>NC_086320.1:25226406-25826406 GCF_036172605.1 Pelobates fuscus
TATATACACATATATACATATATATATATATATATAATTATGCCTTTTATATTTACACATATATTAATGTACATTTATATATGCATAATACACAGAGAAATGTCATTGATATGTACCATATGTAATGAGCAGATATTGGCCCAGTCTTGTTGCTAGGTGCATACTCCAGCACAATAACATATTTAAAGTGAAGCGCGCACCCACAGGACTTCAATATAAATAAGATAACGTCAATTTTTTACAGTTGTGCCGTACATACGTTCACTATTTCAGTCCCATTACCAAGCTTTCCTTAAAATGTCAAGGTAGTTGGACTGAAACATTGATTACATGCACGTCTGCTTAAAATAAATCAGCACTTTTGTTTATTTTGAAGCCTATGAGTGCTTTTCTTTACGTTGGAGTAATAGTTTTTAATTTTAAGTTATCTTTTCTAACTCTGTATCTGCACACTATGCTGGCGCGACGCATTATGGGGCTGGTAAATATTTTTTTCCAGGGCTGCTTTTAATTCCCAGTCCGGCCCTGCTATTTATGTATTTGGATTAAATAAGACCAAAGGAATGTTTATCTCCTAGTTTTTATTAAGATGACATGGTAATTTGCCTTTCGAACCCAGTGGTCGACCTTAGTGTTTATTCTCCCATCCTATTACACCTTGGATGAAGGGACAGGAAGCAATTTACCTTGGTACTTTGGTAGCCTTGCCAGGCATTTTGTACTCTTTACAAATTAAACCTGCTTAGAAATGCATTTCTTTTGTGCTTTACTACAATTAGTGTGTACCCCTAATATGACCATATCAACTAACATTTTGCTTGTACATTTTTGTTGTCATTTTTATTAAACTCTAAAATATGTTTCAAATAACATTACTGATTAAGTGAACATGCACTGCTTAACTCAGAATGAAAACACTCTGGAAGAGTCACACGATTATGTGTAATCAAATAAGCAAGTAAAAAATGGAGCATATGGATATGTGTTGCTTAAAATGATCACAAGGTAAATTGACTCCCATTTTTCTTCAGTGTTGTTAAAATAAAGAACATGCTAAACACCAGCTAATGCCAGCATAACTCAGGGCTTATTTTTTGCAATGATTAATATGATTTCCACCCAACAAATTTAGCAAAATAGAATAGAGTTACCTTTATAGAGATATGGGTGGATGTCAAGCTTCTCATTTTGTAGACACATTTAGAGCACTGTCATGTAAAGGAGAGTTTGACAGATGAAGGCAAGGAGTATCAGTGCACAGGTGAAGTCTTGAGAGGGCAGTTAGAGAAAGCAATGATAGAACAGGCTGAGAACATTATTAGATCATTCCTGGGGACAGATAAGATAGGAAGTGATTATAGAAAAAATTGTAAATTGAGCAGAATAAAGTATTATTAAAATATATATAGCACCAACATATTCCTCAGAGAATTCAACTATCTTAAAGGGGGGAATCTAACAACAAATGAGACAAATTTTTGCAAAATGTGACAGGAATTACAGGTTGATGAGGACCTTGCCTTACAGATTGATGAGAACAAGCTTACAGAGGCATATTGTGGGCTCTGTAGATATGGGTCTCTAATTAGATTTAAATCCAGAGCTTGTGGATCCCATGGACGAGTTTACAGAATGGGATTGGTGGCAATAAATGAGCCTTGCAGTATTCATAATACTTTAGATCATGGTTCGTCAACCTGGTCCCTACCGCCCACTAGTGGGCGTTTCAGGATTCCAGGTGGGCGGTAGGGATTTCCAGGTTGATCGGGCGAGCGGGTGTGAGCCGGCGGTACCCGTGCGACTGGGTACCGCCGTGACCATTTGCGGCTCCGGCCCGCCCGGTAAACCGCCGGGGCCGCCTTCCAAAGTGTCCATCGGGTGGCCCATGCTGTCAGGGCCACCCGATGGATGCGGATTGTAAGGGGGCCCGGTCAGCGCTGGGCGCTTTAACAGCGCGACCGGGCCCCCTGTGATGACATCAGAGCTGGGAGGAAGTGATTCCCCGGTCACTCCTCCCAGCTAAAACTGAGAGCCGCGCGGGAGGAACACCAGGGAGTCAGAGTGGGAACTCTGACTCCCATCCACCTGAGCCACCACTGGACCCCAGGGAAAGTCACCCTCCTGCACCTTAAAGGTAGGAAACAGGAGGGTGACTTAAATATAATGTGTGTGTTTGTTTGTGTGTGTGTGTCTTTGTAGGTATGTCTTGTGTGTGTGTGTGTGTGTATGTGTGTGTCTGTCTGTATGTGTCTTTGTATGTATGTCTTGTGTATATGTGTGTGTGTCTGTCTGTATGTATGTATGTATGTGTGTCTTGTCTTTGTATGTATGTGTCATTGTATGTGTGTCTATGTATGTCTGCATCTGTGTGTGTCTGTTTGTATGTGTGTCTGTCTGTGTCTGTGTGTATGTGTCTGTCTGTATATATATGTGTGTGTGTGTGTCTTGTCTTTGTATGTATGTGTCATTGTATGTGTGTGTGTCTATGTATGTCTTATGTGTGTGTCTGCATGTGTGTGTGCATGTCTGTTTGTATGTATGTGTCTTGTGTGTGTGTGCCTGTCTGTGTCTTTGTGTGTGTATGTATGTGTGTCTGTCTGTGTCTTTGTGTGTGTATGTATGTGTGTCTGTCTGTGTCTTTGTGTGTGTATGTATGTGTGTCTGTCTGTGTCTGTATGTATGTCTTGTGTGTGTGTGTCTGTCTGTGTATATATATATGTGTGTGTGTCTTGTCTTTGTATGTATGTGTCATTGTATGTGTGTGTGTGTCTATGTATGTCTTATGTGTGTGTCTGCATGTGTGTGTGCATGTCTGTTTGTATGTATGTGTCTTGTGTGTGTGTGCCTGTCTGTGTCTTTGTGTGTGTATGTATGTGTGTCTGTCTGTGTCTGTGTATGTGTCTTGTGTGTGTGTGTCGTATGTGTGTCTTGTCTTTCTATGTATGTGTCATTGTATGTGTGTGTGTCTATGTATGTCTTGTATGTGTGCCTGTCTGTTTGTATGTATATGTCTTGTGTGTGTGTCTGTATGTGTGTCTTGTGTGTGTGTGTGTGTCTGTGTGTGTCTTTGTGTGTGTGTCTTGTATGTGTGCCTGTCTGTTATAGTGGACTATAGTAAGTGGGCTACCTAGCTCAGCCTTCCTACTGGGCATTGCTATAAGGACGGTTAAAAAATAGAAAAAAGGGGAAAAAAAGGTGGGGAGGGGAATTGAGGAGGGAGAGGAGATGAGCTGACGCACAAATGAGAAATCATATTATGCGCAAACAGAGAAGTTGTCTGAATATCACTGAAAGAGACCTTCGTTTGTTCCTTACGAAAATCGAACCAGATATCAAATATTTAGTCTCGCAGCATCAACCTCAAGGATCTCATTAATCACTAGTAAAGGTAATTTCAATTTACTTTATTGTTTTCTCATTAAACGTTATAAAGTTAAAAACCTTATAAACCTGCATTAAGTAGAAATAAAAAGATAAATGTACGTACATTTATTTTTTTAAAAAACACCCTCCTTTCTTAAAAATATTCCGCATTTGCGCAAAAACTGGTGGGCGGTAAGAACATTTTTTCAACCAAAAAGATGCATTAGTGGGCGGTAGGTAGAAAAAGGTTGACTACCACTGCTTTAGATAGCTTTGTGAAAGGTATGCTATTTAGCGGTTTATTGTTTTTGTGCATTGTTGTTTGCATTCTTTCTGTAAAAATGTTTTTTTTGTGCTTTTATTTTGTTACATTTTTGTAACAAAAATGCTATAGTGCTATAGTTTAATGTACAGTGTTGGTGTTTGAAGGGGTGCTTGTATATAGCTATTGTGTTTTAATACAAGGGTGTGTTTGTTTGTAATGTTTGATTGTAGGGGTGTCTGAAAGTAATTTTCCCTTTTAAATGTGAATGTACATTTGTGTGAAGTATTTGTGTTTGAGTGAAGGGGTGTGTTTGTATATTTTCTTTTTAGTTTGAATGCAGGGGTGTGTATGTAATATTTGAGTAAGATTGCAGGAGTGTGCTTCCATTTCGTGCTGGTGTTTGACTGCTTGGATGTATGCACATACACTACCACATTGAGAGCACTCAATGGATTTTGTAAATCAACAAAATGTATTCAAATCAAACACATATAGATCAACGTTTCGACCGTCTGGCGGTCTTTATCAAGATACTGTGTCATGTACAAATATCAAATAAATACCATCACAAGTGTTAAACTTACCCAATCACCAAGTGCACCCTGTCTATCCAATCTGCTGTGTGAATTAAACCGCGAACCATGGACTGTCGTGTGAGCTGCCGTGAAGTGGTGTAAAGCAAAGACACCCGGTGTTGCCTAGTAACGGCAAAGCTGTTTAGAAAAAAGTTTGGAGCACATTTTTAAAACAATACGGAGGAACAATAAAGATAATTAAAGTCAGACTTTAATTATCTTTATTGTTCCTCCGTATTGTTTTTAAAATTTGCTCCAAACTTTTTTCTAAACAGCTTTGCCGTTACTAGGCAACACTGGGTGTCTTTGCTTTACACCACTTCACGGCAGCTCACATGACAGTCCGTGGTTCGCGGTTTAATTCACACAGCAGATTGGATAGACAGGGTGCACTTGGTGATTGGGTAAGTTTAACACTTGTGATGGTATTTATTTGATATTTGTACATGACACAGTATCTTGATAAAGACCGCCAGACGGTCGAAACGTTGATCTATATGTGTTTGATTTGAATACATTTTGTTGATTTACAAAATCCATTGAGTGCTCTCAATTCCTCTTGTTTATATATATACACACACACACACACAGATGCATACCCTGAAACACACTCACAAACATGCTGACACACACTCACACACACTCATACTCACTCACACACATACTCACACACACTCAATCACATACACACTTATACACACACACACACACACACACAGTCATACACTCATTAATACACACACATACACACACTTATACTCACACTCACACACATACAAACTCATACACACACTTATACACACAGTCATACACACACTCATAGTAACACACACTCATAGTAACACACACTCAAACTCATACACACACTAAAACGCATACAAGTGATATTTTTTAATGTCTGCAGCCACCCTGCTGTTAGCTTACCTTATGTGCCAGGAGGGTGGCTTGGAGTCCTGCTGGTGGTGGGAGTGAGGGATGTCCTTTCCAATAAATACCAATGTGCGTTCCACTTTCAGTTTACTGTATTTTTGGGGGCTGTGTACGATCTCTTTAATAACTGACGTGAAGTGTTACGTTCACACCAAGGGTATGGGGCCACTCTTTTATCTCTTTTACGTCACTGGGATGTATTTAATTGTTTATGTGCCATGTGTATGGTAATCCTGATTAAAGTCCATTTACTAGACTGAAACGTTGATGTTATATCATGTAAACCAATAAAAATGTTATTTTGGACAAATCGATTTGGACAAATCGATTTTTTTCCCCTGGTCAAACTCTACTATTTACTGGATTGTATATGTGTTCTTATTTCTTGTTCTTTTTCCTAGTTTTTATTTTAAATTTTACATTGTTGCTGTTTACGTATCATCTACAGAGATATAATTGTCTCAAGTCTTTTACACACAATTGCAATCTAGTCCTACTTTTCTTTATGTCCGTACACAGAACGTGAATGGTGGATAGTGTTTTGGGGTTGTGTTTAGTTGAGCATGGGTTAACTGGCCAGATTCTAATTAAATTTCCATTCATTTACTGTTATCTCAGTGTATTAAATCTAGCGGTGGCTTCTCAAGTCTTTTAATATTAAGTTCTGTCTGGCACGAAGAGACACTGTTAGCAGGCTTCATCCTCTAGTCTTTGAAAGAGATCTGAGCAATGCTATGTCTATACAGCTAATTGGAAATGATTTTCAGCAGTGTCCATCTAGAACAGCTGTATAAATTAATTTAAATCAGTATAATGTGGTCACCATTCTTAGCGTGTAGCTATAAATAGGTAATACATGACCATAGTTGGTAGAGTAGAGTATTATCTTATATTTCTAAAGCTTAGATCATTGCTTAAGTTAGTATTAACATCACTGCCTTAGATCCAAGGAATGCCAAAGATAAATATTTGTGTTCACAAACCAAAGCATTCAGTGTAAATCAAATAATAGCAGAAAGAAACTTCGCTGTATATCAAGGGTATCCCGAAGGCTCCCTCTTGTCTACCACAGAATATGTATACAAAAAAATCAGAAGTATATGCTAAAAACCTGGATGCACTGAATCATCCAACAACGAACTTCTGAAAAAGATAGATGTTTGTGTTTACAAAAGATGAAATGATCGTACCTAGCTATGGACCCGGCTGGATGCTGCTCTCCTCGCTGTGCTGGAGGAGTGTTCCCCCTGGTTCCCCAGGAAACCCATCCAGCACGGTAAGGAGAGCAGCCTCCAGCCAGGGGCCATAGCTAGGTAAGATCATTTCATCTTAATTTGTGAACACAAACATCTATCTTTAGCATTTCTAGGATCTAAGGCAGTGATGTTAACACTAATCTAAGCAATAATCTAAGTTTATATACATATTAGATCCTAGAAACCCAGGTTTGGATCCCGGAAAGATCAGCTCACCAAAAAGGGTCCTTAAGCTCACTTGAGCAGAGCCTTCTTCACCTCTAAATATCCATTTTCTGTAAAGCACTGTACAATATGTTGGTAGTAAATAAATAGTAATAATGTCACACTCACCAGGGGTGCATTTTTGTATGTATTTATTAATTTATTAAAATTCTATACTGTTATTTTTCAGTGAGTTCCATGTATTGCAAAACTAGCAAGAATATGTCTAACTAATGATGTGTGAAGTGCAAAAATGCTGATGTACAAGAAAGAAAATTCAGTATACCATGTAACTAGCCTGTCAGGGTTAATACATCAGCAATCCGTCATTTACTGCTTGAATTCTTAAATTATATATGTCATATCTTAGGTGCTTCTCTCAAATGATTCCTATTCAGGAAGTGCCAAAAAATATGCCTTACCTTGCGAAATGCGTTTGTGCTTTATACATAAATTTAAACACAGATATTTAAGAAATTTATTTTCCCATAATGCTAAGCCAGTATACCATTTTTTTTTTATATTACTAATTTTAGTTTAACAGTATTTGTTTTATAATAGAAATTAAAATTAAGAGTTCATATTTTAGTTCTGATTAAGGTTTTGGCAGAATGTCTGAACTGTGTTGTGCATCATGCTGTGATGAGTGAGACTAGCTTTGGCCAAGTCATTGAACCTCTCTTTTCCCTTTCTGTTTAAACACATTGTGCTTACTTTAGTCATAAGTTGGTTACAAAGAAACTCTTTAATTAATTTATTTTCGACTATATATGTTAAATGCTATACTACTATACCGTGGTAATGTTCAAAACTTGTAAAGCTTGGAACAGAGAAGGTATGTATTTTCTTTGAGAGAACTATACACATAGTTTAATTTTGCAATGTCTTCTGTATAGAG
This sequence comes from Pelobates fuscus, assembly GCF_036172605.1. NCBI lineage: Eukaryota > Metazoa > Chordata > Amphibia > Anura > Pelobatidae > Pelobates > Pelobates fuscus. Next base: position 25,233,898 of record NC_086320.1, read on the forward strand.
GGCCACTCCGGACCAGGGGTAGGCAACCCTTAGCACTCCAGTTGTTGTAGACTACATGTCCCATAATGCCGTTACAGCCATAATAGGGGCAAATCATCAGGGAAGTAGTCCACAACATCTGTAGTGCCGAAGGTTGTCTACCCCAGCTTTAGACCATAACAATATTGTTAGCATCTTTTCAGCTTCCTATACTGTGACTTGGATAATGGATGTCCCTATTTGCCTTTCAGCTTTGGCTCAAAATAACAGACTGATATTATAATAACAGACTAAGGCAGACAGAACCCAAAAAGTGTGCTTTAATAATTAGAATGATTGATGGTTCAAAAGTTAGTAATGTGTTTTTACCATTTTAAAAACCTATAAAACAAAACATTTTCTAAATTTATTTTCCCATTTATACTGTTAGGAAAACGCAGTTTAAAAATACAGAGCTGTCTTATTTTTCTTCACAAAAATATTTGAAAAGAAAAATGTATATTGTGAGTAGACTTATATAGATTGTAACTGTGTAAGACGATGTTACTGTCATAGTGAGTAACCCTGTAACTCCTCAGCTGATTCTGGTGGTCTCTCAGTCCAAGGGAACCATGGTGAAGAAATAATGAAAGTCCCACAGGCTTTGGCTAGCGGGCCTGGAAATATTTTGGACATTTGGGTGACCTTTGGATCAAAAGAGGGGAATGTGATAGAATTTACTTTGATTCCAAGGTTCAAGCTTATAGGTGTCATATTAGATAGGCTATATTAAAATTGGCTAACTTGGACTCAGAAAATGCTTAATGCTTAAAACGACACTTAAGACCATATATGTCTAGTTACTGGAGCAGACAGCCCCCACCTGAGCCCAAGCAGACAGCCCCTACCTGAGCCTAAATCAGTCCGTTCCTTCTCTTTCCCTGAACTTATCTGTTATATGTACATCACGTTCATCACTATGTCTTATCTGTACTCCCTATATCCTTTCACTCCCTTCCCACTACTGTTCTATGAGTATTTGCACATAAGCACTTACTTTTTAATGTATAAAAACACAACTGACAAAATAAAGGTCAGAGGCTTATTTTGATAACCAAAATGTGTCTGGTGACTAAATCCATGCTTTTCCAAGTGCACTTTAAACAATTTAGAGTCCCCTGAATATAACAAAGATTGATATTGGATCTATAACATAAGTGATGTTTTAATACAGATTTGGTTATTAAAGGAATTCCCCAAGCACTATAACCACTGACACTCTCAGTCAATGAGCTAAGCCCTGCCCTGCAATGCTTAGTTTAGGAGAGTTAATGAAAGTTCATGCTTAGGAACTTTTGGCTATGGATAGGAAGTGGCACCCAGCAGAACCACAGCCAAGAAGTTGAACCATTCAAAAATTGATTTTCTACTTGGGGGGAGGGGGAAGCTAGGTAACTCCTGCACCATAACCACAACAACATGCTGTAGTTGTATTGGTGTTTTATTTACTTTACCTCTATGTTGGTGCTTTATTTATTATACCTCTATATTGGTGTTTAATTTAATATACCTCTATATTGGCATTTAATTTAATATACCTCTATATTGTTTTTTTCTTTTCATATACCTTATATTGGTATTTAATTTATTACACTTCTATTGGTATTTAATTTATTATACCTCTATTGGTATTTAAGTTATTATACCTCTATTGGTATTTAATTTATTACACCTCTATTGGTATTGAATTTATTATATCACTATTGGTATTTAATTTATTATACCTCTATTGGTATTTAAGTTATTATACCTATATTGGTATTTAATTTATTACACCTCTATTGGTATTTAAGTTATTATACCTCTATTGGTATTTAATTTATTACACCTCTATTGGTATTTGATTTATTATACTTCTATTGGTATTTAATTTATTATATCTCTATTGGTATTTAATTTATTATACCTCTATTGGTATTTAAGTTATTATATCTCTATTGGTATTTAATTTATTATACCTTATATTGGTATTTAATTTATTACACTTCTATTGGTATTTAATTTATTATACCTCTATGGGTATTTAATTTATTATACCTCTATTGGTATTTACGTTATTATACCTCTATTGGTATTTAATTTATTACACCTCTATTGGAATTTAATTTATTATACTTCTATTGGTGTTTAATTAATTATATCTCTATTGGTATTTAATTTATTACACCTCTATCGGTATTTAAGTTATTATACCTCTATTGGTATTTAATTTATTACACCTCTATTGGAATTTAATTTATTATATCTCTATTGGTATTTCATTTATTATACCTCTATTGGTATTTAAGTTATTATATCTCTATTGGTATTTAATTTATTACACCTCTATTGGTATTTAAGTTATTATACCTCTATTGGTATTTAATTTATTACACCTCTATTGGAATTTAATTTATTATATCTCTATTGGTATTTAATTTATTACACCTCTATTGGTATTTAAGTTATTATACCTCTATTGGTATTTAAGTTATTATATCTCTATTGGTATTTAAGTTATTACACCTCTATTGGAATTTAATTTATTATACTTCTATTGGTATTTAAGTTATTATACCTCTATTGGTATTTAATTTATTACACCTCTATTGGAATTTAATTTATTAGATCTCTATTGGTATTTAAGTTATTATATCTCTATTGGTATTTCATTTATTATACCTCTATTGGTATTTAAGTTATTATATCTCTATTGGTATTTAAGTTATTACACCTCTATTGGAATTTAATTTATTATACTTCTATTGGTATTTAAGTTATTATACCTCTATTGGTATTTAATTTATTACACCTCTATTGGAATTTAATTTATTATATCTCTATTGGTATTTAATTTATTACACCTCTATTGGTATTTAAGTTATTATACCTCTATTGGTATTTAAGTTATTACACCTCTATTGGAATTTAATTTATTATACTTCTATTGGTATTTAAGTTATTATATCTCTATTGGTATTTCATTTATTATACCTCTATTGGTATTTAAGTTATTATATCTCTATTGGTATTTCATTTATTATACCTCTATTGGTATTTAATTTATTATCCCTTATATTGGTATTTAATTTATTACACCTCTATTGGTATTTAAGTTATTATATCTCTATTGGTATTTAATTTATTATACCTCTATTGGTATTTAATTTATTATACCTTAATTGGTATTTAATTTATTATACCTCTATTGGTATTTAAGTTATTATATCTCTATACTGGTGTTTTATTTACTATACCTCTATATTGGTATTTAATGTATTATACCTCTACATTGGTGTTTTTCTCAATACAAAGCCTGCATTTAATGTAGAACATTTGTATGACTAAAATCTCATATTATCTTACTAACTAGAATTGGAAACGTTTGTAACCATGCATTACTATTTGTGTAATAAACAATGTTATTTTTGTTTTGTATTTGCCTCTTTAGGTAATGAGCTGAAAATATAAAACTATCATGTCTGAAGTTCAAGGAACAGTAGAGTTTTCAGTGGAGCTTCATAAGTTTCATAATGTGGACCTGTTCCAGAGAGGGTGAGTGTGGCATCAGATACATTTATTTATGATATATCACTGCTATTTTTGGTACAGAAACATAGAAACATAGAATGTGATGGCAGATAAGAACCATTCGGCCCATCTAGTTTGCCCAATTTTCTAAATACTTTCATTAGTCCCTGGCCTTATCTTATAGTTAGGATAGTCGTATGCCTATCCCACACATGCTTAAACTCCTTTACTGTGTTAACCTCTACTACTTCAGCTGGAAGGCTATTCCATGCATCCACTACCCTCTCAGTAAAGTAATACTTCCTGTTATTATTTTTAAACCTTTGCCCCTCTAATGTAAGACTATGTCCTCTTGTTGTGGTAGTTCTCCTACTGCTAATACCTCTCCCTATACAACCAAGCATTCTGCTAGCATTTCCAGCTGCTCTATTACATTGTCTTCCTACCTTAAAGTCATCTGAAATAATTACCCCTATATACCTTTCCTCAGATGTTGAGGTAAGTAGGGTAGCAAATATCCTATACTCTGCCCTTGGGTTTTTACATCCTAGATGCATTTTCTTGCACTTATCCACATTAAATGTCAGTTGCCACAGCTCTGACCATTTTTCTAATTTTTCTAAATCATTTGCCATTTGGCTTATCCCTCCTATTGTGAGTAAATGGTGCACGGAGCAAGATGGGTCACTCTCTCAAATACTGAAGCAGCTCTGTCACCGTCTGTGGTCTTTACTTGATTTGCAAAGACTCCCTGATGGTGACTGCACCACTAGCAGTGTGGTGGCTGACGCGTGCAGGAAAACATGAGTAATATTTACTGGGTGCTCTTTAAGGAAAAAACCTGTTATAACATATCACAACCAATAATTGATTTCCCTTTGATTGCCCCAAGTAGATATCTACCCATAAAGATTCCACATTTTCCTCGTTACACTCCCCATGCCTTAGATTTGACTTTAACTCATGGTTGACCATCATACATACCCCACCACCCTTCTTGTTTTTCCTATCCTTCCTAAATAACATGTACCCATTTAAGTTAACTGTCCAGTCATGTGTCTCATCCCACCATGTTTCTGTTATGCCTATTATATCGTATTGTTTAGTGTATGCTATTGCCTCTAGTTCCCCCATTCTGTTATATAGGCTCATTGCATTTTCTGCAACTGTAATGCTTAACATATCAGCACAAAGGACAATAGGGACACTGTACCCAGACCAATTCAATTATCTGAAGTGGTCTGGGTGCCTACAGTGTCCCTTTAACCCTTAATAGGACACTGTAGCATGGCTACGTAACATGAAAACTAATAAAAACAGAAAGAATTAAGCACCGTGTTCAAACTTCCACCTCTGTTGGGCAAAGAACAAAACCAAAAAAAGGTAACTCTGCACTATAACAAATTTTAACGTAGGAATTTAAATAACAGAGATTTTTAGTAACACTAAAATGGCCATAAAAGTGTAAGCTCACCTGCCCCATCAATGTAAACCTTTTAGGTGAGTCCTACACTCAAAACTCACCTTGCTGCATTCACCATTTTACGCTGTATGAATGGGTGCAGTGGTGTTGGCCATTTACAGATCCATCACAACAATCTTGGAGCCTCGTCATAACTCAATAGTAGGATAAGTATATTTTAATTTTCTGAGGTTTTTATATTTCTGGGAAAGACCACTCTTGAATAACTGTTTATTGGTAAAATGGATAACACAGTGGCATGCAGCAAATTATTGGAGGTCATGTATTCCAGATGTGTTATTTTACATTATTGAATTAATGAACTAGATGATTTCTTGTTTCAGCATTACAGTAGGTCTGGAAATGGGATCAAATAGCAAAACAGCTGGCAATTTTATGTGTTTGGTATTTATTTCTGTTTTGCTTGTCTTGCAGCATTACATCGAGCTTTTGTTCTCATAAGAATTAAAATAGAAGTTTAGTTTTTCTAATTGTGTTCTATTCATTAAGTTTCCAATGGAAATATAATGTTATAATGGAGCACAGATCTCTTCTTAATAACTAAATAATAACCCTTAAATTGAAATGCACATTTTTCTACTAATGGTTTTCTAATTCAGACATACAGCAAAATAATATTTTTCCTGTTGCTTACACATACTCACATAGTCATCCAGCTTTTGGTATCTGTGATGAGGGTACTTTTGTAAATGTGCTCATGCATTCTACATTTCAATCTATCAGTCTACTGTATAGACTGTAAATAGAGCAAGTCCTCCTTATATGCACTTGGGAACTATAAAGAAATAACCAAAGAAGTCAAAACAGATGATGAGGTAAAGAATGTAGAGGAAGATGGGAGGGTAGCAGAGGACCAGCAAAGGAAGATAGAATGAATAGAAAGGTAGTAAGGAGTTGTAAGCATATATCTATTTTTTTCTCAAAAGTGAGATGTACCGGGGGCGGAGCCAAGCTGCAGAGGAGAGAGGTCGCACGGCACTGTAGTTCCTGCGATCTCAAGCAAAAAAACTGCCCGATTTCAGCGATAAACATGGCCAAACAGCCACAAATCCCGGGCAACAGCAGGGGACTCGATATGGGCCGGAAAAATAAAAAGCCAAAGCCCGACGAGCCCAGACTTGGCCTCGATATCGGAGCCATGTGGCGCCAAGCCCGCGGAGCAGCTAGGCCCAAGATGGCCGATTACCCGGAGACTTACTCTGAATTGTCGGATGATCTCTCCCAAGAGGATGACATGTATCCCTCTCCCAATCCACCGGCATCCAAAGCCACTCCACCAGACCCTGATAATGCACCAGTCACGACTGCGGTGCTCAACGCATTGCTGGCGGGCCTGCAGACCACGATCCAGGCAGAAATGGCTGGCCTGCGCACAGACCTCCAGGGAATGACTGGGAGACTGAGCACCCTGGAGAGCACGACCGCTACTCATGCTGCAGATATCACTGCCATGCAACAGGAGATTAGGAGCCTGCGGGCCACAGCAGAGACCTTTGAACGGAGCTTTGCAACGATGGAAGATACACGAAGGGCAAACAATATAAATGTACGGGGTGTATCGGACGACCTATCGGCAGAAGAACTCCCGCATTTCGCGAGGAGGCTCCTGGCAGCGCTCATGCCCGTGCGACAGGTCAAGGCAATAAGTCTAGATGGGGTTCACAGAGTCCCCAAATCGGCCAAAGCCCCACCAACGGCCTCCAGGGACGTCATACTTCGCTTCCAACGCAAAGCAGACAGGGCCGCAACCATGGCAGCGGTCAAAAACTCACCCCAATACTCTTTCGAAAACATGTCCCTCTCCTTTTTCACGGACTTGTCCGGCAGCACCTTGGCCTGGAGGCGTTCACTCAAACCCTTTACGACGCTACTCCAGCAAAACAACATACCTTACCGGTGGCGCTTCAATCGCTCCCTGCAAGTGGCACATGGCGGGAACACTCACGAGATACACGACCTGCAGAGGGCACGGGAGTTGCTACCCACACTAGGGTTACCTCCAGATGCTGTACGGCCCGCGACAGCCCCCGAGACCGCCGAACCGCGGCACAAGTGGAACCCGGAAAAGGTGAAGAGCTTCGTACCCAGAAAGCCCGGATATGGCGCCCATCATGATACCCCAACTTGAAAGACCCACGGACTGTGCACCCTGCAACGATATACATGCCAGGACTGTAAGACCTTATTGCCACGGAACTGGCGCTGCCACAGAACTGGCGAGCTACCTTATGTACTTACCTGATGACATAGACTTTACTTTGACTTGTTTTCCTTTGTGTTTCCTACTTTTACCTCACCAGTACTATCACAAGAAAAATACCTCTCAGACGCAGGTTTTACTACCCTCCCCCCCACAAGGCAACACATCACCCCGACCGGTGGACAGGCAGGGATATGACACGCACGAAACCATGCATACACCGATGAGAGTGGGGGGTACAACTCCGAATACTACACTGTACTTCCTATCCCAACACCTCCTGACCGCTCAAGCGAACACAGGTGGATTCTTCTCACAGTATACACGCTGACAGAGCAGTTCACATTATCAAGCCTGATAAACATCATGGGCCCTTAGGCCCTCCACAGCCATTGGCAGGAGCGCATTTTTAAAAAAAAACAATAGGTCAAATTACTACTATCATGCTGCCCGGCTATAACAAATACACATGTTTTAGGGAGATGACTCCACGACGGTTAGCCTATCTTATTCTACAAAAGTTAAATGCGCATCGTTTATCTGTTCAATTCCCTCTGGATGCATACATTTTTTCTTTTTATGGCCACACACTAGCTAGCATCACTGATGTATGTCAGCCAGTATATAAAGTTTTGATATGTTTGCCGTGCAAGAATATCTTACACTCTATTTTTGCCCCTTTGAAAAATAGTGCGTGACTTCAGTTATCTTGCAATATACAAGGTTGATGTTTATGTAAAATGCAAATCAATGCTTTATCGACGATTATGCTCCAGGAAACTAAAGTATTTTCAATTAAACTTAGAGCTTAGCTATACATGACGATAACACAGCCTGACTCCAATAGAGCGCTTGTAACCAATCTATGCTATTACCTGATTAAGTATCCCACATGCAATGTACAATTATTATTGCTATACTCATTTTTTTAAAAAAAATGTGCTGTCAATTAATGCCATGATATTGTTATACATTGTGATATCTCTGCGGCTTATATCGGCCGCCGTGGCGATATGAGCATGTTTGTTAACCTGAGCACTACAAAAATAAAGAATTATAAAAGTGAGATGTACCGTTGGACTTTCCAGAACTGTGTACATTGATTGGGATTGAACTCTTTTTTACATTTTGTATTTAAGGTGATCATAGGAGACTTTAAAGATACATTTATCCTGTAGGTATTGTGGTCCACTGTGGTGGAGTAGTGTGCTGAACATGGTGACACGTTTGAAGGGTGTGCTTTTCTTTACTGGTTGCCAATGTAATTGCTTGAGTTCATCTGAGATCTGATCACAGCTCTGCTCCCAGGTAAGCATTTTGAAGCAATTTCAATGGCCTGTGGGGTAAGAAAGCATTTGCTAACATACCTTCACACATGTCATTGTTGTGCTCTAACCACAACAATATAGGAGACTGATCTGATGTCCTTGATGGTCATCAAATGTGATCTATGGAGTATCCTCTTCAGTTTTGGTCTACATAACTCTATTTTTTCATAGTTTTCTTCTTACCTTTCACTGTACTGTGTCTCAATTTCTGGCACACCCTCTTCCTCACCACCTCTTTCTTTTGAAATTTCTCAAAGTTCAGTTTTGGGTCCCATTTCTGTTCTTACTCTGCCTTGCCTCTTGTTCTTACTCTGCCTTGACAATTGTTTTAAATTGCAGTACATTAATGCAGATAACACCGATATCTACCTCTATTCTCCCTTTTTAATTGAATCTCACATTCAGACTCCTCTCTCTAACCTCCCGCTTCTCTCACATTTTACTGTCAGTCCTTACACAAGTTCATTTCAAACAGCTAATCCTCAACTATAAAACACATAATAGCAGTGCCACCATCAACATGTCTTGGTGACTTACACATGTCCTTGCTTCTTTTGCACTACCAACATCCACGTCTTTTCTAGATTGCACTTTTTTTTCCTCCTTGTAATTCTCTGAATGAGCAGCTGATGTAATTAGCTAATGAATTAGCCTTAGCTCAGGAGAGCAAATGGAAGTTGCTGCTCAGGAACATCTGCCACTCCGGCATTAGTTATGAGGCTGGACCCAAGATAAGAAGGTTGGAACAATGGTAAGAACAATCCACTCCTTTATAGCCAATATACAGAGTGATGGTTTAGTGTTTGGTAACAATTTTTGCTTTTAGTATCAATCTCTCCCCCCCAAAAATTTTTACTTCACTTCTTCGATACTCAGAGATGCTTTTTGAGGTTATATTCTCCAATAAATCCTAATGCTGCCTCCAATTCCCCCTCTAGAGACATTTGTTGTCACTTTGATTGCAGCAGAGATGTTGTGCATCCATTCCCCTAGGACAGGGGTAGGCAACCTTCGGCTCTACAGATGTTGTGGACTACATCTCCCTTGATGCTTTGCCAGCAATATGGCTGTAAAAGCATTATGGGAGATGTAGTCCAAAACATCTGTAGAGCCGAAGGTTGCCTACCCCTGCCCTAGGAGAACCGTGCTGCCTCCATTGCTATATCAGTTCTTCTGATGTTCTTGTGATGCTGTCTATTTACGAGGACCGCGCTGTCTTATTATGTTATGTTACTGTAATAACCATGCATATAAATGTATCAGTATTACTTAACAAATCATTTTTTGGCCCTGGAAACAGAAGGATTCTGTTACATGGCGATGTAGCCTCAGGCAGTATGTAAGAACAGAGCTACATTAAAAGCTGTGCTTTGTCAATTACTAGTCATTTTCTCTTTAGTCGGATAAAATAAGGGCTGTGAATGACAGATGACAGCAAAGCTCAAAAAATTATGAGATTAAATGAATTAGTGGGATTCTGGGAAATCCAGTGCACTACTTTAGCAATATGGAATTGGAGAAATTTTAGGGTCAGAGAATTAAAGGGATACTGTAGCCAACAAACCAACTTTAGCTAAATTAGGCAGTTTTGGTGTATATATCTTACCCCTGAAGTCTCACTGCTCAATTATCTGCCATTTAGGAGTTAAATCACTTTTGTTTCTGTTTCTGCAGCCCTGGTCACTTCAACCAACTGTCACTCAAACAGCAAACATGAAAAATGGTTTCCGATGTTAACTTGCTTTAGAAGTTCTTATCTCTTGCTCTGTAAATTGAAGTTTAATTGATAACAGACAGGAGGTGATCAGCACTTAAGATTATATATACATATGATACAGATGGTGTTCTTAGTATATGAATCTATAAGAAACAAAGCAAGAACAGATTATGGTGCAGTACAGTAGATGTTTACGAAGGGAGTACAAATGGGCAAAAGTGCACACTCACCCTTTTAAGAGCTGTCTCAGCTCTACTATGAAGGCATGGATGGAATAATCCCCATCTATGGATATAGGTGGAGGGTCCTTGGAGCTTGAAGTAGGTATATGTGAAAAAAGCAAAATAGGAAATCCAGTGGTATAGTATACAAACAATTTGTATTGATGGAGGAAAATATGCTACTTATGTCGCCCAGAGCAATGTCCTGCTCTGGTATGAAGAACTTGAGGTGGAACAATCCCCACCTAGGGATATATGCTGGAACCGAAGGATGATGAGGGCTGTATGAAGGATGTACTCCACAGGTGATGATGAATAAAATAGTAGGTTTATTAAATAAAAATCTGAAAACAACAGCTATGTAAGTAAAAAAAAAAAAATAACACAGCGTATCAGCATTAATACCTCATACCAACTGTCAAGCACAATGGTGGAGGAGGATTTGGGGTTGTTTTGCAGTCACAGGACCTGGGGAAATTTCAGTCATTAAGTCATCCATGAGCCCTTCTGTATACCAAAGTATTCTAGAGTCAAATGTGAGGTCATCTGTCCAACAGCTAAAGCTCAGCTAAAATTGGGTCATGCAACAGAACAATGATCCCAAATACACAAGCAAATCTACAAGAGAATGACTGAAAAAGAAAAGAATCAAGGTGTTGCAATTGCCCAGTCAAAGCTGAGACCTCAACCCGACTGAAAAGGTGTGGCTGGACCTTAGGAGAGCTGTGCATAAACAAATGCCAACAAACCTCAATGATCTGAAGCAACGTTGTAAAGAAAAGTGGGCCTAAAATTTCTCCACAACAATGTGAAAGACTGATAAAGTCATACAGAAACCGATTACTTCAAGTTATTGCTGCTAAAGGTGGTTCTACAAGCTTTGGAATTGTAAGGTGTACTTAGTTTTTCACACATGGTTTCTCCATTATGGCTCTATTTATGTTAAATAAGTCATGACACTGTGTAACATGTGTTGTCCATCTGAGGTTGTATTTACCTAATTTCAAGACCAGCTAAGAAACAGATGACTATGATTAAGTTCTGTTGTTATATTAAATATATAGATTAAATATAAGTGACGGTGTGCAGAGATACTGATAATATATGAGGTAAAGTAAAAGAGCTGTACATTTCTCTTTCAGAAATCTGTGTTCGCTAACTGGGAGTCTTAACTGTAACTAAAGTGGTAGGAAAACAAAGTTGTTTTGCTTGCAATATAGTGAGCAATAATGCCCCCCCCCCTCTCATGCCCACCCCTCTCCCATGGCACTGCTTTCACTCCTCCTTTGCCGATGTGAGCCAGTGTTTTTACACCAGGATCACATTTTCACCAGGAAAATTACCTGAGTTTCAGATTGTCTTCCAATTCAGCTATATTCACCCATAGAATCACTAATCCCATTACAGTTCCAGATAACACATCTTCAATCCTGCTCAACATTGTTGAGAGATAAACTCCTGTGTGACTCCTACCGTTCCATTACTGATACGCTGGGAGTGTAGCTAAGGAGAGGGAACCTCTCTCTCTTTATCCAGAGATAAAGCTTGCACACGTGTAGTGGGGTAACGGTTGAATTAAGGACAGCAGTACAGGAGCATTTCCTGCTGGCAATCTCTAAAATAGTAGTCTATATCATTTGCAATTACCAGCAATTACCATGATACACATTTAAACATCAAATGACTCATAATTTGTAGCTGCAAAAAAATTTGAAAACTTAAAAACGTGTCACGCAGAGATTTACATGAGTTGATAAATGTTAAGTGGCACATGGTTTCATTGCTATATGACTATGAATTAAACCTGCCTCATTAAGGATTAAAGATTAAAAAGTACACGTCAATTACTACAAACTCACAATACATCCTATGTGAGAAAAACTGATTTATTTAGCACTTAACAACCTTCAAGGACTAACGTCTATATAGAAGCAGGGTGTGCAGTTTTCAATAAATACTTATGGAATGTGGAGAGTCAAGTGTATGCAAACACAACAATCAACTTGCTCATATGATGCAGGTAAGTACGCACAATCTGAACAACCCTTTTATAGTGTTGTTTTGAAGTTCCCATGGCAATGAATTGGAAGCTTGGCTTTTTCTTGATGTACATCCAGTTGTAACAATAATAATAATGCTAAGAGGTAGTCTGCACCAATGCAGGTGGATGTAATGAATATGCAGACATTACATCCAATGCTTGACCATGGAAACATGTACGTATTTGTTAGTCATAAACATCTACTGACTGCTGGCATTTCAGTTTGGAAATTAGCCCAATGTTGGGTAGGCAGGAAATGCACAATCCAGTGCTACCCTTCATGGTACCTGACTAATGGAACCCTGACTGTAACCTTAATATTTTAAATCATGTAATGCAATTCATTGAAGAATAATGCCATCTTTTGGTTCTGAAAATAATCATAAACTATTATTATGTTGTTTCCAGATCTCCCTCGTGCCATTGTATTCACACATTACACACATCACCACTGTGTATCTTAACCCTTTCCAAACTTTAGGGCATGCTATGCTGTCCTACAAAAGGGAACCTTTAACACTGTTAGGGTGGCATAGCATGCCCTAATGATCTGGCCTTGCCTGCAGCCCAAATACTCCCCCTTCTCTCTGTCCACCCCCTGCAGCCAATCCAACCGATTCGAGTAATGACCAAGTTATACCAGGCGAGATATATATATATATATAATGATTTAAAATCATATAAAATTACATAAATATATAATAAACATTACAACACACTTGGAATATATACATACATTGTGGCCAGGGACAAATGCTGAGAAGATTAAAGTGATCAAAGTTATTTGTGGTGTGCTGAAACCAACGTTCATGCAGGCCTGTATATAAAGAGGACCCACCAAAATATAGATGTAATGTTATTCAGAGGGAGTGGTGGGTGAGATGACCCACTTGAGTGATGGTCCATAGTACGGGGTGTTTCGGGCTTAACTATTAAAGGAAACCTCTCCCACAACTTCAGCTCTGCCATCCTATTTTGTCAGGGACAATCACCGAGAAAGAGAGAGAGGATTATAGTGATGAAAAGTTGATTTTGGAATGTCAAAAATAATGTTTGTGTAGGCCTGTAAATAAAGAGGGCAAAAATGATTAACCATAACAAATTTTAATAGGTAAGATCTTATATAAAAACAAATATTTGAAAGCTTGTCTTAATTCTTTGTTAGGTTGAGGTATGCACAGGTGATATGCATTAGGATTTCAACGTCCTAACCTTTTAATAATGTGCACAGATATATTTCTACTGGATGCTGCAGAAGCAGTAGTTTCCATAAAAAGTTTGTGCGTTGTACCTGAGTCTTATCAACAGTATTCTAACATATAATATGAATTTAGACTTAGTAAGTCTAAGAAGAGGGGTGTATTTCCTGGTATTCCTTTGAGTGAGTGGCAACATTTGTTTAGTACTTTGACTGGGCACCATTTGTTCTCAGTGGGATATTATTGAATGATTGTAGGTGTCCCGGTTTGATTTACATAGTTACATAGTTACATAGTTACATAGCTGAAAAGAGACTTGCGTCCATCAAGTTCAGCCTTCCTCACATATGCTTTTGCTGTTGATCCAAAAGAAGGCAAAAAACCCAGTCTGAAGCGCTTCCAATTTTGCAACAAACTAGGAAAAAATTCCTTCTTGACCCCAAAATAGCAGTCAGATGTCTCCTTGGATCAAGCAGCTATTACCCCACTAATTAGAAATTGTATCCCTGTATGTTATGTTTTTGAAAGTATTTATCCAATTGCAATTTGAACATCTGTATAGACTCTGACAAAACCACCTCTTCCGGCAATGAATTCCATATCCTTATTGCTCTTACTGTGAAAAAAACTTTTCTTTGCCTTAGATGAAATCTCCTTGTGTGACCTCGTGTCCTATGTATAGCCCTGTTTATGAATAGATTTCCAGATAATGGTTTATACTGGCCCCGAATATATTTGTATAATGTTATCATATCCCCTCTAAGGCGCCGTTTTTCCAAACTGAAGAGATTTACATTTTTTAACCTTTCTTCATAACTAAAATGCTCCATTCCTTTTATCAATTTTGTAGCTCGTCTCTGCACTTTTTCTAGTGCCATGATATCCTTCTTTAGAACAGGTGCCCAAAATTGCACAGCATATTCAAGGTGTGGTCTTACCAGCGATTTATAAAGAGGCAAAATTATATTTTCATCTCAAGAATTTATGCCCCTATTTATACATGACAAAACCTTACTGGCCTTAGCAACGGCAGATTGACATTGCATATTGCTACCTAATTTGTTGTCTATAACAATTCCCAAATCCTTCTCGTGTGTGGTTATCCCTAGTTCACTACCATTTAGGGTGTAAATTGCTTGTGCATTCTTAACCCCGAAGTGCATAACTTTGCATTTTTCTACGTTAAATTTCATCTGCCATTTTAGTGCCCGGTCCCCCAATCTATCCAAATCCCTCTGCAGCAAGGCAATATCCTGCTCACATTTTATTACTTTACAAAGTTTTGTGTCATCTGCAAACACTGATACATGGCTTTCAATGCCCATTTCAAGATAATTTATAAATATGTTAAATAGAAGCGGTCCCAAAACAGAACCCTGAGGGACACCACTTACCACTTTTGTCCAGCTTGAAAATTTACCATTTATGACAACTCGCTGTACTCTATCCTTAAGCCAATGTTCTACCCAAGATCAAGAATATTCATCTAGACCAATTTCTTTTAGTTTGAAGACTAACCTATTGTGAGGAACCGTATCAAATGCCTTTGCAAAATCCAAGTAGATCACATCCACTGCAACACCCTGATCTATATTTCTACTTACTTCTTCGTAGAATGCAATTAGGTTAGTTTGACATGACCTATGTTTCATAAAACCATGCTGATTATTGCTAATAACACAGTTCTTCCCAATGAATTCCTGAATATAATCCCTTAATAGCCGTTCAAATAATTTCCCTGTCACAGAAGTTAAGCTCACAGGTCTATAATTTCCAGGCAAGGATTTTGAACCCTTTTTAAATATAGGAACAACATCTGCCTTCCTCCAATCCTCCGGTACAATACCTGAAACAAAAGAATCTTGAAAAATTAAATACATAGGTTCACTTATTTCCCCACTTAGCTCCTTAAGTACTCGTGGGTGGATACCGTCAGGCCCCGGAGCTTTATTTACATTAATTTTCTTTAATAGCTTTAGCACCTTGTCTCGAGTTATCCAATCCCAAGTTATCTGCAAGTTTGTTGCAGTAATCATATGCATATCTCTTGCCATAGGATCCTCATTAATATATACCGAAGAAAAATAGTTATCTAAAATTTCTGCCTTTTCCTGGCCTTCATTGACTAACAGACCCATCTCTGTTTTCAGTGTACCTACGCTTTAATTTTTTGTTTTTTTAGAATTAATGTACTTGAAAAAATGTTTGGGGTTGGTTTTGCATTCTTTGGCTATCAATTTCTCATTTTCTAGTTTAGCCACTTTAATTGCCTTTTTGCAAGTATTATTGGCTTCCTTATATCTTATATAGGATGCATCTGATTGGTCCGATTTAAATGCTTTAAAAGCCCTTTTCTTATTTTTAATCTCTTGTTTTACTTCTCTACTAAGCCACATTGGTTTTAATTTGTTTCTTTTATATTTATTACCCAATGGTACATACTGTGAAATGTACCTTTCTAATATTTGTTTGAATAGTTTCCATTTTTCCTCAGTGTTTTTATCACTAAGGCGTTTATGCCAGTCGATATGTTGTAGAGCTGCCCTAATCTTATTAAAATTGGCTTTTTTTAAATTAAAAATCGAAATTTTAATATACCCCACATGCTTTTGCTTTTTTGAGTTTATTTCAAAAGTTACCATATTGTGATCACTATTTCCCAAATGCTCCCCTACTTGAATGTTGGTTAAAAGATTAACATTGTTTGTTATAACGAGATCCAGACAAGCATCCTTTCTAGTTGGTCCTTGTACCAGTTGTGACATAAAGGTGTCATTTAACACATTCAAAAAACGGATTCCCCTAGCTGAAGTACTAGTCCCACTATCCCAATTTATTTGTTTTGGAATAATGTAGGGTAAGTATATAATGATCATTTGACTTTATCAAGTCTTTGATTTGCAGGCATTCTAGTGTTACCATAGCTTTCACTATGGTAAACTTGTTTGGTCTTAGGAGCACATAGAAATCTATATACAGTGGGACCTCGGTTTACGAATTTAATGCGTTCTCCGGGACGTTTCTTATTGCAAAAAATTTGTAAACCGAAACGCGGTTTCCCATAGGAATGCATTGAAAACCAATTAATCCATTCTGGTGGTCAGAAAAAAGTCAAAATGAGCTGGCATGGAAACCAATCCACAATGCAGAACACACAATAAAAGGCATGCAAAGACGGAGCTCAGATCCCTACCTTTCCACAGATTGAGAAATGCACCAAAAAGTCCCAAGAACTGCAAACAATTTCCAGAATGGCTCCAAAACTCGATGCAAAAGCTGCTCCAACACCTCCACACTTGATGCCACGTGCTACCCACAGGCTCCAGCATCCAAGGGGCGGTGCTATAAACCTCCCAGGTGCAATGCATCCTGGGGAAACTTGTTTTGTATTGCGACATTTTTTTTAAAAACCTAGGCATTATTTTCAATGGCTTTTCATTTGTAAACCAAATATTATGTTAAACGAGGCATTTGTAAACTGAGGTCCCACTGTATTCATATATATTGCTGTTTTAATTGTGGGGTTTCTCAGGGTTTCGAATGGTTTAATGCCTAATAGTGATAGTGCTCTGAATCTGGGTCTGTCAATAGGTTGCCGTTTGGTGTCTCTAACCTTTGGATGCCCTTGTGGATGTTTTTAATTTATTAGTTAAAGATTTACCAATTGCTATTATTGCTATAGTACCATTTCTGTTTTACACGTAGAATATTTTATTGACTTTTTTTCTGTTGTTAGGTTGTTAATTAATTGTCTAACTGTCTTAAGTTCTGACAATAGATTGTTGCTTAAATTGATTTTATGCTGCCTTTCGATGTCTATCAGTTTTCTATATAGTTGTTATAAGTTCTATATTTTTTTTGATGGAGGAGCCCATTTTAATTAACAGTCCTCTTATTATACATTTAAAAGAAGCCCAGTGGGTCACATCCGAGACCTCCCCGTTATCGTTTATTTGTATGGCCCTTTGAGCTTCCTCAAACAGTAAGTCAAAATTCTCATCCACCTTCAGAAGATTATCATTTAGTGTCCATTTAGATCTTACTTTGTATTGGACATTATTTTCCATACTCATTATCAGTGGAGCATGGTCTGACCAAGTAATTGGACCTATACGAATGCTTTCAAGGTAGTGAGTTGTTTCTGGTTAGAAACAAGTCAATACGTATCTATTTTGTCTGAATAGCATTTATTAACTATTCCTGTCTACAAGGAACCCGAAGTATGAGTGGTAGCCACTCTGGGGTAAATTTCTAACAGGGTAGATGTTACATTAAAGGTGGGTAAACTTGAGGTCTCTGTAGGCGATTTGTCTCTGAGCCAACAGGTTTTGTAAATTGCTGCAAATCCTGGAAGGGCTGAGGTATCTGTCCTGATAACTTGGAATTAGTCTGTCAGTGGGGGAATGAACATGACTTTCCAATTAAAGTTTAACAGGAAATCTGGCCACATGTATAAGTCTGCTGTAGCCTGATAGCCCAGAGTAACCTTACAGTTATCATTTGGAAAATCAGGTAATGAGAAGGCTGAGCATCCTTGAAATGAAGGAACGACCTTGTGGTATGATTCACATCGCAAATTTCAGTGAACCAAAGAGAGATTGTAGATCCTTTCTTGTACATAAAGCGAGAAAGGAAACTATGTTCTCCCTGATACGCTGAACTTTGTCTGCGGGTAAACTGGATTGCATAGTATAAGAATCAAGATGTATGCTTAGAAATGTAAGATTAGTGGTAGGCCTATGGTTTTCTATTGTGACAGTGGAATGACTAGTGTAGCAAACAGGGCAGCCATTTGGTTAATACTCTGTGGTGTTTTGTTAGCTTCTTCCACAATTAGGAAATTGTCAAGTTAATGTATGACCTCTGGGCAATTACAAATGTTGAGAATAACCCAACAGACGGTCTTTGTGAAAACATCAAATAATTTAGTACTGCTGTTAGCCCCAAACATAAGGCAATACTGATAGGTGTATGGATAGCAACTTGAAGGCATTGGAAAAAAAAAGATTGCTTGTATGGCGTTGTTAACTGTAGGGTAATGTAACAACGCCATACGAGTGCATGGCAAGCGTATCAATTAATTCAGACTAGGTCAAGCTAAAGAAAAAGGAGCCAATAGGTTGATAATCAAACATTTTTTATTATTAATTTTACCCATGGCTATGCCAATGTGATTGGTGTGTCAGCAAGAATATTAGGGGTATTTGCAAGGTCCCAGCATAAACTCATTCTTTACTTCTGAATGTATGAGGTTGTCAGCTGTGTATTTTTTTTCCCAGTGGTGCTGGCTATAAGTTGTTGCACTCTAGTGTACCTGTTGGTACTGTTATGAGTCCTGTATGAAAACATTCTGTGAAACCCTTTATGAGATAATCAACAAGGTGAGTGAAGGTGTGAGAGTGGAGATAGAAGGTTAAGTTGTCTATATTAATTTCAGTTAGTAATTCCTTTGGAAATATCTGATTTGGACACATAGTTTTAGCATGGACCCTAGAGCAGAGGGAACAGACCTGCAAGCACTAAAACTGCAACTACCAGCGTTAAAAATGATGCATACTTGCACTTTTCCTAGGAAAACAATGGATCTGCCTAATTTATATTTAAGACCTCTGTTCTCAGTTCTGTTTAGACCGGTGGAATGAGTTCAAGATAGAAATGTGAGAATTTGGTATGTCATTTTTGGTAGTTTATAGACATAAGATTTATTGTAAGTCGGTTGTAAGGTGAAAAACACAACATAAGGTAGTTTGGTTTAGGTAGGGTGAATGGGAGTGTTACTTTGAACTGAATGGGAGAAGTAGTTTGAACGCATATTGTTTGCCACTGTAAATGTGAGGCAGGTTGTATAATACGAATAATGTAATTGCTGTAGAATAGTTAGGTGGAAGTTGCATTTTTTAGATTAGTAAATAGGTATGCTTATCGAAAAATGAAGGCCCAGTGAGATTTGACTTGTCTAGGAAATGTTAGGTTGGAGTAGTGACCTATTTAGAAGATGGGAAAAATTGTTGTAAGGATATGGTCAGCAATGTAGTTCAGTGATTAATATATATGTGGACTGTAAAAGTGGATATAATTGGTGCCTTTATGTTGATTAATGACTAATGTAATTCTGTACTATGATTTCAACCCCTTAGAACATATATGTACATACAATAATATGTCTGAACCAAGTCAAATAATAAAACGTACCATATTCCATTGATAATATAGGAGCCCTTGAAGATTCGACAATTGCTCTTATAGTGCTATTATGTAGGTCAGAAGAATATGTAAATACATATAGTGAATTCCGAAACATACATACACATAAATGCACTGAAACTTTATTGGCAAAGCACTTCACCTAATCCACATATTGCTTAATTTATTATAAAGTAACTGAAGTGTTACCCTGCATATTGACCAAAGGGATGCATATTAGCCTTATGCAGCGGATGTAACCCCTTAAGGACACATGACATGTGTGACATGTCATGATTCCCTTTTATTCCAGAAGTTTGGTCCTTAAGGGGTTAAACATAGTTAAAAGGTATAGCTATATTACCGAACGAGAATTGTTTAGAAGTATTATGCTGTAATGTAATGTGTCGCCACTAGAAGGCCGAACTTTGAAATAAGATAGCTAGAGTTAAATTTGTTCATGAGCCGAATGCTCCAACTTGGACCATGTAGGACTGTGATGGTTAACTAGCCACCATTAGTGAGTGTGTGCGAATGTCCTGATAAGGCTGAATGCATGCATTGCAAGGTGAACAGTATGCTTCCTGTATTCTAGTAGAATGCCCGTTCACAACATTGTAGTGATTTAATTTGTGTAATTTGGCTCAACATGGTTTGAATTCCTATTTATTGCTACATCTCCCCCTCCCCCCTCTCAAAATATTGTAAAGCGCTACGGAATCTGTTGGCGCTATATAAATGGCAATAATAATAATAATAATAATAATAATAATTAACATACTGTTAAGTGCCGATGTGTGCAGATAAACCGGGTACTATAGATTCACAGGCCGAAAGTCTGAACTTTTACCTCCGAGTACATCTGGAACATGGGTGCTGATTGGCAGGAAAGGTCTATTAAGTATTTATCAAATCAATATAAATATATTTATATAATATTATAATTCATAATAACCTAGGATAAATACCAGGGAATTTAATCAGCAAGCCCTTTAATTTACCCTGTAATTTTCCAAAACTCCATAAAACATGCATATGAGGGCATTGTTATAATTGTGGGACATGACAGCATACAAAAATGTGTATTTTACTACAGTAAACGCTACCAGTATTACGAAATTCACTGTTAAAATGCCATACAGAACTTGTATAAAAAATATATACTGGTATATCAAAATGTCTTAATTTCTCACACTTGTTTTTTTTTAGATTTTATTCATATTAAATTATGTTTATATAAACATATTTGATGTGAAATAAAATCTCCATTTCTCCAGAACAAAAAAATATATAATATGTGTGGGTACACTAAATATAAAAGAGGTAAATTACGGCTGAACAAACATATAGCTCCAATTCTAGGTTTTGTTTTGGTTCAGAATTTGAAAAAATGTCCTCCATCCTTAAATGGTTAAATATATATGTATATGATCTTTAAAGTAAACATAAAGTTTTATTGTGAACAAGGAAATAAATACATAGGAATAAACTCTACTACTAGTGAACTTCAACATAAGTGGAAGTCATAGATATTTCCTTACCCAAAAAGCTTTCTATTTCAAAAATATTTTAATAAAACCTTCTTTTATTTCTCTGCATGTTTAAAGCCTAAAATAACCAGCAGAATTGTTATGTTTCTATTTCAATACCCACAGGTATTACCATGTGCGGGCAGCACTGAAGATCTCTTCAAAGACACCTCACAGACTGACAGCAACACTCGTAGGGCAAACAGGTAGCTTGAAAAACATCAGTAATGTCTCTTTGTAACAATGTATTTTCTGTCAGTTTGCTTTAAGCATTCTTCTTTTAAGCTGTACATTTTGTATGATATGTGTAAGTATTCTATAGAATTATTATTATTATTATTATTATGTTATTTATATAGCGCCATCAAATTCTGCAGCGCTTTACAATGGGTGGACGAACAGACATGTAGTTGTAACCAGACAAGTTGGACACACAGGAACACAGGAGGGGTTGAGGGCCCTGCTCAATGAGCTTACATGCTAGAGGGAGTGGGGTAAAATGACACAAAAAGGTAAGGATAGTATTAGACTATTGACAGTTGCAGAAGAGGGATCAGTCGGGAGCTATTAACAGTTTAATTGATAAGCTTTTATAAAGAAGATTTTTTGAAGGAGTGGAGACTGGGTGAGCATCTAACGGAGGAGGGAAGCGAGTTTCACAGGAACGGTGCAGCCCATGAGAAATCTTGTCAGAGAAACTGTTATGTTTACATCTGGGGTTAAGCCAGCCTCTAGTGGCTGTTTTCCGGACAGCCACTAGAGGCGCATCTGCGATACTGGAGGCATATTAGAGAAATGCTTTCCTATGGACACTTTGAATGCATGTGCGGCACTTGCTGCGCATGCGCATTCAGCTCCGCTGATGTCGGACAGGGAAGCTGACGTCGGCGGGGGAGGAGAGGTCACCAGCGCCGAGGGAGCCCCGCGCTTTATTAAGGTAAGCTGCTGAAGGAGTTTGAACCCCTTCAGCGCCACGGGAGGGGGACCCTGAGGGTGAGTTCACCCTCAGGGCAATATAGTGTCAGGAAAACTGCTTTGTTTTCCTGACACTATATTGATCCTTTAAGATTAAAAATAAATCAATTAAAGAAAATGTTTATTCTTAACATTTGTAAAATTATCTTTGTGCAAATAAAACATTAAATGTTAATGTCAGTTTTGAAATGTCCCTTCAGTTTTAACCCCTTACAAGTTTTAATTTACCTTAACCTATTAATCCCCTCCCCCCCTCCCTTCTTTTGGTCCGTAAAGTGTTAAAACTGATTATTCATAATTCAGAGGTTATTAAATTAATATCAGATTTTTACATTTGATTTTATTACCATAAGATTACACTGCACTCAACAGTATTAACTTGGCAACAAATGACTGCATTGGCCATTGAAATAGCATTCTATTTCCCACTGTCCATATGGCTATTATTGATATATGAATAGAGCCAGACCGGAATAAACGTATCTCCCAACGCCAGAATTATTACACAAAATCCTTAATCTCCAAAGCTTAAATCTGAATTTAACTTCCAGAGCAGGGAGCTACAAATGCCTCCCTTGCTGCTTTTTAAAGATTGTGGGATTAACAAACTCTGTCATAATGAATACAGTTATACATGTTCTACATCATGACATGTGTTTCATGTTTTGTGTCATACATCGGTTAGCTTTGTACAGACCAATTTTTATCATAGTTTTCCAGTCGCATACTTACTGCTACTTTCAATCTGTGAGAACTAAATGCATGTGGTTGGCTGCGCCAGAAGATAGAAATGTATGTGAAACAAAGTGTTAGGTAAAATATATACATACAATAATTGGGAATCGATAGATTCTATCTTTTAAAGGAACCTCAGAACAAAACAAAGAATAAAAAGAAATAATAGAGTAATATATCACATCGATTTAAAGGATTTTAACCCAATAGAAGACTGACTCACACTTTGTAGAGCTGTTAAGAGCTCTGCTGTATAGCGCTTGGATGGTATAATCTCCGTCTAGGATGTGTGGGTGGTCACTGCAGTGGACTTTCAGATGTTCATTAACCATGCAGAGCAAAGCACAAAGAAAATCCAATGGCACAGTATATTTGTGTAAAATACCAAATAATAAAGAAAGAGTTATCCCACTTACAGTATGTAGCTCCGGTGGTATATTCCCCACCTTGGATATGCAGGATTCAAGCAGCAAAGTGAAAATAAAATATAGGGACTATATAGATAAATAGCTGACTTTATCAGTAAAAGAAAAATATATATATACATATATATATATATATAGTATAAAACAATATATATATCAAAAAAAAAAGTGCGCCAGTACCACTTGACGCGTTTCACCCAGATTGGGCTTCCTCAGAAGTGTGAATACTCAAAAGAATGTCCTAGTTTATATAGGCAGTCTATTCTTTATTGGTGAAATCCACTGTGCTTCCTGATTGTTATGATGTTGCGCATGACAGCTGGAAATGACGCATCGCAAACCTCTTCCTGGGGATGGGAAATGTAGTATTTAGCCTCATCTCGCGGCAGCATTTCTGTCGAGGCTGAATACTACATACCGGTATATCATTTTATTCTGTTTTGTTCTGAGGTTCCCTTAAAAGACAGAAACTATTGATTTCCAATTATTGTATGTATATATTTTACCTATCACTTTATTTCACATATATTTCTGTCTTCTGGCACGGTCAACCACATTCTTTTTTTTTTTTTGTCACGTTTTGTATTGTAAGCAAGGTTTGAGAATACCCGCTGGTTCATTGCCTTCCACTCTGTTATTTACAGCTCAGTTCACTAGAAGTCTGACTGGGTGTTTTTTTTTTTGATGTTACTGTAAAGTTACACCAACATATTCTTCACTAATTGGCATAAGTTTGTAGCAAGGGTATAAACCAGTAAAGGGTATGAACCAGAACATTAGGAAGCCACAGAAATCTCAATTCCATTTACTATTCGTTAAAAGTCATTGTGGTTCCACAGGTTGAAAAAGCCTTTTTATTGACATAACTGCATCTGTCTAATGAGGCTTGGCAAAAGCTCTTTGTGGGAAGGAAACATTGCTATGTCCTTATGGTTGTGACTGAGTAGAGTAGCCAGTACAGATTTCCTGTAGCTACCTTACTATTAGAAGCTATGGTCTAGAACAGAGGCAGACAACATTTGGTACAACAGAGGTTGTGGACTACAGCTCTCCTTAAGCTCTTACATCATTATGCCCGTAAGAGCATTATAGGAGATGTAGTCCACAACATCTGGAGTGCAAAATGTTGCATACCGCTGTTCTAGACAGGAAGGAACCATTTTTTGTTTGTTTTTGTCAGGGCTCTGCTTGACAATGTTTTCGGTGGCAAGTTGTCTCTTCACTAGTGCTGTCTGATAGTCATAAAAATTAGTTTAGATCCCAATATAGCTATTTACAGATTCATCATTTAAGCTGGTATTCTACCAAATAACCAAAATATTTAGTTGACTGGAAGGACAGAGTATATTTAGCAAATATCAATGTGTCATTTCTCAGTGAGGCGTCACTGACAGAGTTCACAGAGCCCCGATGATACAGCTAACTGTTGAAGACTAGATGATTGATGGGGAAAAAAAGATCATTGATGGCTAGGAGACAGTAACTACATTTTTATCTTATTTACAGATTAAGTGAGAAGTGAGCAATCGAGGGCAAAAGGAGTAGCAGTAAAAAAATAATTATTTATATAAATATAGATTTCTTAATATATATTTTATATGATCTTGATAAAGACCGAGAGGATGAAATGTTGATTTTTTTGAACTTTTAAACAAGGTTGGATATTTTGGAAACCAGTGAGTGCATTCATTTTTGCATTGGAATATAATTTCTGCACTCTACAGCACCTTGGTACCTTTTGATTTTGTGACTTTTTCAGGTAGAGTGCCAGACGTATATATACATGTATATATAAAAAAATGAAAAATGAAAAAAAGCCTGGCACTCCTACTTACAGTCATTTGACCCGGTGCTTGATTGCACTAAATGTATGAAAGAAAAAAAATCAGCACTCCCAGGTAACTTTCTTAGGAACTTCTTTTACTAAAAAGTGTAACAGTCAACGTTTCAGCTCCATTCAGGAACTTTCATCAGGACACCCACCATACCATATATATATATACATATATATATATATATATATATAAATATTTTGGAGTTCACTAATTGATGGCTATTTTGCACTCTTTTTTGCTCTTCTAATTTTGGTTCCAAATTGGAATCTCTGTTCTGAAATTCTCCACAATACGGTTTGAGTGAGCCAAATCTTCTCGCCATACACAAGTCTATAATTTTTTGATTGACGGTCTTATTATACGTCTTGTCAAGAACTTAGTAATGGGTCACATGCAATTGCATCTGACACCACAAGCACAGACAACATACTGATATGCCAAAATACTGATTACATAATAGGAGCGTGAAAACACATAGTTCTAAATCTCATCAATTATTGGTATTAATATATAACTCTCTAATAGGATTGCTAATATATATTACTATGTATTCTGAAAATGAAATTTTGTAAGCTCGGCAGAAAATTCTGTATTAAAAATATACAAGAAAAATGACCTGTCTGAAATAAAATAAAGTTAATAAACACCCTCAGCATTAAATATCCTTGGGAAAGATATGGAAGTGAAACACATCAAAGCTAATGCATATAAATGAAATGTAATGGTCAAAACAAAAAGATGTTAGAATTAATTCAATTTATTTAAAAAAGTGACAAAACATACCCCTAGAGTACAGATAAACAAAATGATAAATGCATTTAAAATCAGTCAATTAACTAGTAGGAGGCTAATGCATATTTAAATATTTAAATAAAAATATTAATTAACTATATATGATTTATTGGAAACATTTATAGAATAAAAGAGAAACATAGAAACATAAGAACCATTCAGCCCATCTAGTCTGCCCAATATTCTAAATACTTTCATTAGTCTCTGGCCTTATCTTATAGCTAGGATAGTCTTATGCCTATCCCACGCATGCTAAAACTCCTTCACTGTGTTAACCTCTACCACTTCAGCTGGAAGGCTATTCCATGCACCCACTACTCTCTCAGTAAAGTAATACTTCCTGATATTATTTTTACACCTTTGCCCCTCTAATTTAAGAATATGTCCTCTTGTTGTGGTAGTTTTCTTCTTTTAAATATAGTCTCCTCCTTTACTGTGTTGATTCCCTTTATGTATTTAACTGTTTCTATCATATCATATTGCAGGATATAGAAGTAGTAAATGTTAATGATAAAATAATAGTGGAATAGTTACACCAGTAAAAAACATATTTATTATCGCATTAATGTAATTAATAACAGAAGAATTTAATAACAGAAGAATATAACTCTTATGACTTTGCTGATGATGTGGGTGGTATTAAATGGGTTCTGGAATAGCTTTTTATTTTGTCAATGTGTAAATCTTGAATAATTTTTCATATTCTATCTATTGTATTTAAAGTAGAGTGTGTAGGCAGTTATGTAGAGTGAGATCTTTGGTAAGCTTCACAATGGGTGGAGGCTAAGAAATGTTCTGCATCAGCTGCCGATGTCAAAAGAAGGGAAACCTGCAGACTTCATACCAGAAGAGAACAAAATGGCAGCACCCAGATATAGAAATATGGAAAAATGAAAACAAAAATAACGATAATAAATGCAAGTGACTACGGAGGGGGTACAATATTCCATTGGGTACAAGGAAAAGAAAATGCCCAAAAATTAGAGTGCAACTTTTTAAAGGATGCCCAAGAGAAAAACTCACACCTTCCTTTAACCCTGTTGGGATGAGCCAACAATTACATGGTTATTTCAATCACCTGGTTATTTTGTGAGGAAAAGGATAGAGCAAAAATATTTCATGCCTCCGTATATTTATAGGTGGAGTTGGAGATTTTGGAAAAAACACAAAAGTTATTTCTAAAACATATCATCTCTCCAACTTTATTGTGGAGAATACATTAACGTATGAATTATGTAAATGCGTATAACTTTGTTTTATTAGATATAGTTTATTCTATGCATCCAATGTTTCAAAAAAAAGTAGTTAAGTCTGCATTCACGTGGGGATAATGCACCCTCTGATATTGGGCCATTGGATATAAATGTCGCTTGCTACATCAAGTGAAAGATTTAACTTCATGGTCCAGATGAGTGATTCAGAGATTCTGAGTAACATTTTGTGCCTGGACATTTATCACCCAGATGCTCAGCTTGGCAGTTACTAAAAGTGTCAAAAAGCATTATTGTTTCTACCCTACTGCATTTGTGAACATCTTTGCATAGGTACAACATTGTGAAACGCCAGATGCTTTTGGATTTTTAACACCAATAATCTGTGTTTCCAATATTTATAACTAAATAAACAAGGCAAATCTGACTTATCAAATTAGTAACAACCTCTGACCTGCTTGAGAATAATACAGAACATCAATTTGTCACAAAGAATAATCCCACCATGTTTTTTTGCTGTTCATCTCCTGTATCGATGTTGGAACGTAGAACCTAAGTGTAGATAAGATGTTTAAATCCAAATATGTTTCCAGCAATTCCAAATTGCAATGTGACTGTTGTGGCATTTCCCGAAGCATCTCTTTTAAAATCACAATATTATATTTCAGTACAAGTGCAAGAACATGTTTTCTCTAGTGTAGTAGTGCACCGCATCTTTTTGATGGCCTGCAGTGGTTCCGCTTCAATTTTCTGTCTACTTTGATGGAAGTCCTTCACATGTCCTTTCTCCTTCACATGGAACATGTATGCCATGGCATTATGGGTGTCTGCAATTTCCTAGGAACTTAGGGTCAATTGCACATTAATAGTATTAATATACTGGGTGTGACACTGTTAGTGTAAGCATTGGCTAGGATGGTTTGCATTGACTGGTGAAGTGAACAGGTAATCTGTCTGGGAGAACTTTGAAACAGACAGGCTTAAGCCCTATTTCAATTGCCAAACAGCATGAGACCCCAATACTGTAGTAGTGTACTGCATCTTGTTGATGGCCTGCAGTGGTCCCTTTCAGTTTTCCATCTACTTTTATGGAAGTCCTATAGTGATGGTGGTGTTGCACTTGGCAAAGATACTGAGTGAATCAAAATGCATTGCTTGGACTGCTTTGTATATACTAAATGCATGCATGCAACAATTGGAGAAATCTGTTGTGTTGCCTGTTTGTTTTTACTTTTATCTTATTAATTTTTCCAATTCTTGCGTTTTAAAATATTTAGTAAAGCGGTGTCACCCATGTAAGTTGAATTTGCAGTTGGTTAACCTATTGCAGACACCGGGCTAAAGTAGGGTTAAAAAATGAGAAAAGAATGTGTTTATTCATTAAATTCAGAAATGAAGAGGATTGAAAACTGAATGGTCGGAATTAGGCAAAAAAAAAATTCTCTAACTCAGTTTAAATGTATTTTTTACCCTGACTTTGCTATTAGGTTCTCGATTGATTGCAATTTGCTCTGTTTGCTTGTCACTGTATATGTGCACTGGGTAAACACATAATAGATATGTACAGTTCAGATTTGTTATAAAAAAAAGAATGGATTGGAATAGAATAATTTACATGATTCATCTCATATTAATTTGCAGTTTATTGAAATTTTAATTCAGCCATAATTTTTCTAATAAAAAACGCACACACATTACTCACAGAGACAGAACCCAGGGATTCTCCTCTATGGAGCAAGTGCTGTGAGGCTAGGTTCATTGCTGTCACCTACTCATAAGAAAGATTCCACACTCCGCCACATGTGGGGTTTAAAATTAGGAGATTAAACTCATTTTCCCAAGGCATCTGCACTTTTGTGTGACATGAGCAACTAGAAATATATATTCAGTTTTTCTTAAAGGATTCTGGCAAATAAAAGCTTCCACAATGGGTTTCTGTTATACATTTAATAATTTAAAAACTGTCCATGAAAACAAAATATGAAAAACGAACCTAGCCCGCTTTCAGGAATCTAGCAGAGGTTGGTTCTTAGTTATTATCCCATTTCTTGACTTTGCAACTGACCAGTCCTTAGTAAAGAGTTGACTATTTCACCTGCAAATTGGTAGAAAATCAGGAGAAACTTAACCATAGACCCTTAAGTATAACTATTTTGGTTATAGAAGTTAAACATTGTTCCACTTATCATAATTGAACTAAAATGCAACATCGCACACATTTTGTATTTTGACTTTGATTCTAAAGTGTACACCGGATAAACTTGATTTCAGTTTTGCATAAGAAACTGGCCAAAAACTATTACACATTTCCTTGTTATACGGATAAAAAAAAACATGAAAAAAGAAAGGGAATTATTGAGTAATATGGGCAAGGCTCCTATAGTTATCTTCAGAGGACAGATTTCCATTAGAAAGATATATCATACTGTGAAATGCATTGCCTTCTTTCATTCTAAGTCTCATTATGGCCATTGCATTATAATATCAAACTTAAATACTAAACTAGTGCATTATAATGAATATATCTCTGTTCTGAGTTAAAGGGACACTATAGTCACCTGAACAACTTTAGCTTAATGAAGCAGTTTTGGTGTATAGAACATGCCCCTGCAGCCTCACTGCTCAATCCTCTGCCATTTAGGAGTTAAATCCCTTTGTTTATGAACCCTAGTCACACCTCCCTGCATGTGACTTGCACAGCCTTCCATAAACACTTCCTGTAAAGAGAGCCCTATTTAGGCTTTCTTTATTGCAAGTTCTGTTTAATTAAGATTTTCTTATCCCCTGCTATGTTAATAGCTTGCTAGACCCTGCAAGAGCCTCCTGTATGTGATTAAAGTTCAATTTAGAGATTGAGATACAATTATTTAAGGTAAATTACATCTGTTTGAAAGTGAAACCAGTTTTTTTTTCATGCAGGCTCTGTCAATCAAAGCCAGGGGAGGTGTGGCTAGGGCTGCATAAACAGAAACAAAGTGATTTAACTCCTAAATGACAGTGAATTGAGCAGTGAAATTGCAGGGGAATGATCTATACACAAAAACTGCTTTATTTAGCTAAAGTAATTTAGGTGACTATAGTGTTCCTTTAAAACTGTGAAAAGTACAATGCCTTAAACAACTAATTACATTGTTTCAATAATTAACAATGAACGGTGTTACAGCAACCACATTTATCTTTAATGGGCTCTTATTGATCATATGTCAAAAACCTTTAGAAATTACAAAAAATGGCCAAAATCCCTTTTGTTGGAGAAGCTAAATGACTCACTGAAGTTGAAGATTTTTCTACATTTTTTGTTAATTTTTGTTAATTGTGCAATTTGGCCGAGAACTCCTCACAACTTCTTAACAAGTGAGTAGCAACACTTCTTTGGATACTTTTTCAACTCTATAGATTTATCATAAACTTTCTTCTTTTCAAAGGGTGTTTTGAGGTCACTAGAGTATTAAATCATAAATAAAAAACATAATATGTCAAGAGTTTGGTTACTTCTGACCATGTAAAAGTAATCAAACTTCCCAAAGTCATATATAACCTAACAAAAAAATGAAATATTCATCTGAAAAACCCCAAACCAGAACACATTTACATTTAGATAGGTTATTGCTGCCATGAAAGCATTTCTATTTGACAGTGATATAGAATATGAGAACAGCTATAAGGAGTGATATTTGGCAGATTGGTAGATTAGTGATTGAGACTGTCCAAGCATAATGGGGTTTGTAGTTCTGCATGTGTTGGCACTCGTTTTAATTCAATAGCAAAACCTATGTATGAACCATATATGCTATAAATGATCTTTTATCTGTTTGGCTTAAATTGTTTGGCTTTTGCAGGGAGAACAAAAAATCTTTCTGCGCAGCCCTTTTCTCCAACATTTAGTTGAGGAAGCTTCGTGGCCTGTACCCTCGAAGTTCCTTTGGTGCTTCTCGATAACTGAGGGCCATATGTCGCTCAGTTAAAGTGCCAGGAATGTGAGGGCACTTTTACAGTGGTCTGTACCTTATATTCCTACAGATTATTATTATTATTATTATTAATATTATTGTTATTATTTATATAACGCCAACAAATTCCACAGCGCTTTACAGTGGTCTGTACCTAATATTGCTACAGATGATGGAGCTCGCCCCACTGCACCAAAAGGGACCCAGCTCACCCTCCACTGGTAAGCAAGTTTGCAAAACATAAACACACACACACACACACAAAGTTCAGCAACACTCTCATATACACAAAACCCCATCTACCATGTATAAGACACTCAACCAACACACACAGAGACACCCAGGCCCCCCAAAATAGCGCCTAGCCTCCTCCACAAAATACTCAGCCACTGTACACATTCTCACAGACACCACTCTCGGTCCTAGAGCTCAAGACTTTATTAGGGGGGCCCCAATATGGCAACCTGCCGAGATCCCCACGGAACCTTAATCTAGCTCTGGTTATAAATTATTTTACACAGAATCTGTTTTGGGGGTATATTTTTGCTTTGGATATGAATGTGAACAGAATACTGTTACCATTTTCCAATAAATACAGACTGTACAGTGTAAATAAACATGCTGTACTATACTTTATATCCTCAAATAAATCACTGTCATATTTTTTGTTTTACCTTAATAAAAGGTGTTTTTGCTCCGTATATATTTATTTGTATATAGATA
This sequence comes from Pelobates fuscus, assembly GCF_036172605.1. Lineage (NCBI taxonomy): Eukaryota > Metazoa > Chordata > Amphibia > Anura > Pelobatidae > Pelobates > Pelobates fuscus. Next base: position 25,265,973 of record NC_086320.1, read on the forward strand.
GACAGAACTGTATATAGATAGACAGAACCAGTTCAGATTATTTTCTTTTACTACATATTTTATTTTACTATGATTCTCTTATACTAGCAGATTGTGTTATCAGCACAGTTAAAAGTACTGAAGTTCATATGGATTGTGAGAATTCTAACTGCACTGAATGAGATAATGATGCATTATCTGAAAACCTAGCAGCCACGTGACTGCTTTGTTGTATCATTACAAATTCTAAATGTTGAATGAGATGTCATTTAGTATGGATTTTATCCTAACCAGTGCATTACAGCAGCCACAGGGGTTAGAACTATAACTCATAGACATAAGGTGATTTGTCATACCCTTCACTATAAACGGTAACTAAACAAAGCAGTTCAATTCATTCATGCATTAGACAACTATGGCAATGGCACATATCCCATGCCCCCTCCCCCCCCCCCCCCCCCCCACTAAAAGGCATCTCCCCGTAGCTCTCTCTCCATCACTAAATTGTATATTTACTATTATTAGTATATGCACCAACATATTGTACAGCGCTTTACAATTTTAGAAAGCAGACATTTAGCAGTGATGAAATATCTGCTCAAGTGAGCTTGCAATCTATGAGGATTTGAGGTAGGTGGGTTTATATCGATAGGTGTCTTGGACCTGGGTCTAAGGCAGTGATGTTAAAACTGCTTTAACCAATTTATAAATAAAGTCAAGGTATTTAACATGATGTTGTCACCATCAGTGGAACTCTGCAGCCAAGAGTAATATTAGACATAGTCTTCCAACACATTGCATCAATAGAATGACGAACAAGGATATTTCTGATCTTCATTCTAGGAAAAGTCTTCATATGAAAGATATTGAACAACATCTATAGCTGGTTACGTATCAATTAGATGTGGAGATGAGCTCTTTGTCAAGTTGATAAATTAATTTTTGTTTGACCACTAAACACCTTGGGAAGAAGAAAATTTTTCTATTTGGAAACACAAAAAATAAATACAAATGTTTCCATAAAAGGTTCAAAAACCATTTCCCATCAGTTGAATTACATTATCCTGTAACATGTGCTGTGCTATTAAAATGTGCATCTTGGGATGTTCTATCAACAACACAATAACCTCCGAATAAAGACCCTGAACGTCAGCTTACTAGCTTACTATTACCAGGCACTGAGTTTAAAGGACCGATTTTTATTGGCAGAATCATGAATATATATATATTTTTTTAGTAGTAAAATTATGAAAATATATTTAATATTTTTTAATAAACTTTTAAAATGATTCAATATTTTGAAAAATATTTTTATTTTTGTATTGGTATATATTTTTATTATTGGTATATCATTTTTATGTATTTTATATTTTTACTGTTTATTCAAAAAAATTTTTTTAATGTTTATCCCTTAAAAAATAGTTGAGGCCATAGTAAGACCAAATTTCCATTACCCCAAGCTTAGAGGTGGCTGGGGTTGCCTGTTAATTGGTTTATCAATGCTTAGCAACATTTCACACTATGAAAATGATGATAGATAAAGTGAAGATAGATAACTTTTGCTTTTCTTCTGAGCAGTTTTAAAATGCCCTGTGAGTGAGGGCTTCAGTAGAGTGTACATCCTCCACAGATAGAGGGGTGGGAACTCCTTGTACAAATAAAGGCCCCAATTTAATATTTTTAGATACACTTTCCAAAAGATGTAGTATTTAGACTTTTAAAGGGATTTTTTTTAATTATTAAAATCTAAAAATAAAGTATGATACGTAAAAATATTAAAATATTTTAAAGGAACACTTTAATCACCAGAACAACTACAGCTTAATGTATTTGTTCTGGTGAGTAAAATCATTCCCTTCAGGCTTTTTGCAGTAAATGCTATCTTTACAGAGAAAAGGCAGTGTTTACATTGCAGGGATACCTAGAGATACCTCCACTGGCCACTCATCAGATGGCTGCTAGAAGTGCTTCCTGGAGTAGTGCTGCACACTGTGCAGTACAGCCATTCAGTGTCTCCACCCTCTGCATGCAGAGACTGAACTTCCCTCATAGAGATTCATTGATTTTATGCAATTCTATGAAGAGATGCTTATTGGCCAGGGCTGTGTTTGACTTGTGCTGGCTCTGCCCCTGAACTGCCTCCTTGACCGTCTCAGCCAATCTCGTGGGAAACCTTTGTGGTTGGCTCATAGGATCACTTTTGATGGTGTCAGGCATGCAGGCAGATCAGAGGCAGAGCCCGCAGCAGCAGACCTGCACCCCTCATGTCCAGTTGATGGCCAAATTCTGCCGCTTCCATCTCAAAAACATAGCTTGCATCGGCCCCTATTTACCACCAGATGCGACTAAGTGTCAGAACTTAACTATCGGCTTCTCCGATAATCCGACACTTCCAGGTTCACGGGCCAATGACACGCCCCCTTCTCTGACGTGGCTTCCTCACGCTACTTAGAAGAACCGCGCCAGATTCAAAGTGCTTGGTTATTTTGAAGCTTCCTGAACTTTTGACCGGCTGCAAACAATCCCTCACTAAACTTCTGAACGTGTACCGAACCTTGACTGTTCATACCGTGGATCTCCATCCTCCTTCTATTGACCTTGGATTACCTTTGGAATACTTTCTGCTTTGTAAAACCTTCCAAGAAATGGCAAGTTATAGATTTGGATTAATCCTCCTACTGGCACTTCAATACTTACTGCTTAATTATTTTCCATGCCTCCTTAGTTCAATTAGTGGACAAGCTATCTACATATTGTATTCCTTAAAGCTACATTAACTCTTTTCATCAAACTATCTACATATTGTATTCCCTAAAGCTACAGGAACTCTCTCATCAAACTATCTGCATATAATGTTCCTTAAAGCTACATGAACTATTTTCATCAAACTCTCTACATATTGTATTCCTTAAAGCTACGGGAACTCTTCTCATCAAACACTCTACATATTGTATTCCTTAAAGCAACAGGAACTCTTCTCATCAAACCATCTGCATGTCGTGTTCCTTAAAGTTACATGAGATCTTCTCTTCAAACCATGTACATATTGTTTAATTAAAGCTACAGGAAGTTGTCTCTTCAAGCTAACTACATTTAGTGTTCCTTAAGGTTACATGACTCTTCTCATCAATCTATCTTTATATTGTATTCCTTTAGCTACATGAACTCTTTTCGTCAATCTACCTTCATATTGTATTCATTAAGGTTACATGAACTGTTATCTTCAAACTATCTTCATACTGTGTTCAGTAAAGATTCGTAAACTGTTATCATAAAATTATCTTCGTATTGTATTCCTTCAAATTACAAGAACTGTTCTCTGCAATTCTCCTTCTCGTAAAACTCTTTAATGAGGAATTGTTCCATCTAAATTCTAATTACTATTCAAAAAACCCTAAGGGTTCTCCTAACTATATTTCTGCAGTTGAGTTCCACTCCAAATCCATAGGAAACATAACACATAAAGGTGCTGGTCCAGGCCGTTGTCCTTTCTCGCCTTGACTACTGCAATCCCCTTCTCAGTGGTCTTATGTGTTCCCAGATTGCACCGCTGCAATCTATAATGAATGCGGTGGCAAGGCTCATTTTCCTGTCTGCCCGCACCTCCCACGCCTTCCCCCTTTGTCAGTCCCTACATTGGCTTCCAGTTAAATATAGGGTTTAATTTAAAATTCTGGTGCTTGCTCACAAGTACCTCCATAATGCTGCTCCAACCTACCTATCCTCCCTAATCCACAAGTAAGTCCCGTTGAGGCCCTGTGCTCTGCTGAAGACCTACGTCTATCCTCTGTCCATACTCCCACATCTGATGCTCGCATCCAAGACTTCTCCAGGGCTGCACCTTTTCTGTGGAACTCCCTTCCTTTCTCCGTTAGACTTTCACCCAGTCTCCACTCATTCAAAAAAATCTTTGAAAACATATTTCTTCAGGAAAGCATATAATTTAAGCTTTAGCGGGCTTTCATCCTCCCAGCCCCATGACTCCTCTCCTGCAATTATCAAAAAGTTCTGTGTATAGTTTTCTAGCAACCTTTTTAATTTTCCCTACTTTTACCTTTTATGTCACTATACCCCATTTCCTCTAGCATGTAAGCTAATTGAGCAGGGCTCTCAACCCCTCTGTTCCTGTGTGTCCATTTGTCTGGTTACAATTACATGTCTGTTAGTCCACCCATTGTACAGCGCTACGGAATTTGCTGGCGCTATATAAATAAAAAAAAAATATTAACACTACAGGGTCAGGAATACATGTTTGTGTTCCTGACCATATAGTGTTCCTTTAAGAAAACATTAAAATATTTTTTTAAAATATGAAATTATTTGAAAAGCTTAATCAAGTCCATAGTATGGGAACTAAGTTCTCGTGGGTTTTCACTGTACTAATGTCCCACATACATAAAAAAAATATGGGGAATAGAAGCAACTCATAAAACCTTCTGCAAATTAAAATACTCTTTCTAATGAAAATGTTGGTCATTTTTCAGTATAATTTGACAATTGCCTAAAAATATGTAATATTGTAGCATTTAATATTATTATAATTATTATAGTTATATAGCGCCAACACATTCCATAGCACTTTACAATTGGTGGACTAACAAACATGTAATTGTAACCAAGTTTGATGCACAGGAACAGAGGAGTTGAGGGCCCTGCTCAATGAGCTTACATTCTAGAGGGAGTGGGGTAAAGGGACACAAAAGGTAGTAGGATAGTATTAGGGAAGTAGCTTGGTAGAGTAGAATAGGATTCAATGAAGACTTAGTGTGGGTATTTTTGGAGCCATTAGCAATTTAATTGATATAGTTAATATATTGGGGGATATTTATCAGAGTGTTCTAAAAAAAGTGACAGTGAAATTCTGTTATCATTTTGATCATATTTATTAAAGTTGTGGGTTTCTTCATAGTCATAATACTACCAACTTGCACAGAAATGTTCATTTCAGAAGACCACCAAATTTATAGCAGAAGCAAAAAGAGAAAAAGTGAAACAGAACATTATTCTATCAGAAAAAGTATCAGAAAGATTGATACATCAGTTTAAAAAAGACGTGTATTCAAAAATAAGTCTTGGGTGAGCAAAAAAAAACAAAACTAACACACAAAAAAAAACAGATGACAAAAGAAAAACAGATTTAACAAATTGCACCAAAAATCTGCTGAAAATTAAACTTAAAAATGTCAACAAAACTTTGATAAATCTGTCTTTTCTATATAGAAAAACCAAGAATGTACAGATGTCTAATGGTACCTTATTTATTTATTTATTTAATTTACAGATGATCCTGGGCCGTACTCTCCCTGTGTGTCAGAAAGTGTTGTATACAGCAGAGTGTTTCAGATCCTCTACAGGAGTGAAGACATCGTGATCAATGATGTTATGATATTCAAAGCCCACTTACTCCTGGATGGTGAGCAGGTTAGTATTTATTATAGAGCTTCTATACTTATTTAAGATTAGTAAAAGCCATAGACAAACTGTGAAAATTCAACTATTCTGACCATAAATTTGAAATTCACTTTGAGTTTTCTTACTAAGCTCAGTTGGGCATTATCTAACTGATTTAACCTGGCTCAGAACATGTCACCTTACCTTAAATCACACATACTTTAGAATTAGGTATATTAAATATATTTAAAAAAAAAATAACAATTAGCAAATAATAAAATTACTACTCATATACATTTATTAATACAAGTATATACAATCATTTAAAGAGGAAGGATTCTAGTTTTCAAGTAGGTCTGCTATCGCTCACATTAACGGTGTCTCTGCAAAGTTAACCACTGGGAAAATGCAAGCTTATATGGTGGTAAATGGTGCCTCAGCGGTTGGCCCATACCTTTCCAATGTCCTCTTCCAACTGTTGGCATTTTCAGCAGGAACGTGGAAGCCTATTACATGTCTTTTGATCCTTAGACTATTTACAACTATTCTGGGAGCAGATTCAGTCCCTCATTCTTAATGCTTCCACAGCCAGTTAGATATATACGCTTCCTGGTGCTCAGTAGCTCAATTGCAGAGGAGAGGAGTTTCTTGTTGGTATGTTCCACGGTGGGCTGGTACAGGAACCACCTTCCTGTAGGGAGGGCCTCTATAACAACTGCCAGTGATGTATATATAGAATGCATCATATGTGCTGTGACGTTGATGTTACTATAACATTGTTTTATATATATATATATATATATATATATATATATATACACTTTATTTAGGACTAGATTGAAGGTATACTTAAGTTTACTGAACCATTCATGTTGGCGTTACGATGCATACAACTTCACTCAAGTTGCTGTTGAGGTAGATTGAGTGTGATGGTATTTAAATTCCACAGCCTCTGCAGTGCACATGGGATTAATGGTATCCTGCTCTACCACCCAACCCTCTGAAGTTGAGGATTTAAGACAGTGGATACTCCAGTGTGTCACAATCATTTGCTGCCCATCTTTATATATGGTTATGAATGCAGCACCTTCAAAACTCGGCTATTATAAAGCTTGACATTTTTAAATCAACATTTTTAAATTCCTTTTAACAAGTTAAAATGGTACTGCTCAGGTAAATACATCTTGTGGCTGTTATTTTTAGGGTCAGATAATCTTTTTTTTAATGATCAATGAATTAATCTAGCTCTGATATAAATCCTTATATCTTTAAGATGAAATAAAGTTCGATCAAACACCACAAACCCATCGTACTTCCTTTAGTTGCTGCTTTCCAGTGATCTCTCCTCCAGTATGTTCACTAAGCAATCAAACACACAGAACAGGAGGTGCACGCAAGTGAAGAGAATTAGAAAAACAAGCAGAAACTTTTGTGAAATGTACTGGCTTTGATAGAATATAAATTGCAAGTGATTCAGTAGCTCAATAACCACGTAGATATCACAGAGGAAAGGGAATGTACTGCAGTAGTGGTACTTCTACTTTCAATTGCTTCCACATGCTTACAGGAATCCTTGTACCTGTAAGAAATGAAAGGTAATTAAATATGGTTCAGTTTTAGGGAGGTTTAGTTTGTATGGGTGTTGAAAGTACAAAACATGGTAAATAAAGGGACACGCTAGTCACCAAAACAACTTAAATTAAATTAAGCAGTTTTGGTGTAAACTTTCATGCCTCTGTAGTTTCACTGCTCAATTTCCTGCCATTTAGGAGTTAAAAAAAACTTTTGTTTCTGTCCATGCAGCCCTAACCACACCTCCCCTGACTGTGACTGACACAGCCTGCATGAAAACAAAATGGTTTCACTTTTAATCAGGTGTAACTTACTTTAAAGATTTGTATCTCCTGCTCTGTACATGTAACGTGAATCCCACACAAGAGACTCCTGCACGGTCTAGTAAGCTTTTAACAAAGCAGGAGATAAGATATTCTAAATTAAACAGAAATTGCAACAAGGAAGTGTAAACATTAGATGACTCTTTATAGGAAGAGTTTAGGAAGGCTGTGTAGGTCACATGCAGGGATGTGTCACTAGAGCTGCATAAATCAAGTGATTTAACTCCTAAATGGCAGAGATTTGAGCAGGTAAACTGCAGGGGTGCATGATCTATACACCAAAGCTAAATTTGTTTTGGTGACTATCGTGTCCCTTTAATGTGTAATATGATACTGGCATAATTGTATTTTCCTCATTTGGGATCCAAAAGAACAGAAAAGTGTTATGGCAAACATGAATTTGTCCATTGCCTGTGATTACATTTTTAATGACTGTGTTATGAGCTAAACTCATGTTAGATTGGTAGCATCGTCTGAGAATGTATTAAAAAAAAAAAAAAAAAAACTATATTATATGATTAAGTCAAATCCTGAGCCTTTATTTGATTTATAGGTTGAAGACTCACTGAGCGAAGTAGATTTTCAGTTGAAGTTAGATCTTCATTTTACCGACAGTGAACAACAGTAAGTAAATAACTAGACATTAATTAACAACCAGCATATCATAACAATGTATAAAAAATGTATACCCGATGGAATTACTATAATACATACTACAATAATGTAACAATGTATAACAGATTGATAATCTCTCTGTCTCTTGCTCTACATATGTTTCTATCTATTATTCCAAGCTGGCTAATGATAAGTGGTAGAAGTGGTGTTACACCTCTGCCCGCTCGCTGCAATATCCAAGAATGTGCAAAGTTTGCTAATAAAAATGCTGCATGTACGGGGTCCTTGCACCATTGTCCACTTCAAAACACTGAAGGCATCATGGTGCTCGAAGTACCCATTTAAAATGGCAATGCACTGTTCAAAAACAAATCAACAAGGCAGGTGCTCTGAGCAATTGCTGCCTCTTTAGTTTAGTTCCACTGAGCTAAACAAACAAGGAAGTAACAGGACTGGTTGTGCGATTGGCATCTAGGAGTGTGGAGCACGTTATAGTGTTTAGGGTTCTGGAGTGACCCTTTAAGGACACATAAACATAATGACATTTGGGGGTTTATTCACTAAAGAGATTTGCGTTAATTACATTAGAAATTGCTTAATTTAGACTATAATCACCAAGCTGTGATTATAGCTGAATGAGAGCATTTTCCAAATCAGCTGTTTGCCAATATTGTGCATTTCAATTCACTAAATTTCACTGCTTAGTGAGTGTACCTCTGAGACAAGCAGCACCCAGTTACACCTTACAATGAGAAAGACTGAGGCAAGCAGCACCCAGTTACACCTTACAAGGAGAAAGACTGAGACAAGCAGCACCCAGTTACACCTTACAATGAGAAAGACTGAGGCAAGCAGCACCCAGTTACACCTTACAAGGAGAAAGACTGAGACAAGCAGCACCCAGTTACACCTTACAATGAGAAAGACTGAGACAAGCAGTACTCAGTTACACCTTTCAATGAGAAATACTGAGACAAGAAGCCCCCAGTTACAGCTTACAAGGAGAAAGACTGAGACAAGCAGCACCCAGTTACACCTTACAATGAGAAATACTGAGACAAGCAGTACCCAGTTACACCTTACAATGAGAAATACTGAGACAAGCAGTACCCAGTTATACCTTACAAGGGGAAATACTGAGACAAGCAGTACCCAGTTACACCTTACAATGAGAACGACTGAGACAAGCAGCACCCAGTTACACCTTACAAGGGGAAAGACTGAGACAAGCAGTACCCAGTTACACCTTACAATGAGAAAGACTGAGACACACAGTACCCAGTTACACCTTACAATTAGAAAGACTAAGACAAGCAGCACCCAGTTACACCTTACAATTAGAAAGACTGAGACAAGCAGCACCCAGTTACACCTTACAATTAGAAAGACTGAGACAAGCAGCACCCAGTTACACCTTACAATTAGAAAGACTGAGACAAGCAGTACCCAGTTACACCTTACAATGAGAAAGACTGAGACAAGCAGCACCCAGTTACACCATACAAGGAGAAAGACTGAGACACACAGTACCCGGTTAAACCTTACAATTAGAAAGACTGAGACAAGCAGTACCCAGTTACACCTTACAAGGGGAAATACTGAGACAAGCAGTACCCAGTTACACCTTACAATGAGAAAGACTGAAACAAGCAGCACCCAGTTACACCTTACAAGGGGAAAGACTGAGACAAGCAGTACCCAGTTACACCTTACATTGAGAAAGACTGAGACACACAGTACCCAGTTACACCTTACAATGAGAAAGACTGAGACACACAGTACCCAGTTACACCTTACAATTAGAAAGACTAAGACAAGCAGCACCCAGTTACACCTTACAATTAGAAAGACTGAGACAAGCAGCACCCAGTTACACCTTACAATTAGAAAGACTGAGACAAGCAGTACCCAGTTACACCTTACAATGAGAAATACTGAGACAAGCAGTACCCAGTTACACCTTACAAGGGGAAATACTGAGACAAGCAGTACCCAGTTACACCTTACAATGAGAAAGACTGAGACACACAGCACCCAGTTACACCTTACATTGAGAAAGACTGAGACACACAGTACCCAGTTACACCTTACAATGAGAAAGACTGAGACACACAGTACCCAGTTACACCTTACAATTAGAAAGACTAAGACAAGCAGCACCCAGTTACACCTTACAATTAGAAAGACTGAGACAAGCAGCACCCAGTTACACCTTACAATTAGAAAGACTGAGACAAGCAGTACCCAGTTACACCTTACAATGAGAAAGACTGAGACAAGCAGCACCCAGTTACACCATACAAGGAGAAAGACTGAGACACACAGTACCCAGTTAAACCTTACAATTAGAAAGACTGAGACAAGCAGTACCCAGTTACACCTTACAATGAGAAAGACAGAGACACACAGTACCCAGTTACACCTTACAATTAGAGGATTTTACAATTATCCTTGCTCCACCCTCCTAGCTGTCAATCAAACAGCCAGTCATGTTAGTTCCTGGTTTGTTTAGCTCATTGAAACTAAACTCAAAGAGGAACCACAGTTTACAAAAGGAGAAGGCAACCTCTGGCACTCCATATGTTGTGAACTACATTTCCTAAAATACTGTTACAACCATAATACTGGCAAAGCATCATGGTAGATGTAGTTGGTAGATGCACTTTTCTGTTATCTTTATTAGTTTTCTTTCTCTTTCCTCCACTGCAATTTGACCTCTGAACTGAAGTCCTCTCTTGACCCAGCAGTCTGAAGTGTCATATAACATCAGTGATAAGATGCCCTTTCTTTTGGCTTAACAAGCATTAGGAAATTAACCATTACAGAATAAGATACATACCATTATGTTCAGCGAATTTAACAAGATATGAATTTTTTTTTTATTTCACTATATCTCTTTGCATTTTTTTTCCTTTTAATCACATGGTCTCTCATCCGGTGTTCATGTCTTTGTCTCTTTATATCTATACATCATTTAGGAACTTTGGAGTTACATCTGTAATCACTTTTTATACTGTACACTATCATTGAATTGATATTTCCCTATGTAACTAAGGAGAGGAATATAAATTTCGAGACTGCTAGTGAATGTACATCACGGTGACAGTTACAAATGTATTTCAGATTACAATGCTTAGAAGAGTGCGTTTATTCATGAAAAATAATGTGTACATGTCAGTTGTACTTAAATGCTCGAATGACTGCAACAACATCCAGGCATGTTAACATGTAAACATATCTTACAGGCTTAAGGACATTTCCGGAGTACCCATGATAAGCAGTCGTACTTTGGGTCTCCATTTTCACCCAAGAAGAGGTTTACACCATCATGTTCCTGTCATGTTCGACTATTTCCACTTGTCAGTGATTTCCGTGACAGTCCATGCTTCATTGATAGCCTTACATCAACCGCTCCTAAGGTAATAAGCTCACTCTGTCTGCCTTTGTAAATTGTGCTTGTGTTGGGCTACAAATAAAGGAGGAAAGACAATCCGGTTTGTTAACTGTGCAGATACTAATGAACGATGCAGTGAACTCAAGGGCTAAATCCAAACCAAGTGTAAATATGCTGTTTGTTATAAGAAAACAATGTTTAAATATTGCCTCAACAGGATTGAAGATGATCATAGTACCAAATGGTCACTGTATTTTTTATTATTATTGGTTATGAAAAGTAAATGAAGTATTCTTATTAAATGCCTCTTAAGGTTTGCAACTGAGAACATGTAAACAATGAGGGAGAAATGTCATGGGTGAGCTGGGAGTTAGACGGATATGAAATCCACGACTTGCATGATGTAATGTAGCCCCATGGAACAAAAGCACAGCTTAGTGGAAAAGGGCCTTGACATGGGTTAGGAGGTGGGCATAGGAGGAAGCTGAGTGGGAGTGGGTCATGGAGAGGTTAAGGGGCTTGGTCATATAAGTAGGCAGACATCTTAGGAAAAATTCACTTTTAACTTACCTGCCCGGCTGAGTTTGTCCCACCCTCCCTCCCTGGGTTTTTTGGCCGTAGTGGGGTTCCCGTTTTGTCACAGCAGCAGGATAGGCTGAGGAGAGGAAATAGGCTCCCCAGTAGGAAGGTTATGTTAATAGTTATTGGTATGTTGGTAGGTTTCGAGTCCTGGAGGTGGCTCAGAACCTGGTGGGGTAGGGGTATCCGGGTGTACCCCTACCATGGTTTAATTATAATAATGGTTGGCACTTTAATTGATGTTATGTTGGTTCAATGTTATATATATATATATATATATATATATACGTTATTTATTCAGGGGGTCATTGCCTGTTATACCTAACCGAAGGACACGGAAATAAGGGCGGGCATAGGCAATGACCCAAAAAGTTTCTATGTTAAGTTATTATTATTTATATATTTAATAAAACTGTGGGCAATTTTACCCATATACCCTAGTGTCCGTGTTTTATCGGGGGTAGGTATGTGGGGGTTTGTCCAAGGTTACGAATGCCCATATGGCGACGATACACCGGTCAAATGATTTTGCTAAATTTTTGTATAGTTACAGTTCCACACTTGTCACCTTGGCAGTTAAAGAAAGCTATTTAATGTTTGATGATTTTTGATTCAGTAGATAAACAGTGCCACTGTACATTGACTTGAGTTAAAATATATGTTACAAATGTGTCTAGGGATCGGATATGTTATTGGTTTAACAAGTGCTGTCATGTTGGATAGTATAAACAAGTATTACACATGATTTAAAGTACTGCTTGCCATTCTAGCAGAAAACTAGATTACGAGAAGATATATTGGATTTTTGTTGGTACTAATATATTAAAGAGTAATTGTCAGTGGTGTGATATTTATGGTGCAACTGTCACTAGAATGTTTTCACTTTACACGCTTCGCTAGTGACAGTGGGCACAGCATATTAATGAACTTAATCCAATACATTTGGTTCATGCACATGAATGCCACGTGTGAAAGAATGTCTGATTTTGTGTGTGTCCGTACAACATTTATGTGTGTATGGGCATCATGAGGTGATTCAATCTGCCACAATTAAAACATGCAGGGTAATTAAGTGCATTTTTACTAATCACTGCTACTTTATTAACCACAGCAAATGCTGCAATGGACTGTCACTTCCTAAGAATCGAAAGTTTTCCTTTAAATAACATTATCAGTAGACAACTCACTTGCATTACAACATATAAACTGATCAGCCACAATAGTGAAGCCACCTGCCAAGTATTGTGTAGGCCCCCGCATACTGTCAAAACAGCTCTGGTGAGTGGAGGAGTAGACTCTGCAAGATATCTGAATGTGTCCTGTGGTATCAGGCACCAAAATAAGTGCAGCAGATCTTTACGTTTTGCAAGTTGCAAGGTGGGAACTTTTTGGATCTGATTTGATGTTCCAGTACATCCCACATATGCTCAATCGTGTTTAGATCTGGGGAATTTGGAGGCAATGCCAACACCTTGAACTCTTTGATATGTTTCTGAAACCATTCCAGAAAATTTGTTGCAGTATGGCAGGGTGCATTTTCCTGCTGAAGGAGGTGAATGTCACCAGGAAACACCACTGCCATGAATGGGTATACGTGGTCTGCAACAATATCTAGGCAGATGGTACGTGTCAAAGTAACATCCACATCATGTATGCCAGGTTCCAAGAGAATTGCCCAGATCATAAAACTACCTCTGCCAGTGGTGGCAAGGGTCATCATGGGCACTCTCAGCAGTCTGGTGCTATGCAACCCCATACACAGCAAACTGTTATGCACTGTGTGGTCTGACACCTTTTTATCATGGCCATCATCAAGTTTTTCAGAAATTTGAGCTACAGTAGCTCTTCTGTGTGATCGGACCAGATGGAATGAGCTTTGGGCACCCATGACACTGATGCCGGTTCACTGGCTGTCCTTCTTTGCACCACGTTTTGTAGGTACTAACCACTTTATACTGGGAACACCCCACAAAACTTGCTGTTATGGAGATGCTCTGACCCAGTTGACAAGCCAATATCAAGCCATATTTGTCCCTTGTCAAGTCACTCATATCTTTTCACTTGCTCATTATCCATGAATTCGAGAACTGGCTGTTCACTTGCTGCCTAATATACCATGACAGGTGCCATTGTAATTATATAATCAATGTTACTCACTTCACATGCCCAGTGGTTTTAATATTGTGGCTGATGAGTGTATGTTTAGTATAAATGTATATTCTTTTATTTGAAGCATATTGCCATGTAAATAATGACACAGTTTAATGATTTGACAAAGAATAAATCTATATTGTAATTTTCTCTATAGCTTTGCTCGGCCCATTAAAGGATCCTGGTTAGGAAAAAGTAGTCAAGATTTGGGGACAGATCCATCAAGTTTACCGCTAGAAAATTTGGTGTTTGGGGCTGCATACTGCAAACCACTTTCTACTGAGGTAAGGAACAATGCCACCTGTAAACAAATGAAAACTGGTGGACATAATCATTGCAGTACATTTAAAGAAAACTCTCTCAATGGTAGTTTGGTAGAGAGGAGAAATGAGAGAATCAATCAATCTGTAAACATGATTTCATTATATACATATTTCCAAACTACTGAGAGGTTGGGTTTTATCTATACTCAAAAATCAGTTAAACAAATTATGAATTTCAAGTTGGTAACTGAATTTAACTCAACTTTGTCAAGAGTATTAAAGGAACACTATAGTCACCTAAATCACTTTAGCTAAATAAAGCAGTTTTAGTGTATAGATCATTCCCCTGCAATTTCACTGCTCAATTGACTGTCATTTAGGAGTTAAATCACTTTGTTTCTGTTTATGCAGACCTAGCCACACCTCCCCTGTCTATGATTGACAGAGCCTGCATGAAAAAAAAAACTGGTTTCACTTTCAAACAGATGTAATTTACCTTAAATAATTGTATCTCAATCTCTAAATTGAACTTTAATCACATAGAGGAGGCTCTTGCAGGGTCTTGCAAGATATTAACATAGCAGGGGATAAGACTATCTTAATTAAACAGAACTTGCAATAAAGAAAGCCTAAATAGGGCTCTCTTTACAGGAAGTGTTTATGGAAGGCTGTGCAAGTCACATGCAGGGAGGTGTGACTAGGGTTCATAAACAACAGGATTTAACTCCTAAATGGCAGAGGATTGAGCAGTGAGGCTGCAGGGGCATGTTCTATACACCAAAACTACTTCATTAAGCTAAAGTTGTTCAGGTGACTATAGTGTCCCTTTAACTTCCCACCATTAAGTGTAGCTTTTACACTACATAGGGAAAGAGAAACTAAGTTGTTTAATTATAGAGTCAAACAGTGAAACATTTTTTGCCGTTTGCAAATACAATTACACTAAACATAAAAAAATACATAACAGGAGCTGCACAGTCTCTTCTGTGAAATAGAGCAAGTTAAATTTATGTGTGCCGGTGTCTGTGAGGCTAAACAGGCAAGTATTACTCCGCTCAAGATTTTTATTGGTTGGTTTCGCAATTCAACCAGTGACAGTGCACTGAGTGATTATCAACCAGTGGTGTTTGTTTAAAACGACTCTGCCTCTTAAAAAGTGTTCAATGTGGAGTCCATTTGAACAACTGACTGGAAGGCTCTATTTATATTTTGCATGCACTGTTTTATTTTTGCTCGACACTTTTTATAATGTACACATAGTAAGAGTCAAGATTTTGCCACATTTTGCTTGGCCATGCTTTTTTATGGCTGATAATAGGACAAATAAGAAGACTGAATAATGAAGGTAATCATTCAAGATATTATATTATGTACCAGGGGACTGTGAATATATCACAAACCAAAAAAGCAGTGTACCACTTATTACCTGTTAAAAATTGTTAGACATGTGAAGACAACAAAAAACCTTAAGAAATATATGTTAGCATCAATCGGAAAAATCTTTAAATTACAAGAACCTTTGTACCTTTAAAATACAAAAATTAATACAATAGTGTATTACCATGTTGATATATTATATAGTATTTGATGAAACAATTGAACACTCACACTTTTGTGAGCTAAAACAAAAACTAAGTGTTTAAGCTCACAAGAGTGTCTGTTCAATTGTCTCATCATATACTATATAATATATCCACATGGTAATACACTATTGTATTTATTTTTGTATTTTAAAGGTACATTGTTACATAGTTACATGGCTGAAGAGACTTGCGTCCATCAAGTTCAGCCTTCATCACATGTTTTTGCTGTTGATCCAAAAGAAGGTTAAAAACCTAGTCTGAAGCACTTCCAATTTTGCCACAAACTAGGAAAAAATTCATTCTTGACCCCAAAATATCAGTCAGATGTCTCCTTGGATCAAGCAGCTATTACCCCACTAATTAGAAATTATATCCCTGTATGTTATGTTTTTGCAAGTATTTATCCAATTGCAGTTTAAACCTCTGTATAGACTCTGACAAAACCACCTCTTCAGGCAATGAATTCCATATCCTTATTGCTCTTACTGTAAAAAAAACTTTTCTTTGCCTTAGATTAAATCTCCTTTCTTCAAGCCTAAATGTGTGACCTCGTGTCCTATGTATAGCCCTGTTTATGAATAGATTTCCAGATAATGCCTCGCAGACACACTGCATGAAACATGCTTGAATCCTTGACTTTTACCTCAGCTTGTTAACAATACGCTATTGTTCATCGACATAAAAATATAAAAATGAGGCATTAATGTTCAGGAAATGTATACGACCACTGTTAGTACTGTTTTGACCCTACTTTGTAAAACATATATGCATCTCCCACTCTTTGTTCTGTACCCCTCAAATATGCCTTAATAAAAGAAAGATTGACAAAGATTTCCAGATAATGGTTTGTACTGGCCTCGAATATATTTGTATAATGTTATCATATCCCTTCTGAGGTCACTTTTTTCAAAACTAAAGAGATTTAAAATGTTTAACCTTTCCTCGTAACTAAAATGCTCCATTCCTTTTATCAATTTTGTAGCTTGTCTCTGCACTTTTTCTAGTGCCATGATATCTTTCTTTAGAACAGGTACCCAAAACTGCACTGCATATTCAAGGTGTGGTCTTACCAGCGATTTATAAAGAGGTAAAATTATATTTTCATCCCGAGAATTTATGCCCCTATTTATACATGAAAAAAACCTTACTGGTCTTAGCAACTGCAAATTGACATTGCTGCCTAATTTGTTGTCTATAACAATTCCCAAGTCCTTCTTGTGTGTGGTTATCCCTAATTCACCACCAGTTGCTTGTGCATTCTTGACCCCGTAGTGCATAATTGCACATTTCTCTACATTAAATTTCATCTGTCATTTTAGTGCCCAGTCCCCAATCTATCCAAATCCCTCTGCAGCAAAGCAATATTGTTCTCACATTTTATTACTTTAAGTTTTGCGTCATCTGCAAATACTGAAACATGGCTTTCAATGCCTATTTCTAGATCATTTATAAATATGTTAAATAGAAGCGGTCCCAAAACAGAATTCGGAGGTACAACCACTTACCACTTTTGTCCAGCCTGAAAATTTACCATTAATGACAACTCGTTGTACTCTATCCTTAAGCCAATGTTCTACCCAAGAACAAGAATATTCATCTAGACCAATTTCTTTTAGTTTGAAGACTAACCTGTTGTGAGGAACCGTATCAAATGCCTTGGCAAAATCCAAGTAGATCACATCCACTGCAACACCCTGATCTATATTTCTACTTACTTCTTCGTAGAATGCAATTAGGTTAGTTTGACATGACATATGTTTCATAAAACCATGCTGATTATTGTTAATAACACAGTTCTTCCCAATGAATTCCTGAATATTATTCATTAATAGCCGTTCAAATAATTTCCCAGTCACAGAAGTTAAGCTCACAGGTCTATAATTTCCAGGCAAGGATTTTGAACCCTTTTTAAATATAGGAACAACATCTGCCTTCCTCCAATCCTCCGGTACAATACCTGAAACAAAAGAATCTTGAAAAATTATATACAGAGGTTCACTTATTTCCCCACTTAGCTCCTGAAGTACTCGTGGATGAATACCGTCAGGCCCCCGAGCTTTATTTACATAAATTTTCCTTAACTGCTGTAGCACCTTGTCTCGAGTTATCCAATCGCAAGTTATCTGCAAATTTTTTGCAGCAATTATTTGCCTATCTCTTACCATATGATCCTCATTAATATATACTGAAGAAAAATAGTTATTTAAAATGTTGTGCCTTTTCCTGGTCTTCATTAGCTAACAGACCGATCTCTGTTTCCAGTGTACCTACAGTTTCATTTTTTGTTTTGTTTTTAGAATTAATGTACTTGAAAAAAAATTGTGGTTGGTTTTGCATTCTTTGTCTATCAATTTCTCATTTTCTAGTTTAGCCACTTTAATTGCCTTTTTGCCAGCATTATTGGCTTCCTTATATCTTATATAGGATGCCTCTGATTTGTCCGATTTAAATGCTTTAAATGCCCTTTTCTTATTTTTAATCTCTTGTTTTACTTCTCTACTAAGCCACATTGGTTTCAGTTTATTTCTTTTATATTGATTACCCAATGGTACATACTGAGAAACGTACCTTTCTAATATTTGTTTGAATAGTTTCTATTTATCCTCAGTGGTTTTTTTTCAGTAAGGAGTTTATGTCAGTCGATATGTTTTAGAGCTGTCCTAATCTTATTGAAATTAGCTTTTTTTAAATTATACGTTTTATACGTGCTTTTGCTTTTTTGAGTTTATTACAAAAAATTACCATATTGTGATCACTATTTCCTAAATGCTCCCCTACTTGAATGTTGGTCAAAAGATCCACATTGTTTGTTATAACGAGATCCAGACAAGCATCCTTGTAATTTAAACATTTTTCTGATTGATGCTAACATATATTTTTTTATGGTATTTTGTTGTCTTCACATGTCTAAAACTTTTTAACAGGTAATAAGTGCTACGCTGCTTTTTTGGTTTATTATATATTCACAGTCCCCTGGTACATAATATAATATCTTGAATGATTACCTTCATTATTCAGGCTTAGTGGTCCTTAAAGGCAACCCTTCCCTTCATCTGCTGGGCAATTTGTGGTCTGTGGACTGTGGAATATATATGTGTAATATATATTTAGAATTTTTATGTTTGTATGCATGTATGTTTTAAAGAGCCCTACCTCCTATGCGGTTTATGCTATGCTTACCTTTTCTAGACTCCAGCTATCTCCTCCACAAACCTGGCAACCTTACAAAATGGCTACTAATCCCAAAGACAGACATTTATTGCTTATAATGAGTGAGGAGTCCCGTAACATCAGCCATTAGTGATGGTAGGGGAGCATAAGCAGAAGGGTTTACCATCAGATATTCTTGTTACGTGGTACAGAGATTATCCCCTATTGTGTCTTAAGTATAATATTTAAATTCAATTTGTTTTTATAACACAACTAATAAGAAGACTAATTAAAAATATATATATTTATTTTCTTAAAAGTAAATGTGAAAGGATTATTTTAAGACTAAAGAATTCACAATAATTACTGTTGGGGAATTACTTTTTACATGTCCTTAGAGATCTAATCTTTGTGTACAGTGGACATTCTAGTGTGAAGTAAAAAGTGCAATATTTGCACAAAGGAATGAAATGCCAGTTTTATAGGTAGGTTACAAAATTGAATAATGGTGCGGATATTCACAGGACCGTAGAGAACTGACACACTGTATTGGAGCTAATGATGTATTACTGCTCCTAGAGGTAATATTCCAATAATTGTTAACCCATCAGTCCATTCTGAAGATATCACAAGCCTATCATAACTATATTTCTTGTACTCATTTCTCAATTTCTATTTTATGCATATTTTTTGAAAAGTTTGCTCATGTCTAACCTGAAATCAAACTTATTTTGGATACTGTTTGTTTACACCAGATCATTTCCACAGTTATTAATCATAATCTTTACCTTTAAGTTAGACAAGCCTGACTAACTACTCTAAGTGTTGCCTGAGTGTGCAATATAGAGTGGAATCGGGAGTAAAGTTCATTCTCCATGGATGTATTCTATCCAGAAATGCCAGATAATCTAGAATGTTGAATGAGTACTGAACAATTAAAATTGGTCGCATAGAATAGATACAAATAAATAATTTAAAAAAATAATAATAATTAAAATAAATACATTTAAAAAAATAATAATAATAATTTAAAATAAAAAAATTAAAATAAATATATATAACTCAAGTAGAGATTGTAGTCGTATTAGTCCAGTGATGTAGTGATGTAGATGTTTGTAAAAAAAAAACAGATACAATATGTATCTTGTAATACCTTTTCTATTGGACTAACAGAATTTTTTAATGACAAGTCCAGCTATTCAAAGGTCTGGTATACGTTACCCTTTATCTACATTCTGCGTGTTGGATCCCATTCCATTCCTGACAGAATGTTGTCTATTTTCTATCAAACCTGTATCTTATCTGCACTTATGTCGCTTTAACCCCTGTAATACAACTCAACTTTGAATTCTATGTGTCGTCTTGCTCAGAAATGCCTCAGACTTGAGAAAGGGAGGGTCTCCCGAAAGCTTGTCATTAAAAAATTCTGTTAGTCCAATAGAAAAGGTATTACAAGATACAAATTTTATCTGTATTTTACATATATATATATTAAAAGGTCCATCCTGTATATGACAAAGGTCTCCAAAAAATGGATGTATGGCCACTTAAAGCATTTTTTTATTAGAAAATCTAAATACAAAAATAACATTTCCCCAGTTATATACATTTGGTGTATTTCAAAGTCACCTTCAAAAATAATATTACAATACGGACTTTAAAATCTAACAGTATCCATGAGCACTGACATAGACATGCTTCCTTCTTAAGAAAGCAACTGACAAATAGTGTTTCTATAGCGACGGCACATATTTCCTCCACTGTTAAATAAAGAAATATAAATACATTGTGCTCACAGTAAATGTCTTGGAAGAGGACTGTACAACATGTACTGTATCCATGGTCATTTCTATCTTCTAGCCAAGATAAAGCTGGTTAAGCATTTTCTATACGTTGGAAACAACGTTCGTTATAAAGTAAAGTGCTCTGGCTAATATATAGGTATTCCATGACTCCCAGACCTCTACATCCTCAAAGTATTGCCAGCATTCCTTCTTTCTTCTGCAATGAAGTGCTCTTGATTCATCTGGCACACAGTATTATTGTATCAATGTCATTATTTCTGCTCATAAAACCATCTTCTAGATACAAAGCATCAAATCCAGTATCACTAATCTCCTAATCACCGCACCACATAAATTGTTTGGGGAATTCCAAGTTAGAGCAGAGGTTTGTATATTCGCTGCTGAGATACATCTTCACCTTTCCTTTAGTCAAGTAGAAGAGGGCCCCTTAATACTGGAAGCCTTTGGAACAGACAGCTCCCTTGATCCTTTACCTTGTACCTTGTGAATTACACATAGGGTTTATTGCACATAGTGCTCAGTAAACTGGTGTGTATCATAGGAGTCTTAGCTAACTTGCTTTCTCATCATTTCTTTCTGTTTCAGCCTCAAACTTAAGGGAACACTATAAGGTCAGGAACGTAAACATGTATTCCTGACTGTATATTGTTAAAGCCACCATCTACCTCCCCCTGTCCCCACCCTCCCCATGGCCCTCCCCTGCCTCCCTAAATATAGTAAAATCTTACTTGTATTTAAGTCTGCAGCTACTGCCTCTGCCCCTGACCTGTCTGCATGCCCTACATCATCAGAAGTGATTCTGTGAGCCAATCACAATGCTTTTACATAGGATTGGCAAAGACTGCCAAGAAGGCAGATCAGGGACAGAGCCAGCACAAGTCAAACACAGCACTGGCCAATCAGCATCTCCTCATAGATATACATTGAATCAATGCGTCTCTATGAGGAAAGTTCAGTGTCTGCATGCAGAGGGCAGAGACACTAAATGGCAGTGCTGCCCACTGTGCAGCACTGTTCCGGGAAGCACCTCTAGCAGCCATCTGACGAGTGGCCAGTGGAGTTATCTATAGGCTATAATGCAAACACTGCATTTTCTCTGAAAAGACAGCGTTTACTGCAAAAATCCTGAATGGAATGATTCTACTCACCAGAACAAATTCAATAAGCTGTAGTAATTCTGGTGACTATAGTGTCCCTTTAACTTTATATAATCTGTTTACACTTCCAAAGACAAATTATACAAACATGTATTCAAGGTGGGCCAAATTTCAGACTAGGATTTGGCATGTAAATAAGTTATTTGTTAGTAATTTGTTTGTTGCTGGTACTTATTATAAGTGAGGCTTGGGAGATTCATCATTGGTAATTTCACAAAGGAGCAACCAGTATTTTGGCGCAAAGAGTTTACCTCCACCACGTTAATGTAAGAAAGAAGAATATATGTGCAGAAATTTGAGTGCTAGAGCCTCAAACATTAATAATGCTGTGAACAATGCAATCAAAAGAGCCCGACTTTGCGAGGTGACAAATGGAGCTCATTTAAAAAAATGTAATCTTCCGTACCTAGTCAACCTCCATACGTTAAGCATTCATTGTATGTAATATCATTGAAATTAGTTCATTAAGACAAAAGTTATTGACTTCTCAAACCCTACTCTGAATTTTGGCCTACCCTGTATATGATTATATGCACACACACACACACACACACACACACGCCTAAAATGAATCCCTGTGCTCAAACTCCCACTACTCCTGGGTGTCAGAAATGACTATAATACGTATTAAAAATGACATGTCCCAAAGCCCTATGCATATTTAAGTAACTGGATTTTTTTTTGGTATCCCTCCCAATGGCCATTAAAATGTAAGCTCATCTGCCACATCAAGGTGAGTCCTACACCAACAATTCACCTATCTTCTATCAGCTAAATGGCAAAATCTCTAATGAGACAGAAAAGGGGCACCCAGTTTAATTTACCATTCACAGTAGTTCAGTATTTAGCAAATAAACCCCAAATATGTAACACACAAAATTAAATATTTAATTGAACAATAATAATTTAATATTCTAAATATATATTGTAATCTGTAATTTTTTTTATAGCTTCTGTCCTGCTCTCAAAATAGGCAGAATAATCCATTTAGATGTCAATCTAAATTAACGAGTAGAAGAGTTATGGTGCTTCCATATTAATGGGTCCTATGCTGTATCAAGTTTAAAACCTCAGTCTCCATTTGAAATTGCTGTTCTGTGAAACTATGCCATAAATCTCACCAGGGAATTGGATCACAGTTCTTAAAAAAAACATACAAAGAAGACATGCATTATAACTATCGTACATCAACGGAAGTGATCATTGAGTAAGAGATGTTCATCAACCTGTCAAGTTTACTTACCACTGAGCTCTCTTGATCTTGCAGATTGTCACACAAGGGCTAAGAGATATTTGTAGAGTAGATGTGAATGTAGATGGAAGACTTATGTCACCCCTCCACCCACCCCCTCCCCCCACCCCCTTCCCAACAACAAACAAACTAGATTTAGTTTTTCCTAATGGAAAATGTAATGGGAAATGTTTATATGGTTGCCACACACAGGACATCTTTGTAGTAATATGTTGTAATATGTATACTTCAAAACTAGCAATTTTTACAAGATTGGTTTCCACCATTACTGCTTACTAACGCAACTGTTAAGGATGAGACTATTAACTATTAAGCCGAAGCCTTTATTCTCCTGGATTGTCTCATTAGATATCCTTATCCTCACATGATTACCAGACAATTGTAGGGAATATCTTGACATTGGGAATAAATGATCAAATGGTTAATATACTACCTTTATTATATATTTGAAAACCTATATGAAATAATTTCAGTAAGCAATAATTACATTTGCTAAAAATGCACAAGTATAAAATGTATATCTTATGTAAAGTGTTCAAAAAACTAAGGTATGCTTCAACCGCATATCTCAAATTTGATTTTTAGTGGTCATGTATGGGCCTAGAAAGTTGAAGAAATCAGGTTTGAAGTCATGCATAACAGAGTGCCTGGCATGGTGATGGGCAGGGTGACTGTAAGTGAGAGCGAGTTGGGGAATGGGCCGGATGACAGTAAATGAGTGAGATCTGGTGGATGGGCAGAATGACTGTAAGTGAGTGAGAGATTGGGGATGGTCAAGGTGAGGATAAGTGATTGATAGCTGGGGATGGGTAGGGAGAGGGTAAGGTGTCATTCAGGTGAGTTGCAGGACGAGGCTGGTTTTCTTGCTGTGATGGATTAACCAAGCTCCTGGCATGAGGCTTCTCAAATTGTGCTGTGGGATCTCTATATAATTTCAGGAGGGTATGTGCCATATAGAGGCTGCACACTCAGACGCCAGCCACAGGTGGGAGACTGCCTGCAGTTGCTACGGCGTGGTACTGCGTGTCTTTCTACTTGGCAGCATTAAAAAAACACTGAGTATTGCTCCATCTCTGTTGTGGGCTATATAACCTCCCGGTGCCCCTGTTGCAATGGTGCCCTGTGTGGCTGGTTAGCTCACATGACACCAACGCCAGTCCATGCTGCTTATAATAATAGTAGTGTGTCTAGTGTAACGCTTCAATTTCCATATGGAATTGGTGCTCTCTGAAACTGTACCATAAATCTTACTGAGGAATTGGATCATGGTTCATTGAAATATTATAAGAGGCAGCACATTAACTAGGGAAAACAGAAAAGATAATTGAATACAAAAAGTTCACTGACCTGTCATACTAGACCATGCAGCGATAAAAAGACAATTGAAGGAAACACCTGGACTTTGGAGCTCGATGTTTAAATGGTTTGCATACAGTTATTCTGTTTTCCTTCAGGCACAGAACATACGTCAAACAAACAAAATATTTTCTAATACTCATCTCATAACAATTAGTTTTTTTAATTATTCTTTATTTTTCACCAGCTCACAAGTGCAAGAGTTCATATAGGTATAAATCAATAGAAACATGACATGCATATAAAATATCAGAGTATACATTCAGTGTTAAATTACATCTCAAATTAACATAGCCTGGGATCTGAGAATGTTATTTATATATTACTATGAGCTAAATGGAGTGGGTTTGATCTGGGCCTGGCCAGGGGAGGTGTACCATGTGTCAGTGTGTATCGGTGGGGATTTCAAAAGGCCAGTGGCTGTGATTGAAGGGTAATTAAGCTAGATAGGAGAAATCTAGATTTTCTAGAGCGTTTGTGAATGTTGCTTCACGTTAGTGTGTGTTCCCTGTGTACAATTAGTGCAGAGACAGGCCGTGGGTCGCGTCTGATGGGAAGTAGCTCGACTCCCAAAATTACATTACAGTGTCACTAGCTAAAAAGCAAATCAACAAAAACACAAAAAGACACAAACTTCGGACCACAATAAGATATTGTTCCAAAGAAATACAAAATCAGTAGGTTGACCCGGTGCCTTCAGGTTTTACTTAGTATCTCATAACGATTCTTGTTTAAAATATGCAGCAAATCACAGTCTTTTGCATGTGAGAAGTGTGTGGTTCATCTTATAATATGGATAAATGACACACAATTATACCTAGCACATCAGACAAGCACAAATCACTTCCTTTGTCAAATCCGAGATCAAATCATCTCTACCAGATCAACAAAATATCTCCCTAACCTCGTTGTGACAATATAGACCATGCAACAAGCTATTTCCTTATCATCATTTAACTTTTCCTTATTCATTTCTCTGTCTCTCCCCCACCACAGGCTCAATAGATAGATGGATAGACAGACAGACAGACAGACAGACAGACAGACAGACGGACGGACGGACGGATAGATAGATGTATTTATTTATTTCTCTTATAAAATACACTGTTTTTTCTGTCTTTTATCTACAGGGAACCTGTTATGTTCCATCTGAAGATTGCATACAACATGCCTATAAGTGGCACAAGGATCTATGCCATCTCCTGCTCTCAGCGTATACTGGACTTTGGTCATATTTTAACAACATATTAAAAGAAATACCTGAATTATCACAAATAGAACTAGGTATGTAAGATTTATCATACTATACTAGAGTTGGCTAACGATTTTACTCTACGTAAGCTTAAACTATTTTCAACCTGATTAGATACATTTTCATAATTATTTTAAGTTCTTGCATTTGATTAAGTCTAGTCATACTAGCCCACTACATGTAACCCATATTTCCTTACACTGTCAATATCATTGTGAAAAGGACTTTGTATCAGGAAGTCACCGTGGGAACATGTATTGCTTTACAACGTAGACCCTTATTCAGTGAATTGTGAGCCATTTAAGAAATGACTTATGGTCCTCGGGTAGACTCTCTAAATTTGAGAAAATCCAAAATAATTTAACAGAGTTACCATTTTTGGAATACATTTTTACCGGTCAAAACAACTCATTGTTCAGTGAAATTAGTGCATATAGTTAATGGTACACACAGTTTTTTTTAACTGATCAGCACGTTTTACATTTTAATACAAAGTAAGTGAGCTGGAAACAAAGATAAGTGGTAAATTTCAGCAAAAGGTCTGTTTTAACCTAAATGTGATAGTCATTGCTCAATCTCTTAGATTTAGTACAAAAATAAAATATCCTGCAATTAATCTATACTTTCTATAATACTTTAATCTGCAAATTGCTGCCAGTAATGTATTGCAGATCAGTATCAGTACAGTTCTGGCAGGGTTTTTCTAAATACGTTAACAGGCAAATTACAGATTGTTGACACCAAATGTAAGCAGAGGCCCCCACATGTGCCCATTCTAATTGAAATGGTGAGAAGCTGTTTTCATTGACTGCGTCCCTTTAATGCCGCATTACTTTGCAGACAGAGTCCTTTCCCGTCCTCATGGGATCCAATTAATACTACCAGTCCAGTCCATCATAGTGCATAACTACGGATTTAGAAATAATTATTGCATAATTAACCATCTGAAGTGCACCTATTTGGAAGATGGAATTTTACCCGTTATGTAATTTTTGTGCACACTGGTAAAGTGCATATGCATTGTCTATCTGTTTTGTTTGTGGTTTCTATATTATGGTCCTACCTTCTGATTCTTCTCAATGAGTCAGTGGTTTTCCATGGTAACTCATAGTAATGCTATGAATCACTAACAGAACTTGAATTTCGATAGTTAGCACCCACTGGAGGTACAGATCACAGGGTCCTTTATGCTCACTTGGGGGCGTTCTGGGCATGCTGGGGTGATCATTGTATCTCCTTAAACAGCCTATTTCGGTCTGGCAGCCTCTTGTGCCATACCAAGGCACCACGCATGCCATTGATGACACTTGTGCCATAGATTTAAGACCCTTCTCTATGCCATGGATAAATGGAAATAAATGTCTCTCACTATGCTCCATGTCATGGATAAACTGAATTAACTGTCCCCCACAACACTGGATACAGTATATCACAAAGCAGTGTGTACATGTGGGGATGTTGGGATGTCATGCTCTACTGTAGAATTTGAAGGTTTATTTACTAAAGTAAAAAAATTCAAAGTGAATTAGAAATCCAAAAGACCAGAGCAGCTAACTAAGAGAATGTTTCCACTTTGGCTACACAGTATTGACCTTATCTTTGGAATTCCCTTTGAATTCTCCCTTTAATGGATAACCCTGTTAATCTATTCATTCGCTGAGACATTTTGCTAGCACATATCATAGATTACATTGCCAGAGGAGGACATTGCCCTCCACTCAACTGTGGAGGACCGACCCCCTTTAAATGTTCTCTTCAGTTCTCACTTACAAACTATCCAGAGTAATGGACTGGTTTTATAGAATCTATTAGTGTGAACTTCATGATCCAATTCAAATTGCCTTCTGCTGTTTATGACCTTATTTGTCTTTGCATTCCTAGTATTGTGCATTTTAATACGCACTTCATTTAAATTCATCCTTAATTAATCACACATTTGACTGTGTCTAGAACAGTGTTTGTCCAACCGTCCCCTGTCATTGCATTGTATGAATGAATAATGTACTGCTTTGTTTTCCAGAGGAGCTGGTGACAGAAACCACATTATCGCAACTCTGCAACCAGCTGCAGGTAATGGCTAGAGTTTCTCAATCCTACCGTAGAACCCATTAACACAGCAGCCAGGGACAGTGCACCTCACTCCAACGTCACTAACTATAACTTACAGTATGTTCAGCCTAGCATCATACTAAATGTAATACACATAATGGAGAATGAGCATCAAAAGGGGTGTGATTTGCACTAGCTAGAGCTAGTGTTGTATGATTTATTTAGAGCAGGAGGACATGTATAAAATATAACATTGTGATGTTGTTGAATGATATATATTCAATTAGAGGGTTCCTGTTTGTAGTTGGATTAGTAAATCCCTTATTTGTGTTTTGCGATGGTTAAAAATCAAGTAAACTCTTCTTTATTCCAGTGCCAGGACAGAGTCTCCTCAATACAGCTCCTATATATCTCCTGTGAAGTCATCACTACTGATAACTTGCATTCATTCAGATGCTTTTCGTAGAGAAGCATTGGAACACAGAGATCATGAGCTGAAATATCTGCAATCTGTCAGCAATGCTTCTCATATAACTAAAAGTTAAAGCAAGTGAGACAGAAAACCTTCTCGGCTGTTACTAAGGTGTTGATTTAAAAAAAAGTGTTGATTTATTTTTATAAAATAAGCCAGAGAGGACATGTTAAGCCCTAGTGCTTTAGGGGACCCAATTGTACTTTAAATGATTGAATATAAATTACAAAAGGCAGTGTTTACATGTCCCCTAGGGACAGCTCCACATGGCCACTCCTCAGATGGCCACTGGAGGTGCTTCCTGGCTCAGGGCTGCACAGTAGGCAGCAGTTTCATTCAGCGTCTCCACGCTCTGCATGAGGACGCTGAATTTTCCTCATAGAGATGCATGGATTCAATGCATCTCTATGAGGAGGTGCTGATTGGCCAAAATGGCATGTGGTCCCGACCCCTTAATGATTTTAGCCAATCCAATGCTTTCCCCATCCGAAAGCATTGGATTGGCTAAAAATCAGCAATTCTGATGATGTCACCAAGGGGGAGGAGCTAGCGCCAGCGGACCCATGCGGCACTGGAATTAAGGTGAGTTTTAATTCCTTTTAAGCGGGATAAGGGGGGGGGGGGCAAGCCACCTAAATGGTGGATTTAACACTACAGCGTCAGAAATACATGTTTGTATTTCTGACCCTATAGTGTTCCTTTAAGATGAGAATAGCTGTTACAGAGCGCTGAACACAGACAGTCCGCATCAGTCAGTCTGTGCTATGAAGGTGATAGCTTGATGACTTTCCATGCCACTAAACTGTGAGTTTTAGACTAACTATAGGTATGATTTGTAAACAACATTTATTTGCAATGAAGCAGATTGTGTGTACACGATTGCGCAGTATGAATGCATACTCTGTCAATTGTGTACATCCGAGTGCCGAAGTAGTTAAAATCCCCTGTTTCTGGCTATGACCATCTTCTCTCACCAATCTCCTCCTAATTATACCCCTAGCCATATCCAAGATTTCAGCAATATTTCAACTGATCAAATGCAGCTTTGAGTAATATTTCAGTGACATGTCATGAGAAACCATTTTTACTTCTGCATTTTTCACATTATCGGGTTTATTTACTGAAGTGAGGTCAATGTGAACTTCAAATTCAAGGTCAAAGAGATGAATTTGAAAAATTATTAAAGTTATTTTTGTTATTTTGGCAATTACATGTGAAATTAACTTTGAATTCTCTCTGAATTCTCTCTCTAGTAAATAACACTGTAGGTGCACAGTTTACATTTTAAAACAGTAAATATCATTCTTTTGACCCATCATTGTTCATAGCCATCTGAGATAGTAACAATTAGCTAATAAAATAATTTCTCGATAAATGTAAAAAAAGCATAGGCTAGAGTAAGAGAAATAAAATCGATACTACGGAGAAATAAAGTGATTTGCGCACACAGAAGAAAATGTGAATTTTACCTTACACACAGGGTATTCTTAGATATTCACACTACAAATTGTTTGTAACACCTATATACAGATAATTAAAATACACATAGTGTAAACTGTATAAAACAAATAATGTTTTAAAAGAGAGTATTTCTTCAAACTCACAATTTTCAGAGCCCATTCAAAGTTGGCTCTAAACTTATAGCGCTTATCATCTCATCCTTGAGACATCCAATAGTGGTAAAACGTATACATTCACAGGAATTTCGGACTGGCAGATTGCAGCAATACCGCGTTTCAACCTCTAGGTCTTTCTCAAGTGCATATAATTTCATACTGGGCTTAGAAGCCCTTATATATATACAAGACAAACAAATAATATAATTAGTAATAGTAAATACCTGTGAAAAAATTCCCACCCATATCCAAATATGGTCATAGCCAGAAGTGTCACGCCAACCTCAAAATGGCTGCACCTCCAGCTATGTACCTCTATCTCCAGCCCTCCCCAACATGTCCGACATCACAGTCAACCACAATAGATCATAAAGTTCCAATTCGTTGATCCTTTGGTCCTGCTGCCGTCGCGTCATTTCCTTTAGTGACGTCATGGTACATTCCGATTCGTCACTACCGGTCACATGTGTTGCGGGGTTTCTTCCGGTCTATTGCAGCTTCCCAGTTGATTCCGGCGCATATGTGTCCATCATTAGAAAGGGCAATTTGCCAATAGTTTATATTGCATAACGGCATAAATCAGAGGAAGAGAAAAAATATATATAAAAAGCGGAAAAACAAAGATATTAATATCCACTTTTAAATTATACGTACAATGTTTAACATTTTTAATATAAACATCACATCTGTATGTATTTAAAAGCAAAAACATGCAAATAGAAGAAAAGAAGAAAGGGGGTGGATTAAAACCAGGGTGAATATACAAATATCAAGGAGATTTTCAAAATAATATAAAACACCTCATTTAGTATGATTCTACAGTCTTCATCTAAAAAAATAATTAAAAATACTAATCCTAAAAAAATATATATAAAAACCTTCATAAAATGCTATTGATCTCAAAATCAATATTGAGACCCAAGGGTGATAAAGTGCGCATTTCAAAAATCCACTTTACTTCTTGGGTACTCAATTTTTTGGGGAGATCCCCTCCTCTCCAATGGGACTCTATCTTGTCTATAGCAAAGAAGTTTAAAAATCTAGGGTCTGAATTATGTTTCTCCAGAAAGTGCTTAGATACACTGTGGTTTGTAAAGCCTTTTTTAATATTTCTAACATGCTCGCTTATCCGTACTTTCAGTGGCCTCGCTGTTTTACCCAAATATTGAAGGCCACATGTGCAATTTAGCAGGTATATAAAAAATTTTGAGTGCCATTTAATCATGGGCTTGATTTTAAATTCTTTTTTGGTGCTAAAAGATTTAAAAACCATTACATTTTTCTCTTTCTTATCTGTACTTTTACACGCATTGCACATCCCACAGTGATAAAAACCTTGTTGCTTCTTCGACCAGTTTGTTAAAAAATTACTATCATTTTGAGGTGTTTGTTCTAAAAAACTTCTAGTTAAAATTTGCTTAAAATTCCTTGCTCCTCTAAAAATGAATTTGGGCTTTGAACCTAAAAAATCCTGTATTTCCTCATCCTGGTTTAGGATGTCCCAATTTGTATTTATAATCTTTTTAATCGCACCTACATTGCTCGAGTAGTTAAAAATAAAAGGGATCTGTTCCTTTTTCTTGTCTGTTGACACATTTAACCTCTTCTTATATTTCAGAAGGGGAAATCTGTTTAATGCAGATATTTCCTGGATCTGGGTATATAAGACCTTCTTACCATACCCTTTTAGTATGAATTGTTTTTTTAAAAGATCTGCCTGATCTGAAAAATCTTGTTGGTTTGTACAATTCCTACGTAACCTTAGGAATTGTCCCCTGGGCATGTTTGACAACCAGGGTTTGTGATGGCAGCTACTGACCTTAATGTAACTGTTAATATTGACTTGTTTAAAAAAAGTGCGAGTGGTTAAAAAATTATTACAAACATAAATATTAAGATCTAAAAAATCAATGCTTGTGTCACTCACACTATTTGTTAAATGAATCCCCCAATCATTGTGATTAAGAGAGTTAAATTTTTTTAAAAAAAAAGACCACCAGACCCCTTCCAAATAATACCAATGTCGTCAATGTATCTTTTATATAGGACCAGGTTCGCACCAAAGCCATGCCCTTGGTAGATGAAAGTTCATTCCCAATATGCCATAAAAAGGTTGGCATAGCTCGGTGCGAACCTGGTCCCCATGGCTGTACCTCTAATCTGTAAAAAGAAGTTTCCTTTAAACCAAAAAAAGTTGTTATTTAAAATCATACGTATACCATCTAAAATAAAATTACGTTGGGTGGCATTATATTTTTTGGACTCCTGTAGATAAAAATCAGTCGCCTCACACCCCTTCTCATGTTTAATAATGGTATATAAACTGGTTACGTCGCATGTAATGAGGAGATAGTCATCTTCCCATTTAAAATCATTAAGAATATTAAGCAGACTCATTGAGTCCTGAAGATAGGAGGGACAATCTTTGACTAGAGGCTGAAGGTGAAAATCTATGTACTGGTTTTTATCACTGTGGGATGTGCAATGTGTGTAAAAGTACAGATAAGAAAGAGAAAAATGTAATGGTTTTTAAATCTTTTAGCACCAAAAAAGAATTTAAAATCAAGCCTATGATTACATGCCACTCAAAAAACATTATATACCTACTAAATTGCACATGTGGCCTTCAATATGTGGGTAAATCATCGAGGCCACTGAAGGTACAGATAAGCGAGCATGTTAGAAATATTAAAAAAGGCTTTACAAACCACAGTGTGTCTAAGCACTTTCTGGAGAAACATAATTCAGACCCTAGATTTTTAAACTTCTTTGCTATAGACAAGATAGAGTCCCATTGGAGAGGAGGGGATCTCCCGAAAAAATTGAGTACCCAAGAAGTAAAGTGGATTTTTGAAATGCGCACTTTATCACCCTTGGGTCTCAATATTGATTTTGAGATCAATAGCATTTTATGAAGGTTTTTATATATATTTTTTAGGATTAGTATTGTTAATTATTTTTTTAGATGAAGACTGTAGAATCATACTAATAGAGGTGTTTTATATTATTTTGAAAATCTCCTTGATATTTGTATATTCACCCTGGTTTTAATCCACCCCCTTTCTTCTTTTCTTCTATTTGCATGTTTTTGCTTTTAAATACATACAGATGTGATGTTTATATTAAAAATGTTAAACATTGTACGTATAATTTAAAAGTGGATATTAATATCTTTGTTTTTCCGCTTTTTATATATATTTTTTCTCTTCCTCTGATTTATGCCGTTATGCAATATAAACTATTGGCAAATTGCCCTTTCTAATGATGGACACATATGCGCCGGAATCAACTGGGAAGCTGCAATAGACCGGAAGAAACCCCGCAACACATGTGACCGGTAGTGACGAATCGGAATGTACCATGACGTCACTAAAGGAAATGACGCGACGGCAGCAGGACCAAAGGATCAACGAATTGGAACTTTATGATCTATTGTGGTTGACTGTGATGTCGGACATGTTGGGGAGGGCTGGAGATAGAGGTACATAGCTGGAGGTGCAGCCATTTTGAGGTTGGCGTGACACTTCTGGCTATGACCATATTTGGATATGGGTGGGAATTTTTTCACAGGTATTTACTATTACTAATTATATTATTTGTTTGTCTTGTATATATAAGGGCTTCTAAGCCCAGTATGAAATTATATGCACTTGAGAAAGACCTAGAGGTTGAAACGCGTTGTGCTGGTTATAGATTTTTATTTTGTGTATATATATATATATATATATACCTTTTATTTTAAAATACCTTTTGTTTGAAATAAAAAATATATATATATACATACCTGCCTTGGACTTTGCGGTATTGCTGCAATCTGCCAGTCCGAAATTCCTGTGAATGTATACGTTTTACCACTATTGGATGTCTCAAGGATGAGATGATAAGCGCTATAAGTTTAGAGCCAACTTTGAATGGGCTCTGAAAATTGTGAGTTTGAAGAAATACTCTCTTTTAAAACATTATTTGTTTTATACAGTTTACACTATGTGTGTGTTTTATTTATCTGTATATAGGTGTTACAAACTATTTGTAGTATGAATATCTAAGAATACCCTGTGTGTAAGGTAAAATTCACATTTTCTTCTGTGTGCGCAAATCACTTTATTTTTCCGACTATATCACATTTTAAGTGTAAATGGTGACATTACACTTAGGTGGTTTTAGCAGCACCAGATTTTATTGAGATTAGCACCACTGTGTCCTTTCTTCTGTTTTTTCTCTTATAAAATCGATACTACGCCTGACCATGCATTCTGGTTTGATGTATCTTTCCAGAGTTAGGGTGTTTTAGCAAAGGATAGCATTAACAAAATTAATATCTATTAAGAGGCGGCAGATAAAGCCTATCGGGAATCTCTGCCTATTCCTCTGTGCTGTGCTCTGCATTATGGATAGCACAGCCCCTTAATATGCTTAACATTTCAATTGATTAGTGATCTTTTAAATTACCACATTGGAGTCCAAGTTGTGACTAACTGTGCAATTAACATTTTAATGAATTTAATGTAAATGGTCCCGGACTCGATATTTGTATTCAGAGCTTGTTAGTGTATTTAACCCCTTAAGGACATGTGACATGTGTGACATGTCATGATTCCCTTTTATTCCAGAAGTTTGGTCCTTAAGGGGTTAAACAAGAGAGGTCAGTGTTACCCTGTTCTCTTCATATAACAAAGCCTTGTTGATGCTGATTTAAAGCAGAGACAATAGGATACATTTTTTTATTTATGGCACAATGCAAAAAAGACAAAACACACTGGCTGGCTGTTTTTTTTTATTTCGAGAAGAGTAAGTATAAAATATAGACTAAATCCATCTGAGAACCAAAAGTGTGTAAGCGCTATGGAATATAATACAGACAAAAAAGCAGGACTTAAACCAGTGATACAGAGAGATGTACACAAAATAAATAGTTACCAAAAAAGCGTGCTAGATTAGTCTGTAAACATAGAAAGAGACAAATAATAGTGCAGACTATCTGGACTAGACAAAAGTTAGAAAACAAGGGGAAATGAGGAAAAAAACTTGTATATACCAGAGCCCTATCACCCCTGGCTCTGGGTATTCAAGGCTCATCTGGAGAGGGGGTATCCCCACACTGAAGATAACTCCAAGCAGTATATCCACTGATAGCTTGATAATGCTGTTCAAATAGAGGATAGAGGGAGGAAGGACCTCCAACTGAATAGTATCAAAAGTAATTTATTGTAAGACAAAAGTTAAAACCCTTACTTGGTAAGTGGTGGGTTATGCTAGCAAAGCTACCCACATAAAAGCCTATAAAACGGCAAAACGAAAGTCACTTCCTGGTTTCGTCCGTCCCGATCACGTGATCCGCTTCCGGGTCCGCCTCTCAAGTGACGCATGTGTGACGTATTTTGCCCGCCTCCACAGGCTTCCTTTGACGTCACGCATACATCACTGGAGAGGCGGACCCGGAAGAGGATCACGTGATCGGGACGGACGAAACCAGGAAGTGATCGGGCTGCTTTCTTACTTTTGACACTATTCAATTGGAGGTCCTGCCTCTCTCTATCCTCTATTTGCACAGCATTATCAAGCTATTAGTGGATATACTGCTTGGAGTTATCTTCAGTGTGGGGATACCCCCTCTCCAGAGGAGCCTTGAATACCAAAATCCATCTGAGGTTACTTATCATTAAATGCGATGCAAGTATTTTAATAAAATAACACTCTAAACATTTTGTATGTGAAATTAAAATAAAAGTAAAGGAATAAGCTGGAGGTCAACCCCATTTTAATATACTTCATACCACACAGGGCTTAACTTCCCACACGTAGGTTAGTTTGATTTCACCTTTCTATCCAGTGCATCCCAAAGCAGCCTAATTGAATGTAGTTCTGGAGACTGCATGAAGCTCAGTATGCTACCTGCCTTACCAAACTTAATTAAACCATGATATCGTAGCTGATCAAAATCATTGAAGATGGATGAAATTTAAATTATAAGTAACAACATGAAATAGACATGGATTAGTAATTAAGAGTTAAAAGGACATTCCAGGCATAAATACAACATTAATGCATTCTTTTATATGCTCTATAATGATTATATAACCAATAATATATCTAATATGAACATTAAATATAGAATGGAACAGATCCTCAATATTTAAAAAAAATATATAATTATAAAACTATTTAAAAAAAGAGGATAAATAAATAAAAAGGAAACACTAACAGAGATATTAGTTTCTCAATACTCCTAATTTTCTGCCACAATTAAAATGATTAAAATGAAGGACGGCTTTAACCTCTGCAATAGGCATAGGTGAAAATGGTGCTTTTAGTAAGATTGTAATTCCTACCTGCAAACACAATGTATAACCATGTATACATTATTACATTTAGCCCACAAGAAACGGAGAGATAACTTATCTTTCTGAGGGATCCATTTTATTTATTTTTATCTATAACATTTATTTATAAAATATTTTACCAGGAAAGATACATTGAGGTTTCTCTCGTTTTCAAGTATGTCCTGGGTCCACAAAACTTGGCATTGATACAATAGGGTACAATAAAATACAAAAACAATATTAATACACAATATATACAAAATGTAACATAAAACAGGTAGGAAATATATAATCAACCATGACATGTGCATTCTGTTTTGAGGTATGCAGAGAGGATTTTAGGCTTGGGGAAGATTTGAAAGTGTGCGGGAGGTCGTTCCATAATTGCGGTGCTCTGTAGGAAAAGGAGGATCGGGCTGCTTTCTTTTTTTGTATTGAGGTAGACTAAATAAAGTGCTGGTACTAGATCAGAGGTTATAGGAGGTGGGAACAGCCGGGGGAAACCATTCTACTCAGTTAGGGTGGGAGAAAAGCTCTTAAACACAAGGCTGTAAAAATGAAGGGTGCATCTAGATTCCAGCGACAACCAGTTTAGTTATTTTAGTATGTCACAATGGTGGGTCATGTAATTACATTGTAGCACAAATCAGCAGAACAAGTTATACAATGTATCAAGTTTATTAAGGTGGGCTAGCATTTGCTGTACAATCTTTTCCTTTACAGGCAGGATTTGTTTCTGTACAGGGCACCTAGTTTTAGATAAAGCCTAGATGCAAGTTTTTCTATGTGGAGGCCAAAAGATAGATTGGTGTCTAACAACATACCCAAGTATTTGGAACAGTGGACTGCGGTCAGTGTGCTATTTGATTTTGTTTTCATGGATAGATGGACATTGTTTAATTTGTGTAATTTAGGTACTGTTCCAAATATCTTTGTGACAGTTTTGTCAGTGTTTAGGAAGAGTTTGTTTTTTTGTGATTGACTTTTCTATCTCTGGTCTTGGAGCACAGCCTCAAGCTGCGGTAGATTGGATCTGCTCGCATAGATAACTGTGTCGTCTGCGTACATGTGTAGATTTGAGGATTTGCAGACATTAGCAGATCATTTATGAATAATGTAAATAGTAGGGGGCCGAGAATGGAACCTTTTGGGAACACCACACATGACTGGGAGAGGGAGTCGCTGTCAGAAATGGATACATATTGTGAGCGATCCGATACATATGATTGAAACCAGGTTAGCAGACAATCACAAATACCCAAGTTTTTTAGTTTGTGCAGTAAAATGTCATGGTCTACTGTGTCAAAGGCCTTTGCCAAATCAAGGAAAATAGCTCCAGTTATGTCTCCTTGTTCCATGCCATTTTGGACACAATACATGTGTCTCGAAAGGAGGAATCATGGTGGCAATCTACAAATCAGAAAGGGAGCAAACACCATGTATATGAGTGCAATGTTTGAAATATTAACAAATAAACAAATACAAACTTAAAATGGATTAAAACGGTGTTTTGGATACACATTAAAGGATAGTTAATCCCGTTTGGCATATTTAAATTGGGCTATTTCTGTTCAGATTTTGTTTAAATTAAGTTAGTTGTTCCTTCTTTTGACTGATGCTAATTACACTGACTTTCAACAAACTAAAGGAACAAAATTACTACAAAAATAATTTAAACTGAATTGCTTACCATTAATTCAGAGTTTCGTCAATAAGTCTTAATTTGTATCCCATATTTCTGCACAGATGGAGGTTTTTCTTTCTGTTGTGCTAGCATATTCTGCTCCTTCATTTACATTCTCAGCAGTGGGTTCAAGCTATCCTTGAATGCTCCAATTTCTTATATATTTTTAACATGTCTAAGATGATTAAATTTGAAATCCAGCTAGCTACTTCAAAATCATATAGACGGCCAGATAGATGTGCCAACGGCAGTTTCAGCATTACTTGTAACATGACAGATTATCGTGTATTTGATATCAATTTGTGAATGTGCTATGGACAGGATGCTAGGCATTCTTAATCCAAAGGGGGTGAATGAGGGTCACACACAGTACTTACCTTACAATAATTTGCAGACCCATTAGATGCCTCCTTAAATAAATGAGTTTGGAAGACACCCAGAATGGATCACTTCCTATCTGCCCACTAACAGCCTCTCACACAGGAAATGCTTTGCAGGAAGAGCAGCAGGACTTTAATGAGTGATGAAGTTCTGCTATCAATCATAGGAGGGTGAATCATTTGCAAGTAACTCTTCAAATTCTACATGCCATAAATATCCCCTTTCTCTAAACCTAAATTTATCCACCCACTGAAGCAGACCCTCGTAGACACCACCATCTTCATCCTGGGGACTCTTTTCTGCTCCGAGTTCTTTATCTTCCTGGAGACTTGTCTCTGCTGTTTTAAAAAAAATACTAAGAAGTGACTAAGGAGTTGCCTTAAATGATTACGAGCAGGAAAAGTATTATAGTAAAATCTGTATAACAATACATTTCATATTATTATTATTATTATTATTATTATTATTATTATGATATTTATAGAGCGCCGTCAAATTCTGCAGCGCTTTACAATGGGTGGATGAACAGACATGTAGTTGTAACCAGACAAGTTGGACAAGTTGTATATCTATATTTTAGATATTTTGCTCATGTCTCTCACACAGGATATATACAGATGTGCAGAAATCTAAACTACATTCTAATATGCAAATCTTGCATTCTCCTAAAACCATATTCTGCTTTGACCCACTTGTCGTCTGTGCTATTTTACATCATCTCCATCTGCTTGTTCTCTTTTCAGGTTACACTCATTTGCCTTAATGTTATACTATTACTTGAAATCTCTTCTCGTGCTTAGTTGGCCACTTTCCAATTTTCATTAACTCTTCTCTTTCTTAAAGGGACACTATAGTCACCTGAACAACTTTAGCTTAATGAAGCAGTTTTGGTGTATAGAACATGACCCTGCAGCCTCACTGCTCAATCCTCTGCCATTTAGGAGTTAAATCCGTTTGTTTATGAACCCTAGTCACACCTCCCTGCATGTGACTTGCACAGCCTCCCATAAACACTTCCTGTAAAGAGAGCCCTATTTAGGCTTTCTTTATTGCAAGTTCTGTTTAATTAAGATTTTCTTATCCCCTGCTATGTTAATAGCTTGCTAGACCCTGCAAGAGCCTCCTGTATGTGATTAAAGTTCAATTTAGAGATTGAGATACCATTATTTAAGGTAAATTACATCTGTTTTAAAAGTGAAACCATTTTTTTTCCATGCAGGCTCTGTCAATCATAGCCAGGGGAGGTGTGGCTAGGACTGCATAAACAGAAACAAAGTCCTAAATGGCAGTGAATTGAACAGTGAAATTGCAGGGGAATGATCTATACACTAAAACTGCTTTATTTAGGTGACTATAGTGTTCCTTTAAGTGTTGCTTCATCTGACATAGGCCTTGATAATATTTTTTGATAAGCATTGTAAATGACTTCATATTTTTTGTCAAAAATGTTAAAATAATTCAAAATTTAGAATATCAAAACAATATATAATTTTAAAAAAAATATATATAAACATATTTTTCAAAATATGAAATCATTTTATGTACATCCAAAAATATTAACTGATTTGACAAGCTTATCCAAAAATATTACGTTGAAGCCATCGTTCAATCGTCATTCTGACCCTAGGTGATCTTCAGGGCCGTCTTTAATATGATTAGGACCCTGGGCAATGCATTTTCTTTGGCCCCCTGGGCCCTGCCCCTCCTATCCCTCCCCCCAATTACGCCCAATGTGCAATCACACTGACAGACGTACTGGCACATACAGACACAGACAGACATTAAGACATTCACAGATACACACAAATATATACTGGCAGACGTATTGACACACACACACAGACGCATACTGACACACACACACAGACGCATACTGACACACACACAGACGCATACTGACACACACACAGACGCATACTGACACACACACAGACGCATACTGACACACACACAGACGCATACTGACACACACACAGGCAGACGTACTGGCACATACACACAGACAGACATTAAAACATTCACAGATACATACTGACACACACATACACTGACACACAAATATATACTGGCAGACATACTGACACACAGACATACACACATACACACACAGGCACATACACTGACAGATATACTGACACACACAGACACATACACACACACACTGACAGATATACTGACACACACAGACACATACACTGACAGACGTATTGACACACACAGACATACATACACACACAGACACATACACTGACAGAAGTATTGACACACAGGCATACTGACATACACATAGACAGACATACTGACACACACAGGCCTACTGACATACACACACACAGACATACATACACAGACAGACATACTGACACACACAAACATACACACAAGCATACATTTAGCCACCCTCCAGGTTCTTACCTTTTCCTGGAGGGTGGTTTCCCTGGGGTCCAGTGGCAGGCTGAGGCAGATGGGAGTTTTCCTCTGGAACTCCCCTCCCTGCCATTCTCCTCCCGCGCGGCTGTGTTCTCCGTCCACTTCCTCCCAGCCGGTACAGGAAGGGGCCCGGTCGCACTGTTTAAGCGTCACAGCGCCAGACCGGGCCCCTGCTCACACATGCTCTCCGGGTGGCCCTTAGTGCATGAGCCACCCGGGGAGCCTCCTCGGCGTGCGGACCGGTGCGGCTCTGTTCAGCCGCACCGCCGGGTCCAAGGGGGGCTGCGCAAATCGCGGGGCCCACGGGGCAGCTGCTCTGGGCCCCCCAGGAGCAACTGGGCCCGGGGCAGCTGCCCCGTTTGCCCCGCGTTAAAGACGGCCCTGGTGATCTTCTCCGACTGTCCTACTTTCTTTATTCTCCCTACCCCACCAGTGTTCCCATTCTTTGAACCTGCCCT
Organism: Pelobates fuscus; assembly: GCF_036172605.1. NCBI lineage: Eukaryota > Metazoa > Chordata > Amphibia > Anura > Pelobatidae > Pelobates > Pelobates fuscus. Next base: position 25,307,205 of record NC_086320.1, read on the forward strand.
TTGCTTTATCTAGTCTGACACTACCTGATCCTAATGTTTAATGTGCTTATTTATGTCTATAATCTGTGTGAAGAATCCTTGGTAAGGGTCATTTTATATGAATTATAAAATAAATACATTAATAACAATGATGTCTTAATCAGATGGAAAACAAGGGACTAATTTCAGCGTGTACCAATACACAAATGCATTTGTCACAGGGGCAATGCTGACACGCTTCTTTGAATTACAAGTGTAAACATCACATTCCATTTTAATTATGTTTTAATGAGTGTGTAATTAATGGGCTAAAAATAGAAGACATTTAATCACCAATCTTAATTAAAGCATAGGTAAATATGTTCTCTGTTATAATATTGGCTGGTGTATTTCCAGCAGGCAATCTTACAAAAGCATCTTCTAAGATGACCACAAATGGGGAAACATCGCCATCCAGTGACAAAAAAGCATTATGAAAAATATAAGCATGTGAGACATTGGATGTAGAATTATAGTTTTTTTTTGTTTTTTTGCAGTGTTTAAGATAAGTACAAACAGGCTTGAGGTACCCCAATGGCATTCCTCACGCTTAGTTTTGCAGATTACATTGAGGTTATTGCCACAACATGCACAATTTTTGAAGTTTTAGACAGGATAGGTAATCAGAGGAGGGACAGGTAGAAAGAGACACATAAAATTCAAGCTGATTCGACTGATCCCATGGCATAAACATACAAAGTGCTCTATGCCAAAGGAGCTTGTAAATGAAGTGCAACAAAGTGTATAATAATATGCAATAAAGTGCAACAAAGTGTGTGTTGATAATATAAGCAGCTACCACACAATATAGGTACTCTCCACCTTATTATAAGAACATAAAACAGCAGTGACTATATGTTCAAGGTGAACTAATAGTAACAAGTGGTAAGCACTTAATAGAATAAAGGCTTTCCCTAAAAGGTTAAGCAGCACAATCAGAATGATAATTGGACAAATTGGATATTCCGATCACGTAGGCTTTGGTATATTGAGGTAGAGTTCAATGATTTATTCTCATATATATGGATATCCTTGTATGTATGGAGACAACAAAAGGGGGGGGGGGTTGGGGAGTATAGCCAGATGTGGGGCATTAACTCTTAAAATACAAGAGTAAGTACAAACACACAGTGAACCTCTCACCTTTATAGGTGCCCTAGACCGGGCACCTGGTATAACAGCATGTGTATCACTTAGAGGGGATACGGCCTTTCTTCAAGCAGCAGCAATGTTTTACATTCCATGGGACGTTTCCAAATATAATGCAATTTATTATTCAAAAAATTAAAATAAATTAACAAAAATAAACATATGCAAAAGTTTGTACAAACGTACCCACGTGGTGTAAAATCCAAGACACGTTTTGCTGGTCCGTTCTGGCTTACTGATTGAGAAAGCCGGAACAGACTAGTGAAACGTGTCTCGGCATTTGTGACCAAAAGTGCCAGAGCCCGCGTGCCACTCGTCTGGTCGGCTTAGCGGTCAGGCGTCCCCCTGCACCCCCAAATTTTATGTTAACACATCTTATTCTAAGTTTTAAAGTCAATTTTCTATCACTGAACATCCTCCTAGATGATAAAAAAAAACAGTTATGACTAAAAGACTCTGTGGCAATACATTGTTACGCAGGCATTGTGCTAATGAAACTGTAAACAAATGGAGAGATTAAATGTTAAATGTGGAAACGTTATACCTTAATTCTACCAGCACCAATGTAAAAAAAAAAAAAACTAGCACATTAAACAATGATTGCATTGCTTGCATTTCATTAATCACATTGTGGTCCCATCCAAGCAAAGGTGCTTATGGTCATCTAGCTATTTGTCTTAGTTATGAGTCTTAACTTAATTATAGAAACTAAGACATATATAGCTTGGGAGGGGTGGGGGGTGGGGAGGGGTGCTAGGCAGCTAGCCAGGGAATCCACAGTATGAGTCAGCATGTGACTGTTAGCTAATCCATCATGAGCTAATCAACTTGATTAAAGCAACACACCAGACTCCTAAGCACTTTAGCTTTCTAAAGTGCTTTATGTGTGAAGAATGTGTCCTCTTTTCTTTAGCCATTTTTTTTTTTAAATAATGCAGATTTCAATAGAAATGTGCATCTTACATCCCCCAGGTATCAATCAGACAACCGGTCCTGTTACTTCCTGGTTTGATTAGCTAAGTGGAGGCTAAGTGGAGGCAGTAAATTGCCCAGAGCACCTGACTTGCGCAGACTTCTCATTGAGCTGCATGGGAAGTCTGTGATTGGACACTCACACAAAATTTGGGCGGGATTAGAAGGGAGGGCTTGTAAAGGCTGCAGAGATCTATTTTTAGATATACCCTGCATATTTAACCCCTTAAGGACACACGACATGTGTGACATGTCATGATTCCCTTTTATTCCAGAAGTTTGGTCCTTAAGGGGTTAAATGCACGCATGTTTTCATTCGGGGTATAGTTAGTAAACAGTGATTTTTAATTAGGCATAGGAGTGCCCCTTGAACCCAGACAACTAATCAGCACGCCCAGATATTTACAACAAGCATATGACTGTTAGCTTACCAGTTAACCTAGAAATAGCTACATGCGGCATGAACTGTTACTTAACCAGTGAACCAGGAAACATATATGTCTAGTGTGAAGTGAAAGCCTTTAAACCCATACACATTGCAGTCAGCAACCCAGTGGAACTAGGAACAGCCATATGTGGTACGGCTAACCAGTTAACCCAGATGTAGCTACAGCCAGCATGGAGTGTCAGCTAGCCAGTGAATCCAGTATTAGCCAACATAGATTGCTTGATTGCCTGGGCATGTAGATGCAGTTCTAGTTGCATGGTTTGTCAGCTAGCCATACACCACAGGAACATGATTTGTAATCTCTTTCATTCTCTACCATCATCCAAAATGAATACTAGACATGAAACATCTTAGAAGCAAATTGTCTTTACTATGTCTTGTAGGTTGTTTTTGTTCTAATTATTTTCTGTGTTCTAATTTTTTGTTCTTATCATTTACTTAATAAATTCCTCACAAATATTTTAATGACTTTTCTTTAAAATTGTCTATATTTTTTAATGTATTTTTTTTTGTTATTAAGTGTTATATGATGTTTATTTTAGATGCTGAACAGTCCAGAGATCATAATAGAGCAGGTACAAAAGGACATAGCATGGCTCTGCTCCCAGATTTTAGTAATCTGGACCCAGTTTCTAAAAGCTGTGACGCTCCAGTCTAATGTGACCACCTACCTCATGCAAGAACACCACACCTTAAGGGTAAATTGTTTATCTTATGAACAATATTTGATTTATACTGCGTACGTAATGATGTACTATCCTTACAATCTACCACACTGAAAAAAAAATGTGATTAATACATCTTAGACTGGGAGATTTCCTTTGTTATAAACTGAAGTTCATCCCAATTTGGGCCTATCAGGTGATCAGTCAAGTTCCAGAACTTTGAACCAAAATTTAGCAGAATCACAAACCAAGGGAAAGTGGCCAAGCCACTTGGTGATTCTGAATTCCGATCAGAGCATCATAAAAATAGGGGATTTAAAATGATGATTGATGGCTAGGGGAAACTCACTGAATGTTGATTTTATTCACAGATCAAATGAGAATTGACCAATAGAGGGAAGAGAGAAGGAGGAGTACAAAAATCTATATTTCTATATTTCTATATCATATTAATATATAGAATACAAATATAGATTTGTTTAGTGTTTCTCCTCTTTTTTTACTCTTGGTTATTTTTTCTCACTAGCTCTATGAACCAAATGGAGGGGAAATGTTCCTATCAATGTACTGCAAATCTATGTTTTGTATTTATTTATCAGTTCACCGATTGACCCATATTCCTGCCTTTTGATCCATCTGATTCGTTTTCTGAATCTGTTTTTCCTTACCGAAATTCTGCCAAGCCGAATCACAATATGGCCGAAATTTGGCCTTCTTAATATTTTTTTTATCTTCATAAAAAAATGTTCTGCTGAAATGAATTTTCTCGCCATGCATAAGTCTAATAGTTCTATAATTTATAATTTTATAATTCTATAAGTTCTATAATTTATAATTTTTTTTTTTTTTTTTTTAATTCACTGAGTAGCCTCTTGAACCAGGGTATACACAAGCTAAATTTTTGTTTTCTCTTGTAAGGCAAATCAAAATAAAACTTAGCCCATTTAGCCATGCTATACTCTTCTATCTTGTCCAGGTAGAAAAAAAATGAATTTCTCCTTAAACGTTACGTTTTGGTTAACATGACAGTTACTTATCCCAAGTTTTAATGCATGGTATATATTATTTTAATAACTTCTAGCGAAAGAAAACATATTTAACTATAAAATCATAAAGAGTGATTCACATCAGTTTTTTGTTTTGTTCGCTGCAGGTAAGAAGATTTTCAGAAGCGTTTTTCTACACAGAACATGAAAAACCAACTGTTGTTACTTTTCAGGAAAACCTGTGAGTATATTCGACTTAAAGGAACACTATAGTCACCTAAATGACTTTAGCTAAATAAGGCAGTTTTAGTGTATATATCATTCGCCTGCAATTTCACTGCTCAATTCACTGTCATTTAGGAGTTAAATCACTTTGTTTCTGTTTATGCAGCCCTAGCCACACCTCCCATGGCTATGATCGACAGAGCCTGCAAGAAAAAAAAAACTGGTTTCACTTTCAAACAGATGTAATTTAAATAATTGTATCTCAATCTCTAAATTGAACTTTAATCACATACAGGAGGCTCTTGCAGGGTCTAGCAAGCTATTAACATAGCAGGGGATAAGAAAATCTTAATTAAACAGAACCTGCAATAAAGAAAGCCTAAATAGGGCTCTCTTTACAGGAAGTGTTTATGGAAGGCTGTGCAAGTCACATGCAGGGAGGTGTGACTAGGGTTCATAAACAAAGGGATTTAACTCCTAAATGGCAGAGGATTGAGCAGTGAGGCTGCAGGGACATGATCTATACACCAAAACTGCTTCATTAAGCTAAAGTTGTTCAGGTGACTATAGTGTCCCTTTAATGTTGCCAGAATAACATGGTTTAAAATGAAATGCTGCATACTATCAGTAATGTCAGAAACATAATCTATCCAACACCTTTCATCATTTTTGAATCAATTTAGAAAAACTGTAAAACATGTTTTGTTTGTTTTCCAGTCATAGTAAATGTCCTAGTCAAGAGGCATGAGGAGTAAAACTTGCATTAGTTATAATTTTTCTGTCCTGAACTAATACCCTCTCTCCATTTCTCCTTCCAAGCTTTTTACCTGAGGGAAAGAATAAATTAATGAGAACTGAAGCATGTTCAAATTCTCCAAAAAAATAGTCAAGTTGTTTGTAGACATTTGCATAAATTATATTTTTGATATATATTCATTAGTTTTACTTTCTCCAGTCACATAGAAAATTAGCTTTCAGAACTAAAAATAATCTTAATGTCTGTAGTAGCAGATGCTCTACACTGTCAGAATTACAAAGCTACCATTCTATGCCTGTAAAATTCATTTGAGCAGATGCAAAGCTTACTATAAATCATCTGTTGTGTGAAAAGAGACAGGATGATAAAAAAAAATTGCAAACAGCTGAGTGGCTCGCTTAGACTGGAAGTTAAATATAACTGAAACATAGCAATATGGTACAGTGCACACACAAAAATGGGAATTTGTAGGAATTCAAAGTGAATTTTACATGTTAAGCTTTCATACCCAAACTGAACATTTATATGACTTGGAAAATGTTTTGTATAGCGTAAAATGTTAAATCTACTTTAAAACTTTTACAATTCACAATTTAGTAAATAACATGCATAAAGTTTTAAATCTCGCAATGCTATAATTCTCAGTTACAAATATTAAAGTGTTATACTTTCCAACATTGGTCAATCATTTTATGCTTAATGGTAAATTAATTGAAATTAAATTTAAAGGGATACTGTAGTGCCAGGAATACAAAGCTGTATTCCAGACACTATCGCTGCCCATGCCTTCCCCCTCCCTCATGCCCTTCCCCGGTTATTAAAGGGTTAAAAACCCTTTATTTACTTACCCGATCACAGCGGCAATCTCCGTCAGTGCTGGGTCGACGCTCCGCCGCCTCTGACGTCCCGCTACAAGCGGACGCTAATGCACTTGTGCTGCAAATGCTGTGCGTGCTTTAGACCTCACCATAGGGAAGCATTGAATCACTGCTATTCTATGGGAAAAAATCGGAAGCTGGATGTCCTCATGCAGAGCGTGAGCACGTCCATCATCAGTTACTGGACCAAAGGTCTGTTTCGATCCAGGAAACGCCCCTCCCCCCAGTGGCTGTCTGGTAGACAGCCATTGGACACAGACTTAGTGATGCGATGTTTACCATTGCAGCACTAAGTACAATAAGGACACTGCACCCTGACCACTTTAGTTAGCCTTAGTGGCCTGGGTGTCTACAGTGTCCCTTTAATGCTAAATACTTCAAGATTACTCTTTGAAAATGATTTGCAAGTCCAGTGATTACATTTAAAAAGAATAAAGAGTAAAGAAGATATTTATGTTGTTAGTCCTGTAGGATGTAACAGGTTAATGTATGTGCATGTTCATAGGCAAACTAACAAAACAAAAAAAAGGGGAATTGCAAAATTAGTATGGCAACACTTTTTCCAATTTCTAGATATTACAGTTTTTTTTTATTTTCCATTTTTCAAGCAGCCAATTAATTTTTCTGGGAAATCCATCCCCTTTCTGGATAAGTTTACTGAATTCAGTGAACATATTATCATAACGGTTTACATTTGTCAATTTTACAGTTTGATCTCAGCTTGCTCATGCATGGAAAACACAAATATCTTCTAAATGCAGACGTATTTCACCAATCTCCAGCACATTATTAGTTAAGAGACCAGTAAAGGCACCCAGACCACTTTTTCTCAATGAAATGCCTCTATCAGCTGTCTACCTGACAGTCACTAGAGACATTCCTGCTGTGAGAACTGAGTCAAACTTGATTCTCAAAGCTAATCTTTCATAGAAGTGCAACTCTTCTGTATGTGTGCTTGTTGTCTCCAATGCTCTTCTATAAGAAGTGTTGGATTGGACATGTCGAAGGGTCAATGTGACTTTACGGGAAGCAAATGGAGCAATTGCAGGTGCTATCTCAACACTGGAAAAAAAAGCTAAGTAAAACTGTTTTATTCCAACTTTTATTTAGATTCAGAGCCTTTGCTAAATCAAGATAAAAGCTGAAAAAAAGATTTGTATTCCTAATGCTAAAGTGTACCTTGAACCAGTTACTCAAACCAAAAAGCTTATTTTTTTTAAGAAAGCACAGTTTTTTGGTAAGAGTAACTCTTTCTATCGTAGCCTCCCCTCCCCAAAAAATTATAAGCCAAACATAAATTTTAAAAAATAGCTGCTAAAATTAGTTTACAATCTAGAGCAAATACATCACAAGTACGAGACATGTATTCAGAGTATGTCATCAATGTACCTTTATACTATCACTCCAGATTAATCACAGTAAACTACTAATAATTACTACAAAATATGGAAATGGCTCCCAAGACCAACACATGCCAAAGAGGTCCACGGGTCAAAAAAAAGTAACAATCAGTGATCTACTCCATGTTCTTTACATAGGATTCAAAGCCACAGCAATTTCTCAACTGAAGTTAGAAGTTCGGAGTACCTTACTAGCATGCCTCCCCTACCTGTTGAATGTATAGATATAGATGGAGACTGGACCTCTCTCCCAATTATATTTGAAGACCGGTATGTGGAATGTCCAAGGAAAGGTTTGTAGAAATATTAAACACTGATGTCATTTGAATATGATTACTAATGACAATGCAATTTGTAGTTTCATTTAAATAAGAAAACAGTAAATAGCCGACTAAAGTAATGCCATAGTATAGATAGTAAACAAATGCTATCTCTCTTTCTACAATATTTCTCTCTGCTAATTACAACCATGAATCCATGTCTATTGTCCACTTATGAAAAGTACTACACATATGTATAGTAAGCAGATATTTATGTACATTTGATTAAAATATGTGTGTGTTATCAGTTGATAAATTAATGACCAATAGCATAAGACAATTAAGACATATTAGACTTGTAGGACAGAGGAAGATGAATTAAGATAATGGTTAGTTATTGATAAAAATTTGAACTTATAGATTTTTGCATGTGCTTGCAATATCATAACAAATCCCCTGCTAAAAAAATGTTTGGTGTGAAATTTACCTATAATAAGAGTGCATATAAATCTTAAATACTTCCCTTTGAAAATGTGTTATTCTGTGTAAATTGGAAGTTTAAAATATTTTCTCCATAATTAATCATATTACACACTTTGTAATACACATATTACACATATTACACATATTACACATATATTACACATATATTACACATATTACACATATTACACACGCATACAGCACATAGCTGATGAGGAGATTACATCACATAAACATAACATTTTCATGAATTCAAGGTCCCTCTATTTGGATGGAGATTGCTCTAGCAGAGACCAGTGCACTTCTATAAACTTACTACAGATGAGATTTGGCATAGCTCACCACAAATAACAACCTTCAATTTCCAACATGTTGGGAAGGTTCTTCATTGTAGCAGTTTAGGAGGGAATGCATTTGAACATCATAAGTTAGAGCAAGAAATATTGGACATTAATATCGGACTGTCATGAGGTAGTCTGCAAAGGCAATGGGGTACTTGCAAAGGCCAGTCTTTTATTTAAAGGTCTGATGGGGAAGATCAAATGACCTGCTCATTAATACTCCGTTAACAGAAAACTCAGTTTGTGCTTAATTAACATTTAATTTCTCACTTTTGCCTGTCTTAATTAAACCAGAGTAGTGAATATGAACAGTTTCTTGCTTTATGACAATTTAAGTTCATATTGGTTGATCTGGTAAAAAATTACTTTAACAAGAACTAATTTAGGAGCACATTTTGCAGACCTACACATGTTTGCCAGGATTATATGAGTATGACTTTATATGATGATGCTCATTGCAAGTTTTATTCCTATCAGGCTTAATACGATTTGTCTGTCTGGCAATCATTTCCGATCTAGTACTTAGTGATCCTTTCATTTGCTCATTAGATTTATTTATCTTTGTATCTCTGTCTAGACAAAGTAATATGTAGTCAGCCAGGTCAGCCCATGAACTGAATCCTGGATCCTAATATCACTATGATTCCAGGATGTGGCAGGACTATGGTGCGTTGGTAATTGGAAGCCTATATAATCTAGGCGTAAGATGCAAACACAAATAATTTAAAAAGGAACACCCAAGATCATGCCATCTGCTAAATTAGAGAAGCAGCTCTCTCATTATAATCCCTCTCATTACCTTAATCCCATTACCTCAATTAACCAATTTGGGAATATTTACACCAATGTACACCTCTTCCATGTTACCATCTGAATATATTGTGCCAACATGCTTGATATTCTGGAGTGCTATATAACATTTAAAGCATTCAGCACCAACATTTGTAGATGGGCCTAATGGTTCTTATCTGCCATCACATTCTATGTTTCTATGTTGTACACCTATTTATAGTACGGAGTGCCAATGTTGACATTCACAACTAGGACATGAGACCATGATATAGGTGCACCAACAATTTCTGTATGACTAGCTCAGTTTAGTCAGGTGTAAAACTCCTGTTGCACCTACATGATATAACACTAACACTAACATTGCATCACTGAGAATACCCGAGACTGGGGTTCAGTATTATTATGAAGCAATGGGGCACATACACTTAACAGTAAGATTAGCTTTTCGAGTTAAACCCACTCATATGCTATGTCTTACAATGATTTTTATTCAGTAGTATCTCTATGGTATAACTGTTAATTCTATGATGCATACATAACTATGATGTTTGTTTACTACGTTATATTTACTTATCTTAAACCATAATACATACTTTTGTCATTTTTTTACATAATCTGTGACTATTAACTCAAGATAAAATATACTATTTTGCATTTCAGATATCACCTTGAATAATGTATCATTGGAAACAAATGAAAATGAATTAGATTTCGAAAAAGAAAATGCAACAAAAAATGTTAATATCACACAAAATTATAATTTCAGACAGACTACAACTGTTCATGAAAATGTTTCCTTTGAAAAAACAAGCCTTGAAATGCAAGACAATACCAGCAGTGACAAACAGTCTTTTAACCATGAGTTTGAAACAAAAATTGAAGATCCTGAAAACACAAGTTTTTATAAAGTATATAGTCCTGTTTCGGAGGAACTAGCACCTAAAAGTGAATTATACTCTACGACGGACAGTAAACAGGATGATCATGGTGAAACTAATGATACCTGTCAAAAGGCTAACAAATCATTAGGTGTTACATATATTGAGGTAAAAGCAAGTACCCATGACCAGTATAAGGGAGAAGCAGTATTGATTTTGAGTGCTCCACATGGAATACTAGCCTCTGTGTCAAATGAAGAGGATAAAACACTTCAGACTAGAAGAGCGATACTAAATAATAAAAATGATAGTGCATGTTTTGAACACATTGCTTTACATGATATAGATAGCTTCAAAAATGAGACTGTTTCACTTGATGGAAGACTAAATCAAAGTAGACATATATTATCAAAAAGCAACAGTACTGAGTTAATCAATAAATCTTCAAAAGACACGTTGATGGTAAAATATTTTCCAAAAGAAAGAAGTGAAGAATTTTCACTTTGTTCTGGAGTTATTAAGAGATCGTCATCTGTCATATCAGATTCAGGCATAGAAAGCGAGCCAAGTTCAGTGGCTTGGTGTGATATACGCAACAGAGCATTGGAATTACCAAGCGATAATGACATTCTACAGCAATTATCCAGAAAACATGGAACGTACAAAGGATCTCTAGAAGGAGTACATACAGAAAGTAATACAAGTTTGCCAAGTGGGATTCAAGCTTCCTTGGCTTCCATTAACTCTTTGCCTTTTGAAGATGAAGAAAGAGAAATAGAACTTTCAAAATTAACAAAATCCGTTTCAGCTCCACAAATTAGCAGTCCAGAGGAATCTGCGGACGATGCCACTTTAATAAAAAAAGAGTCTGATGATGAAATGGGAGTGAATGAGTTATTTGGAAGTGAAAATAATGAAGGTTCTGAAAACGGAATTTCAGCAGAGAGTTCTAGCCAAGAATCAAAAGAAATTGATGAAGAGATAAGATCCTATAGCAGTCCATGTATGAACAACATGGCGATTTATAATGAGAAATCTCCAGTCGAAATTACATTTCAGAGTTCATTAACAATATCTGAGAACAATGTTACAGCCACATATACTTTGCCAGATCACAGTGATTCTGAAACTGTTTGTGGTCTTTCAACGCTTCCAAAAAAAAACATTGCTTCTTCTGCGAACTGTCAAAATTCAGAGTCCTCTTCTGAATGTGACAATGTAATATCAAAAATATTAATCTCAACAACCATTCCATTGCCACCATTACTAGACACAGAGATTGCTTTAGGCACCAGTTTAACAAACGTATCTGAATGTAAAGATAATGAATTTCCAGTTCTGGATGAAATCGAACTCGGTGATGACACAGTCAGTGGTCAATGTTTAGATAATTATCCAAATTATTATCAAGAAGTGCACAAAACCAGCCAAAAAGTTGTCAATAGGGGCTCTGCTGCACTCCCAGAGGCCAACTCTAATACATCTGTTCTCACCTTAGAAGGAAGAAGGGGTGTTGAGATGGTTAATCTGTCTGTTTCATGCACAGCTACATGTTTACCATTTTCTTCAATTAAAAAAGATACTCCGATGATACCTGGTTTCTCATCAAAACAAGCAGTATTTCCAATCACAAGACAACCTTTGGGATCATTTGGTGTTATTTCCTTCGATTCAGAAACTGATGAAGAGATCAATGAAAGAATGCTCAGGTGAGAAATTGAATCATATTGTGAATAATTAAAGAATCACTATAGGGTCCGGAACACAAACATGTATTCCTGATCCTATAGTGAAAACCCACCATTTAGGTGACTTGTCCCCCACTTAGCCCCTTCAGAATGGGTAAAACTCACCTTATTTTTAGCTCTTCACGGGTCTGGCGCTGGCCCCACCCCCTTGGTTACATATTCAAACTTGCTGCTTTTTAGCCAATCCAATGCTTTCCCATAGGGAAAGCATTGGATTGGCTAAAATTGGCAAGGGGGTGGGGTCAAGCACAATTTTGGCCAATCAGCACGTCCTCATAGAGATGCATTGAATCAAGCCAGGAAGCCCCTCCAGTGGCCATCTAAGGAGTGGCCACTTGGAAGTGTCCCTAAGGGCATTGTTATCACTGCCTTGTTTTTCAACAGTCAATTTGAATTTATCTAATAATATTAAATAATAATAATGCTATTATGTTGTTATGATATATATATATATTATTAGACATATACCAACTTTGTTGACACTCCAGGTTAGAGTTAATTCAGCCATTAATTTTAATAGCATTAATAAGTATGAAAACATAAACATTAGACGTTTCTATGTTACTATGGTTAAATCTTCTGCAGGGAGCTCTCACTCAAGCAGGAAATGTTTCTCACTTTACTTAAAGGATCACTATAGGGTCAGGAAGACAAATATGTATTCCTGACCCTATAGTGTTAAAACCACCATCTAACCCCCTTGGGACCCTCATGCCTCCATAAATATAGCACAATCATACTGTATTCAAGGCTGAAGCTGTAACTCTGAATGCTGTTTGCCTCAGAAAAACAAGCAGTCTGCTGACATCATCAGAAGTTGTAGCCTGATCCAATCACAGTGCTTCTCCATTGGATTGGCTGAGACTGACAAAGAGGCAGATCAGGGGCAGAGCCAGCATGATTCAAACACAGCCCTGGCTATCATTTATCATTGCTGAGCTTATAACATTATGTTTTATGGGGATAGCGAGAGGTTCTTGAAGCTGTGATATGATGTCAGCTTTCTACTTTAAGATTCTATTATATACATCAGACTTAGACCCAAAAGGTTGGAAAGGAGAGGCAAAAAGTAATAAGAACGATATCTATCTATCAGATCAAGGTAATAGTTTAAGTCTAGCCATATCCCTATACTACTGTATACCATTTCACACCCACATGTTAGATGCCATAGATTAGGTTAGGATCCGTTATACTACTCACTCCTCCTTGTCATCAGGCACTGTTTTCCTTTAGAATACTGCTGCTGATGGGATTGTGACTTAGGTAGTGATTTATGGTGGTTTAGCCTTCAGCTTTCTAGAGCAGAAAGTTAATACTTTAAATAAAATTCTCAGGATCCCTTATTGCACCTGTAAGGGATACAATGTTCAGGGCTTTAGAATGTGAGCATTATAGGAACACTGTAGATACTTTAACAACTTCATCTTATTGAAGTTGTTATAGTGCCTGAAGTCCTGATCCCTGCCCGCCCAAGACCCTTTATTTCACTAATTAGAAGGCTTGCAATTGTGGCTTCAAACCTTGTCTCTAAGCCTTCAGGGTATGATAGCCCAGAATCTTATTTCCTGTCTCTCATACCATGACATACCGTGATATCAGATGCACCTGTGCAGTAAAGTCATAGAGAATTATTGAATACGATGATCGGCCATAGAGAATCATTGAATATGGTGATTGGCCATAGGGAATCAGTGAATACGATGATTCTCTATGGAGGAATTGTTGGTGATTACGTTCCCCAAAGCTTACATTCCCCAATGCTCCTTTATGGGAGATGATGCAGCCCGAGGATGAGATTGCCAAAAGAAACTCGGTGCTGGTAGAAAAGGTGAGTAATTATTTTTCTTTTCTTTCTTTTCTTTCTTCCTTTCTTTCTTTCTTTCTTTCTTTTTTCTTTTTTTTACATTGGGGTAATAATTGATGAGGGGCATCAGGGATGTAGATACTGTGTTCTTTACGATTGACTGGGTTTTTACCTTGTTTGGTAATAACTCACTGCAGACCCTGCAAAACCTGTGTATTTTTTAATTAATTGATTATGCAAATTTTATTAAATATATATATATATATATATATATTGTAACGGCACCCCCAGGCATAAAAGGGTTAAACCTCCGTTTAGGAGATCTTCCCCTTCCAGAGATACAAGCACAGCTACTGCAGAACACCAAACTCCCGAACTGGATACAAAATAGCACTCCACCTCCCGAACTGGAACCTCACAAATAGCTGCTAGCAGACGAACAAGAAAAGCAGATAATCAGCTTACACTCCTGGCAATCAGTCTCTAACAGCATACAGTAAATCCCCCCAAGAACGAGACAAAGCTCCGTGTTGAGGGTCAAGCAGTGGTCAGATAATCTGCCTTTAATTAACACACACAGACTTTTATGCAAGTCCCCATGCAAGGGGACATCTCACAGGGAGGGACAACATGTAACCAATCCCGTACAGTAAAACATAAAACACACCCAGCACAAACACATAAAATCCTCCCCTCTGCCTGTGATATAATTACTGAACACAATGGGTTAATGTAATTTATCACAGGCAGGAAAAAAACACTTTTTATACATATACTATAACTTTAAAAATATGCATCATATTCACATAAAACACACATATTCGGAATCGGCATACTTTAAATACAGACAAAACCAAAAATCAGACAAATCCCCCCAGTACATAAAAAGTTAAGTGGAAGTCCTTTATGACCGACCGCAAGCACATTTCTTTGCCCAAAACAGTCCCATAGATTTGGGCTATGCGGTCGGTCAATTTCCTACAGAAAAACGGGTCCGTTAGTGCAACTAGCACACTGCAACCGGCTGTTCGAATTGTTGAACGTACTTCGACTTTTACCAAAGTGTCGAAGTGGAGGTGACGGTAAGGGTCAGCGGTGTTCGTATATTTGCGCATCCGATTTTAGTTCCATAGATTCTTTAGCTTACACTGCTGACCGCGTTCGACTAAATTAAAATGGCCACGTGTTCCTTTGTCGAATGGCGGCCACTTCGACGACTTCGACAACTTCGGCATTTCGGCTGCATCTGAAGTGCCATATAAAATGTGCCAAACCTTCCCCAACAGTATTTAAAGGGCCAGAATGAGTGACATACATTCTGGTATGGCCGAATACTGTTTTTAAAGGGCCCAATCTCCCAGGGCCATAGTCCCGAGGCAACAGGCGGGCAACCAGGCTCCTCCAATGCAACGTAGCGAGATTGGTCTTGTCACATATATATACTACATAAGAGTATTGGATAGCTTGTAACTTGTTTAAAAAATCCACTTTTGGGCCATAATGAGCACTGGGCAATGAGATAAGTTTTTATTTTTTAATTTAGCTATGAGTGAAAAACTTTGTGGATAATATATGTGTGGTGAAACCTGCCTCGCCACTGGGCATTGGAGAAGACTGATTGCCAGCCTCCTGCCCTGTGACTATGGCCCCATGTTAAAATGCTTGATTTTCCCCTGCAAAGACCCGAAAGCCGGGTCATTCTGTACTTTCCTTATGTGAGCAGTGTTACCCCAGATAGCTATGCCATGGAGGCCATTCGTATAACCAAAGACTATGTGAAAGACTTTGGCTCCATGGCAATTGAACTGTATGTATGTGATCTGAGCGCCATTCAGTCATAATGTGCACTCAGATCTAAGCTATCTGGTGATATGTTGAATGTATATGTTTTATGCAATAGCTGCACAGTTATATATTTTTTATGTATTTTATTGTATTTTGCTACCATGTGGCTAATAGAGTTTTGCCTCTGTCCTTGGAGATAATTGGATTACTTCCCAATTATCTCCAGGATAGAAGACTCTGTGGAACTGGTTTTGGGCAGAAAAGCCATGCTTCATTTGGTCAAACAGGACTTCCCCTTAACGTTTTAACCTCTGGATGGAATTGGCTGAATTTTGAATGTTTATAATGTTTATAATTAAAGTGTGCTGAGTTCGAATATGTGCATGTCTATTTTGGCATGTATATTTTGGAAGTTATTAATATTTTGTAAAAACTGTATTTCTCTGCCTGTGATAATTATATTAACCATTGTGTTCAGTAATCATATCACAGGCAGAGGGGAGGATTTTGTGTGGGAGTGTCTGTGTATATTGTATGGATTGATTGGTTGTTCTGTAAAACCCTGTGGGCAGTACTATGTTTGTGGATTGGGAATAAAAGAGGCTGTATGTGCCAGTACAGCCAGTTCTGCTTGACCTCAAAATGAAGTGTCGTCTCGTTACTGGGGGAATTGGATTGTATGCTGATTGCCAGGAGTGTAAGCTGATTGTATGCTTTTCCTGTTCAGCTGTTTACAGCATTCATATGCTTGAGAGCATTCATATGCTTCTCCGGTTTGGTGGTTATGGTGTCTACTGCAGTGCTTGGAGTCCTCAGGAAGCGCTAGGAGCATCCTTCAACTGGGGTACCCAGTCGGGGTGCCCGTCGATCCGTTACAATATGTATTTATTTATTTATTTATAATATATTTTACCAGCATGGATACATTGAGATTTCTCTCGTTTTCAAGTATGTCTGGGCAATCAAACATTGCATTGTTACAATAACATACAATATAAAAAAAAAATACAATATACAAGCAATATATAAATATATATATAAATTTAACACATAACAGGTAATAAATATATTCAACCATGACAGGTGCATTCTGTGCTGAGGTATATTGCCATAGATCTCTTAAAAGATTTTAGATTGAATGAAGATTCAAGACCGTGTCCCTAAAGGTTATTCCATAATTGCGGTGCTCTGTAGGAAAAGGAGGATCGAGACACTTTATTTTTGTATTGCAGTATGCTAAATTTCATGCTAGTACTGGATCGGAGGTTATAGGAGGTTGGAACAAATAACATATGAAATGAGTATCTTGTAATAACTTTTTTTTTGGACTAACAGAATTTTGGAATGGCAAGCTTTCGGAAGAACCTCCCTTTCTCAAGTCTACAAGTCTAAAGCCTTTCTGAGCCAGAGACTTGAGAAAGGGAGGATCTCCCAAAAGCTTGCCATTCCAAAATTCTGTTAGTCCAAAAGGTATTACAAGATACTAATTGAATTTGTTATTTTATTTCTGCATCACTTGACTAATACAATTACAATCTCTACTCCAACATTACTGGAATGCTAAGTAGTAAAATAAGTAACTTTTTTTTTATTGACAAATTCCCTTTAAGCAGTGATAAATGTTAATATATATTTTCTAGTTTTCACCAGGCTAAAGAAAAATTCAGAAAACAGCTAAAGTTTGAAGGTTTCCTATACAGTGACCAGTCCATTCTAGCCTCTGACACACCATACTTTCCACCAGAGGAAGAACACGAGGAAGACGGAATACACCTTGTGGTCTGTGTCCATGGGTTGGACGGTAATATTTCTATTGTTAAATAGTTTATCCGTTGCGTTTGTTCTCATTCAAGACACACTGTGGGCGATGTCTATTTGTAAATGGATTATGTTACTACCCATCGGATCAGATCTCTGACTGTTCTGCAGCAACATTATGGTCAGCTAACCATATGCTTGCTTTTTTGAGCATCATGGAAACACATTGAGGGGACTTCTGTCAATTTTGCTTTGGGCCTTTCTTTAATACTTTAGACATGCCACATGCCTTGTGATCTGCTGAGAAGGAGGAAGCTTGAATTAATGTACGTGCACCAATCTCAGTAAAAACTACACTGTAAAATATATATATACATACCAACAAAGTTGTGGTGGGGAAAAAAGTGTGGATGAAAAACCCTTCCTAAAGTAAGTGAATAGTTAATACATTGCCAAACACAAATACACACAGCAGTCAAGACATAAGACTTGCTTTTCCCACAGAAATATCACTTTGCTCTCACTACTGCAAGGGATTATGGGTAGGCGTATGCAGATGAGCTCAACAAAGAACCACAATTTTGCCTCATAATTCCACTTTATACATGGAGTATGTGTCTGCTGTATCCAACAGCTTTGAAACACAACTCAGGAAGAGGAGCAAAGCCAGTGAACCACTCATGGACAGCTGTTTCATTGTGAATGCAACTCATCAGCATGAGGTTGGTTACTGGCTTGCAGTGGAGGCTTGGCGTTACTTGTAAAGTACATACCAACAGAGTTGTGGTGGGGAAAAAAGTGTGAATGAAAACTCCTTCCACCTGAAGTAAGTGGATGGTTAATACATTGCTAAACCCAAATACACACACCAGTCAAGCCATAAGACTTGGTTTTCTCACAGAAATCTCACTTCAACAGTGCTCTCACTACTGCAAGGGATTATGGGTAGACATATGCAAATGAGCTCAACAAAGAACATATATATATATATATATATATATATATATATATATATATATGTGTGTGTATATATATATATATGTATGTAAAAAACAGATACAATTTGTATCTTGTAATACTTTTTTTATTGGACTAACAGAATATTTGAGTGACAAGCATTCAGGAGAACCTTCCTTCCTCAAGTCTGAAGCATGCTTTATCAAGACGACACAAAGAATTCAAAGTTGAGTTGTGATACAGGGGTTAAAGCGACATGAGTGCAGATAAGACACAGGTTTGATAGAAAATAGACAACATTCTTGCAGATGGTCGTAAATATCTTTCTGAAGATCAGAGTGAGGAGATTGAGATTGAGAAAAAAAACAAGCAGACAGTGCAGAAGATGGTACACTTTATACATGAAAACACACACACACACACAAATATATATATATATACTCAAACACATGAACTCATATACACAAATATAAATGCAAAGTCACGTATATAAGCATACATACATAAGAGTATGTGAAAGCATATGTCTACACATAGTACTTTATATATTGATAGAATAAACATATTGGAATGAGTTTTGAAGTGTTGATACATATGACAGAACAGTAAGATAATGTGGAGGAGTGTTCATGTAAAGTGTTGGTAGTGGGACAGGAAACCCAAATCAATATTTAGTCCTCTATTCTTACTGTTATACAATTTAATCATTCTGGCTTCAAAAGTTTTTCTTTATTAGGTATTTTTAAAAACCCCTTTCAGTGCTTTGATTTGTAGGTCCTTCATTGAGTGGCCAGGCAGGGTAACGTGGTGTCCCACAGGAGTGCAGTAGGATTCTTCTTTATGGTGTTTAATGGAGTGTCTGGGCATATTAATTCTGCCATTTAATGGATAGGTGGTTTCCCCAATGTAGCATCCTAGGTGGCATTTGGTGCATTGAATCATGCATACCACATTGCTGGATGTGCAGGAGTATGAACCTTTAATGCTGTAGGTTTTATTGTTGTGTGTGGCTTTGTTGTCTGTGCATATCTGCTGACACAGTTTGCAGCGAGGTTTTTTGCATTGACTGGTCCCGTTTTTTTTAAATTCTTCCCAACAGTGGGTAGCTTCCTGTTGATTATTTTTTGTTGGTGGTTTGGTGGTTGTCCAAAATTCAAAATGGATGTTTCAGAGAAAATGTTTTTCAGAGTCTCATCTCCTGTTAACATTGGTTGTGTTAACAGAAAGGCTACAAACCAAAGACTATTTTCAAACAATAAACTCTGCTGTAAAAACTCTATGCACGCGCCTGCTACAGTACAGAGAGACCACTTGTGGTCAGCTACAACCCAGCTCTTGGGGAAATACGGAAAATTATTAAAGACCTACAAGTCATGTTAATAGTAGATGAGACTCTGAAAAATTGGTTACCTTCTGTACAGGCAGGGCAGGCAAACATTAATTTCATGGTGGTCCAGTGGGTCCCTGGTGGTTCAGGGTGCTGCTAGTGAACTCCCTGGTTGTCCAGTGTGCTGCTGGGGCTGCCGCACTCCCTTGCAGTTCCAGCACACTGTGATGATTTTAGCTTTGGTGATCCTAAAAGAAATTGTTGTGGATAGAGTGAAAACAGGGTCGCTGCTTTTGGCCCTTCAGGAGTAGCTGGGCCCTGGGCAGCTGCACCGTTTGCCCTGCGTTAAAGACGGCCCTGCATAAGCCTGCCTCAACGTCAATGTACCACATTCTTGGCATGTTCAGTTGAGTGCAGCCCTCGCCATCTTTGGTTTCATTTATATATATTATATATACACACACATGCATAGTACTAAGTAACAAGATTACATGATGATAGACCACCTTTTCTCACACACACTCACAAATTATTAATTAATTATTATTATTATTAATACGTTCACTAAGCCTTCCTGCCTTTGGGAGAGCTGGATTAGATCCTTTCCCTGGGGTCCAGTGGGGATCATTTCCTTAGGATGCATTCTACCTCCCAACTCAGGTTTCAAATCATGCTGCTGTCATCTTCATGTTCTTTTAGCACTGTTTCCTTGTGTGTTGTTTAGTGATGCTGGAGCCAGAGTGACAACATGACCCAGCACAGCAAAACGCGCGAGGGAGCACCTGAAGTGTACACCTCCCTTGCAGCCTCTGCCTCCATTCTCCAACAGGAGGCTGTCTCCTAGGGGGTTACCTGTACTATGGGTTGACAAACTAGGCTTTCTTATATAAGAATTGTTAAACAAATAAATGCAATCTCATTAAATGTGGATATACTTCAATAAGGTAACTTGTAACAGATATCAATTTTAAAATGGTGCCACCTAGTGTTACCTGTATTCCATTCAATGAAGAACAAATATTTTCAAAGGAAAGAAATAAATATTTGATTCAAAAATTAAAAAAGAATTCTACATAGTATTTTATCTTGCTCATTTTTTTAATAGGATAACCTTCAACATAAAAAAATAAAAAATAACCCTTTCATAATAAGATGGGTTCAGGCATATGTTTTGAGGTGGGAGCACCAGGTTAACTGTACCCCTCTGAGAAGAAAGGGGTGTTATACCTGGCTGGCTAATGGGGCTGAACGAGTGACCAGCTACACTCTGTAAAATCAATGCCTGAAGTCATGTTGTATGTATAAATCCGTATTGTTGAATATGTCAGTCTGCGTATATGTGAATCCAGGCATGCATGTAGCTATGTAGCTAGTTATCATTGTATACATGTTTGTAAGTGTGTTTGTGCAGATGTATGCATCCACTATATGAAATCTGTCTCAAAACACAGCAGTGCACCTTTTAGGTTCAGGCTCTGGATCTGCCACTGCTTCCATACTTTGTGTTACTCTCCTGACCTGGGAGATGCTATAACTAGATTTGCTTGTACTATTTTTGCATTTTATCAATGTGAAAATACATTGTTTCAGTTGTTTTCCATTCTTTTAACTAGTGCTTAATTGTGCAAATATTAATTTTAGGTAATAGTGCTGATTTACGACTGGTGAAAACATTTCTCGAACTCAGTCTACCAGGAGCAAATCTTGACTTCCTCATGTCTGAAAAAAATCAGGTATGTCAAATAAATCACGTTATCAAGTTATTTGCATCTCATGTGTGAATTTGGAACATCTACTAACGACTAAGATTGTTTCTCTGGCGTCCTAATCTCAAGTCGCCGTTTAGTCCATTATACACTTTTCTTATCTACCTTTTTCAATAAATATTCCTATTTTTATACAAATACATGCTTATCGTGAAACAATATTGCAACTTAAACATATTTCCTGAGAATACTTGAAAACAATCCATTTGTATTAATTTAAAGAAGAAGAACTGTCCCTTAGAGACATTTGTTCTTTCGCCCCAGTAAAAACTATTGAAGTATTTACAAAAACCAAGTAAATTGCCACAGTTCGAGTTACAAAGCAAGTATTTAAAAAGTAAAAATTATACAATAAATGATTTGCAGTAATCACAGATTAAATATTAGTACATTATTTAGTAATTGTCAAATTAGGTCTAAGGAACACTAGTATGGAACATTAGTGGCTGTCTCAGGAGTTCCTGCATGATAACCTTGGGGATTTTCATAGCGTTTCACTTTTTTGTATAGAACATGGATCAAGATTAGTGATGCTGCTGTTTGTCTTGTGTTTGGGAATTGTGGGTCATCGCCAGGAGCTGGGTAAACACATTGTTTAGGCCAGGAGTGCCCAAAAGGTAGATCCCCAGATGTGGTAGAACTACAACTCCCATGATGTTTTGTGTGCCTTTAGAATGCCTTTGGAATGAAAAAGCATCATTGAAGCTGTAGTTTTAAAAACATCTGGTGATCTACTTTTTGGGCACCCCTGGTTTAGGTAGGCAATGAACTTGTGTTAGAATCAGGTCTAACTAACCTGCCTTCTTTACGAACATGTTTAGTAAATATACTAAAAGGTTTATAAAAGCACCAGGTGTATATGCATATTACAGTGGACGATTTAGAAAAATGTTGTTTCTTCTACACATTGTATCTGTAATAATCAGTTACAGACATATTACTGACTACAATGATAACCAGACAACAGTTGTAATAAAATGAGCCACACTAGAGGAACTAACACTGTTTACACATGATGTAGATACATAGTATTGATAAATAAAACGAAAACATTAATTTTACTTACGCAATAATAAATAATGACAACCT
Organism: Pelobates fuscus; assembly: GCF_036172605.1. Taxonomy (NCBI): domain Eukaryota; kingdom Metazoa; phylum Chordata; class Amphibia; order Anura; family Pelobatidae; genus Pelobates; species Pelobates fuscus. Next base: position 25,329,694 of record NC_086320.1, read on the forward strand.
CCATTGTAAACTTCATATCATATTTCCAGGATCCCATTAATTTATTCAGTCCAAAGGTTTATATTCTGCTGACATTTGGGGAATCTGCTTGTCCAAAAATAAAGATTGCTCAATTACAGATTACTTAATTATTCCGGTTTTATGCATACATATATATTTACATATACATTTTAGAAACCATCCTATTATATTTTGTAAATGTATTTGTTTGTATTGTTTCTGACCATGGCAGAGTGATTTTTTTTTTTAAATTCTTTATTTTGTTCGGGTGATGTAATACAATTGTGCAATACAAAAGACAATAGATAATGAAACAATATTGATGTACAAAAGTGGTGGTGTCCTTTACGCGGTGGCCCCTTTTTAAAATTTTATACATCTAGGTGATGGCTAAAGTCACATAGGAGTGTTTGATTGCAGGTTTGTTAACATCATATACCTCAGTCTACTAGGTGGTTCGGTCAAGCCGTGGGTGACTATGGGTATGAGGTGTAACTCCTGGTAGTGGTGTTGTTGCCCCCTAACCTATGGGGCCATGGGGGGGGGAGGGGGTTGTCGCTTTGTGCGTCTGATCCCTATGTCGATTAGATACGTAGGTTGCGTAAGTGGGGGTCCCGGAGGTATATAGCTTGGTACATTGGCTCTGGCGGTCTAGGGATGTCAGTCTGCCCTAGCTAGTAGGAAGAATGAAAAAACATTTATATAACCATATGTACCATGTCTAAACATGGCGTTCTGTCCGAGGCATGCAAGTTAAACGGTCGGCTTAGTAACAATTAAAGGTGTGAAACTGTGAGAGAGAAGGGAATATGAAAGAAATATAACAGAATTATAACATAGTTGGAAGTCCCGATCTGATTCAGGTCACTAAGTCGTCGGTACTGCTGGGCACAAAAGGGTTGATTCTGGAGGCATCCCAGGAGTGGCTTGTACCCGCCGCACTGGTCCGGGCTTGTAGTCCAAGCGTCTGGAGGAACATGGTTTCTTCTGAGGGTCCCGTTGCCTTGTATGTCTGTCCATTATTGGTGACTGTGAGAGCTCTGGGGAGAGTCCATCTGTAGGGTAGCCCAGCTCCTTGCAAGGCTTTCGTGATCGGCTGCATAGATTTCCGCCAAAGCAGGGTGGCCCTGCTGAGGTCTTGGAAAAACGTGAGGGTGTGCGTTTCAAATTGTAATGGGGTCTTGCCCTTTACTGCGTTAAGGAGTCTGTTCTTGTCGGCTAGGGTTTGGCAGCAGAGAATAATGTCTCGTGGGGCCTGAGCTGGGGCTTGTGAGGATTTTGCTATGCGGTACATACCGTCGAAGGCTATTTGTTTAGCATTTTTTGCGGGCATGATGGAGGAGACTAGGCGCCTCACAAAGTGAGGGAGTTCCTCAGACGGGAGGGTGTCTGCTACTCCGCGGATTTTGATGTTCTTGTTCCGCCCTCTATCCTCCAGCTGGGCCATCCGGATGCCTTGGTGAACCTGTGCTGTTTGTAGTAGTTGTACGGTGTCATTAATTGTGTCCATGCCCTGTTGCAGGCCTGCAATATCCCCTTCGGCCTGTAGGACCCTGTTTGTTACTGCTTGTACCTCCGTCTGCACTGTTTTGAGTTCCGCTGAAAATGTTTGCTGGATGTGTACCAACAGGTTGTAAATGTCCTGTTTAGTGGACGGTGCATGTCCATCTGCGATCGCCGGGGCCTCCGGCATAGAGAGCTGTGCAGCAGGCTGGTCGGGTGCTTTAGCAGGGCCTGGGGGTATTGCATCCCTGGTCCTGGAGGTCAGCATGTGGCCGATGTCCTGGCTGTCTCTGGGTGAGGGTTGAGTCGTTTTCTGGGATTTGCGCACCATATCTCCTATCAATGAGGTTTGGCTGTGGCACTCTAGGGTTGCTTCCCTTATTAGGCCCGCTCCGAGCCAGTATGAGTCGCTTTGCAGCCGTAAATTTCCCACGTGGTAGGCCCGAGAGCCTCGGCGCCGGGTTTTGGCGGTCGCGGGACAAACGAAGGGCATCCGGGTATTCGTGGGTACCTCCTCTGCTGGTTGGAGGTATTTGTGTCCCGGTCTCTGCGCTTATTTTCCCGGTTATTGGCGATTTTTCGTGGCTAGCCACGGAGCTACGGGAAAGTGCGTCCGCTTCGGGTCACTGCTTGGCTCCGCCTGTGGAGTGATTTTTAATATAAGAGATAATGTTAAACTCAAGCACTCCGTATTGCACAATACTTGTAGAAATATATATTTGTTTTAAATATAAGAAATAAAAATGTTCTAGACCAACATCACAATGTTTTTTTATGATATTTATTAAAGGTTATTTGCACAGCAGCGAGGAGAATTGATAGATAATCTTCAATCTTACAGAATAACCTGAAATGATCTCTCTTTCTTACTTGTTTATGTTCCAGACAGACACATTTGCGGACTTTGATGCTATGACTGACAGATTAATTGATGAAATAGTCCAACACATTCAGTTATACAACCTCTCAATTTCCAGAATAAGGTGAGAACTCAGAGCTTTACGTTTTATAAAAACATATTAAAATAAGATTTGAATCTTGGGACAACCAGCTGCAGATGTATTTTTTTTTCCTGGAGATTTTTCCTAAAACCAAAGGCCTACACAAACGAATACAATCATCGTTATATTTATCCCTCTAGTCTAGAAGTTAACATAATTCTATGCATTTTAATGCAGTGCCCCTCTCACTGTTGTTAGGGTGAGGGGGTAGGCAGGGTTATTCATAGCATAAAGGTAAATCATTAAAAAAAATTGTTTCAGGTAACTACTCCTCACAGAGTTTTTCACTAAAGATGGAATTTTGACAAGAAAGACAGACAAAATCCAGTAAGAATTACTTAATTCCTACCACAATGGCAAGTCTCATACTTGCCAAAGCCAATTCGGTCAGCTAGAGTGAATCTGTAGCAATCATCTGGATGCATTTGGTTTCTGCATTAAAATATACAAAGTATAGGATTCTGAGTGTTCACAAAGCACCAGTTTTCATAACATTTGGTACTCTAGGCTTCCATTTTACTTAATACTCTTCAACCTATCGTTCCTGTAAGTTTTCTTGTAATTGTCCTATTTATAGTTAAATCCCCACTCTAATAATATTGTAAAGCGCTACGGAATATGTTGGCGCTTTATAAATGGCGATAATAATAAAAATACTCAATTACATTGCATGTGACATTTTTCTACACTATGCAATATCAGTAACAACGCTTGGATTAGTTGGCTAGTAAGCTTAAATGTCAAGTCTTGAGAGAAGTGAGACTTTTCTTGGAACTTGGCTGTCAGAGCACTCTGATTGGTTGGCTCAGTAGGAACCAAAGTGCTCTTACTCACATTGCATAGTATGGGAAATTTATAAAATAGCCTTTATAAGGACATCCTTCGCTATGAGAGCTAAGTCTGCGGTGAGCCCTCACGGGGCATAGATGGATTAATTTTATTGCGTTGAGTCTTTGGAAATTTTCTTTGCAAATCGTGTTTTTTTAAATTTTCATTAGTTGTGTTGGGAATTCTGGATTTTAATTTGGCCTTTTTGGGGGCTAAAAAGGAGCTAGATGAAAACTTCAGAGGGAATGTATAATTGTTTTTACAGATATTAGTTTCATTGCCCCCCAATATTGTTATGGTGAGGTGGAGTAGGTAGAATTATATATATTTTTAATGGAAAATGGAAATAGTAGACATGCCGCTATTGGTGGGGAGGGGATTAAATTATCTTCCACTGCACAAAACACATTAACAACTCCCTCCTTTTTGATCCTCTCTGCATATTATATACACATGGATTTTCTTTTTCTGATCATGTTTTTCTAATAACGGACAACTTCTAACTTGCATCATAGAGTCTGGATCTTCTGAATTGTACTTGGACCTGTTGTTACCAAAATATTTACCACATAATTAATGATCGTGCTGCTAGCGCTAACAACATGCAAGTAGTTCCGATATTTAAAATGCTGGCCCAAATGTTAGTTATTTGAGTCCAGATTTCATCCATACATCCATGTTCTGTTTAGAGCTTGAATTGCAAAATCTAGGAATTGTTGACCAATATTTGAAATTTGTAGTCCAATCTGCAAATGGCTCTGCATGCAGCTGGGTGGTATGCCTCATTTGGTACAGGGTCATTCAGAATAATCCTGTCAGTATTGAAAGCTTTTTCTTTAATACAATATATCTGCATTCTTCTCTGTATCATGTGTAAAATTATATTGGACTATAATTCCAAAATAAACAAGTGTGGGGGGGGGGGGTTTGATTCTTGTGGAAAGATGGGCTGATTTCTCAAGACTGATGAGTCCATGGTAATTTTAGAATTTTTTCAGTTAAGTTCTTGATCTCAATAGATGCCCAGTTTCAGATATAGATATACTGACAATTACTAGGTAGTGCTAGGTTTGACCTGACCAAAAGAGACTGAAAGCTTTCAGTAGAGAAAGTGACAGGATTGAACAGTTAAATATTCTAACGCTATATATTAAAAAAATTTAATATAAAGGAATTGTGAATTTTGGAAATGGTCATAAAATGTCTGTGGCTACGTGGAATCATCTTCCAACAGTTGTGTTGGAGACATATACAGAATTAATTCAAGATGTAGGATAAACATACTGTTGTTCCAGACAGGTTATAAAGCACATTAAAAACCCTTTATGTTAAGATTAGAAATTAACCACATGCTTCTAAGTGATGATAATTGTTTATAGCATATTTTTGGAATGCTAAATTGCATATAGTATTAGAGATGATTGCATTAGTCTTAGAGATAATGCAGCGATGAGCAGCAATCAGAGTATCTAACACAAAAAGTAACTGGCTAAAAAGAGCAGTCTTAATCTCTAGGAATTTATCAATATAGTGATTTCAGCAAGCTTCCTACCTCTTGGAAAGCCTGCTGGTTTTAATTAGTTGTTCTCAAACTGGTGGGACATCTTACAAAGTCCACTACTGTTCTTATGACGAGGGGTCTCCCTGTTGGATTGACCCATGTTTCTTATGATTCATTGAAGCCTATTAGTTTAGAATATGGTTCACATAGTGCTGCCTCAATCTGTTGGCTTTTGCAGTGGTTCTTATGATAATCTAGCAGTCAATGTGATTTGACTTTTGTTCTCATAATGATAAGACCCCCTGTTAGGAACTCTATCACACATAAACTCAGTACCAGAGGTTGGTTTTCTTTGATGTCAACATTATAATTTCTTGTATTTCTTTGAGTCTATTTGGTTAAACTTTTGCGTCTATGAGTCTATTTACTTAGACTTTAGTAGCTTTGGCAATTACTGTGAGTCTTTTTTTGTTTAGACATCTTGTATTTCTTTGATCCTCGGCATACACTGTGTTTCTCTTCATTTTTATTTGTGTAATCTAGCCTTCTGCAGGGCATAGCATGACTTGTGTAGCACGTACAAAAGGAATCAATAAATATCTATATTTCATAAAGTGTCTGTTGAAATAAATGCTGCTTCTTTTTTTACCTATATTTTTGTTTCTCTGTCTGTCAGTTTTATTGGCCATTCCTTGGGAAATATCATAATTCGGTCAGTTCTCACCCGTCCACGATTCCGGTATTATCTCAACAAATTACACACATTTCTCTCTCTTTCTGGGCCCCATCTTGGAACTCTATATAGCAACAGTACTTTGGTTAGTACAGGTAAGATGATCATTTAGCAATTCTATTGCCAATATTCTTTTTTCGTTTCTATAATTCTTTTTTCTTGGGTCTATTATTTACTTTTACTTGCATAACAATACCACCCGAATAATATGGAAATATAGACTAAAAACTTATTGTAATAATTAATCTATAAAACACAAGTATGTATGTATTTCATAGAGTTGAAAAAATGTAGATGATACGTGTCAATCAATTCAGTAGAGAGCTTTAATTTGAGGTGTGGTCCGAGTTAGGCTGAAATTCATAAAATGAAGAGTATATTTCATTTTCTTCTCAGGTCTGTGGTTGATGCAAAAGTTAAAAAAGTCAGGGTCCCTTCTTCAGCTGACATTGCGAGATAATGCTGATCTAAGGAAATCATTCCTGTACCAACTCAGTCAGAAGCCAGGTGAGTAGAAAATATTCTGGGACAATAAAATTATACAGTCATCCCCAGGTTAATTCCATATGTTTTTGTTTCTGAGTTATAATAAACTAAAACATATGGAATTAACCTGGGGATGACTGTATAATGTTACTGTTTAAAATGTCATATAATATTACTACAAGCTACTATGGCAACATATAGCAAGTCTTACAACCTTATGTTGTAAGATATATTTTAGAGTTTAAATATAGTCACATAGTTACATAGCTAAAAAGAGACTTGCGTCCATCGTGTTCAGCCTTCCACACATATGCTTTTGCTGTTGATCCAAAAGAAGGCAAAAAAAGCAGTCTGAAGCGCTTCCAATTTGCAACAAACTAGGAAAAAAAAAACTTCTTTACCCCAAAATGGCAGTCAGATATCTCCTTGGATCAAGCAGCTATTACCCCACTTATTAGAAATGATATCCCTGTATCTTATGTTTTTGCAAGTATTTTTTATTTTTTTTCAAACATCTGTATGGACTCTGATAAAACCACTTCTTCAGGCAGAGAATTCCATATCGTTATAGTTCTTACTGTAAAAAAATATTTTCTTTGCCTTAGACTAAATCTCTTTTATCCGGATAATGATTTGTACTGGCCCTGAATATTTTTGTATAATGTTATCATATCCCCTCTGAGGCGCCATTTTTCCAAACTAAAGAAATTAATTTTTTTTTACCTTTCTTCATAACTAAAATGCTCCATTCCTTTAATCAATTTGTAGCTCATCTCTGCACCTTTTCTAGTTCTATGATATCCTTTTTTAGAAAAAGTGCCCAAAATTGCACAGCATATTTAAGGTGTGGCCTTACCAACGATTTTTAAAGAGGCAAAATTATATTTTCATCATCAGAATTTATGCCCCTATATATACATGACAAAACCTTACTGGCTTTAGCAACTGCAGATTGACATTGAATATTGCTGCCTAATTTGTTGTCTATAACAATTCCCAAATCCTTCTCATGTGTGGTTATCCCTAATTCACTACCTTTTAGGGTGTGAGTTGCTTGTGCATTCTTGACTCTGAAGTGCATAACTTTGCATTTCTCTACATTCAATTTCATTTGCCATTTTAGTGCCCAGTCACCCAATCTATCTATATCCCCATGCAGCAAAGCAATATCCTGCTCACATTTTATTACTTTACAAAGTTTTGTGTCATCTGCAAACACTAAAACATGTCTTTCAATGCCTATTTCAAGATAATTTATAAATATGTTAAATAGAAGCGGTCCCAAAACAGAACCCTGAGGGACACCACTTACCACTTTTGTCCAGCTTGAAAATTTTGCAGTAATGACAACTCATTGTATTCTATACTTAAGCCAATGTTCTACCCAAGAACAAGAATATTCATCATTCTAGACCAATTTCTTTTAGTTTGAAGACTAACCTATTGTGAGGAACCAAAGAAAGAGAAAAATGAGCTTGGTATAACAAAAACACTCCTTAAAGGGGGTAACCCTGGAAGTTGAAATTGACAAAAGAAGACAAGAATGGATTGATTTAACAAGATCAAACTGTGATATTCAACAGAACTATTAGATTTTTGCTGATTGGGATCATATGTTCTCCTTTTTTTTGTTTGTTTATTTATTTATTTCTTCTTTTGTTTGATTCAGTTTAATAACCTTAGGAGGAAGGGAGCTACTAGCTACAAAGATAGCATTGGAATTTATCTAGGTGCCCTCGAAGGCACAGTTAGGACCGATTTTGCAGTGGTGATGACACCTTAGAAAAAGTGATACTATTGGGCTATATATGTGTGTATATATATATATATATATATATATATATATATATATTTATATATATATATATATATATATATATTTAGGTGCCCTCGAAGGCACAGATAGGGCTAGTGCTCTAGAGGTGGGATTTATAGTGCAATACATGTCTCTACCATAGTGATCATTTAAACGGTATTATACTGAGTAGAACTAGCTCTAGTGTGGATGGCATACAGCGGTACAATCCCCGCTTATAGGATACGTAGAGAAGTATTGGTCTTTTACTCCGTATGTGGAAGAGAAAGACAGATGATAGGGCAGTACGTCTGGTAAAGATGGTGTATATAACAACAGAGTCTAATACAGTCTTACTCACATTTAGTAGAGCTTAAGCCAGCTCTAGTGTGAATGGCGTACAGCGGTATAATCCCCGCTTGTAGGATACGTGTAGAGGGTTAAGTCTTTTGCCGATATGTTGATCACAAGGGAGAAGAGAGACAACTAATAGTGCTCGCTGTATAAAATCTTATATTGGGAGTATAAATAATAAAATGTTCTCACATAGGATTGAGCAGGCGGATTGCTCAATGATTTAGGCGTGAGTGGTATAATCCCCACCTCGGATGTCTTTTGAGTGATACTCAGCAGGAAAGATAAAATCAGGATACCAAGCAATATTAAAAATAATAAATAAAAGAGTAAAATGGCACAATCAGAGTGATTTAAAAAGAGCCAAAATCCAAGTAGATCACATCCATTGCAACACCCTGATCTATACTTCTACTAACTTTATTGAGGAATGCAATTAGGTTAGTTTGGGAAAAGAAGGTGGATTGTTAAGCTATTCTTAAAGGGAAACTATATTGCCAGGAAAACAAAGTTGTTTTCCTGGCACTATAGCTCCCTATATTATTGGTGCAGAAAGGGTTCTGCCTCTGCTAAGGGAGACTTAATGTGTATGTGCGCCAATGGTGGCGCTTGCAGTAGTATTTACCCCATTTTTATATAGGATTGTATAATGCTTTCCTATGGGGATTTGGGGTTAACTTAAGGACATCTAGCATTAGTTAGGTGACCAAAAGTCACCTAATGACCCAGAAGACCCTCAAGAGGTGGAGTTAACCCTCAAAGGTAAGTATTGTAGTTTATTTAGGGTTAAGGGACCTGGGACACTGCACCCAGACCACTGCAATAAGCTGAAGTGGTCTGGGTGCCTATAGTGTCCCTTTAAAGATGTTTTGTATGTACAGATCAGTGTAGCCTCATGTTGCAAATAATCTGTAGGTGGTAACCCATGTTTTATTTCAAGCCAGTTGGGAGAATGTTATGCATTGACACGGTACTAATTTTCATTTCTTAGAGAACAATCCTTATAAAATATACTAAATCGAGATACAGGTAAAATTGGCATGTTCTAGTTATTAAAATGAGTTAAATAAGAAGATAATAAGAAGATAATTTCTGGTATGTGTTATAAAACTATTGCGATCCTAAGCCAAATCATCCTGAGGAAATGTTAAAATTCAGGTAGACTTTCACCATGACTGGTTTAAATAAAGCACTGTAATCGACTATGTTTTGTAGTTATTTACATAGCTTATATTACATTAAAGAAAGGTACATAAAGTACAGAATTATGTTATAATATGTGGTGCACTAAGTAAACAAATACTAAAGTACTTGTCCTGTATAAAGATTAACATTTGTGGAAAAGAGGAAAACAAAAATAAATTTCCCCTTGGGGGTAGCATTCCTTTCATAAGTAACATCCTCTCAACCTATCTAAACTATACACATATATACAGGGTCAGTACAGGCAGCTATGTGCTAACCTTTTTGTTAGGGGTCGCACATAGAGTAGTTTGTTGTAGCATAAATACATTTGAAAAAGTAGATAAAAATAAAGCCTGCTACTAAATGTTGAAGTTTATTAAATATTACATAAAACTTATGTTTGTGAATACAAATAAAATATTTGTTTATGTTTTTATTTGTAGGACTTCAATATTTTAAAAATGTGGTTCTGGTTGCATCACCCCAGGATCGATATGTGCCATTTCATTCTGCAAGAATAGAAATGTGTAAAAACGCAATTAAGGACAAACACACAGGTAGAGTATTTTATTATGTCTTGTGCATCGGTGTGCTATTTAAAAATACTTGTCAACAATAGAAAATATAGTTCTTTTGCCTTCTTTTAAAAACTATATATAAATTTTTTATGAAGTGGTCTGGGGGATTACCTTATATTGGTTCTTTAATCATCCCAGGCTACCACTTATCAACAGATGAGAAATGATCACCCATTTTTTCTAATTTAGTCATAGTTTAGTTATAGTTTAATATTGTGTTGCAAGAATAAACTAACCCAATGGTTCACAAACTAGTCCTCAAAGCCTACCAACAATACAGGATTTATGTATTTCCGTCTTTTATTCCAATGGAGATACTTCCAAAACCTGGACTGTTGGTGGGGCTTGGGGGCTGGCTTGGGAAACACTGGACTAATCTACACTGTTTAAAAAATAAAGGGAACACAAAAATAACACATCATAGATCTGAATGAATTAAATATTATTCTGAAATACTTTGTTCTTTACATAGTTGAATGTGCTGACAACAAAATCACACAAAAATAAAAAAATGGAAATCAAATTTTTCTACCCATGGAGGTCTGGATCTGGAGTCACACTCAAAATTAAAGTGGAAAAACACACTACAGGCTGATCCAACTTTGATGTAATGTCCTTAAAACAAGTCAAAATGAGGCTCAGTAGTGTGTGCGGCCTCCACGTGCCTGTATGACCTCCCTACAATGCCTGTGCATGCTCCTGAGTAGGTGGCGGATGGTCTCCTGAGGGATCTCCTCCCAGACCTTTACTAAAGCATCTGCCAACTCCTGGACAGTCTGTGGTGCAACGTGACGTTGGTGGATGGAGCGAGACATAATGTCCCAGATGTGCTCAATTGGATTCAGGTCTGGGGAACGAGCGGGCCAGTCCATAGCATCAATGTCTTCGTCTTGCAGGAACTAATGACACACTCCAGCCACATGAGGTCTAGCACTGTCTTGCATTAGGAGGAAGCCAGGGCCAACCGGACAAGCATATGGTCTCACAAAGGGTCTAAGGATCTCATCTCGGTACCTAATGGCAGTCAGGCTTCCTCTGGCGAGCACATGGAGGGCTGTGCGGCCCCCCAAAGAAATACCACCCCACCCCACACCATTACTGACCCACTGCCAAACCAGTCATGCTGGAGGATGTTACAGGCAGCAGAACGTTCTCCACGGCATCTCCAGACTCTGTAACGTCTGTCACATGTGCCCAGTGTGAACCTGCTTTCATCTGTGAAGAGCACAGGGCGCCAGTGGCGAATTTGCCAATCTTGGTGTTCTCTGGCAAATGCCAAACGTCCTGCACGTTGTTGGGCTGTAAGCACAACCCCCACCTGTTGAAGTCGGGCCCTCATACCACCCTCATGGAGTCTGTTTCTGACATTTGAGCAGACACATGCACATTTGTGGCCTGCTGGAGGTAATTTTGCAGGGCTCTGGCAGTGCTCCTCCTGTTCCTCCTTGCACAAAGGCAGAGGTAGCGTTCCTGCTGCTGGGTTGTTGCCCTCCTACTTCCTCCTCCACGTCTGAGTGAAAGCACTGCCAGCATTCAAAAGTGACCAAAACATCAGCCAGGAAGCATAGGAACTGAGAAGTGGTCTGTGGTCACCACCTGCCAAACCACTCATTTATTGGGGATATCTTGCTAATTGCCTATAATTTCCACCTGTTGTCTATCCCATTTGCACAACAGCATGTGAAATTGATTGTCACTCAGTGTTGCTTCCTAAGTTGACAGTTTGATTTCACAGAAGTGTGATTGACTTGGAGTTACATTGTGTTGTTTAGGTGTTCCCGTTTATTTTTTTGAGCAGTGTATTACCTGGCTTAGACTCACATAGCTGCATTGGTCTCGGATGATTTTCAGGCATGCCTGACAAAATAAGGGGTCTTGTGCATAGTCCCCACCATAAGTATACCATAGTAGATAGATATATTTTCCTGATGTTCAATGTCCCAGGCAGGGCAAAACAAGCATAGTCTATAAGGCAACTCTGTGCAATTTTGTTGATGCCAGTTACCTTAAATTCCTGTAAGTTAACATCGGTATCTTTGTTAAAAATAAGCCTTTTACCTAGTTCTTTGTCTTCGAAGTTTGTTTTCTTCCAGCATTAAGGGTTTCATGCAGCTTTACATTTGTTTTAAATATGTTTATTTGTTTCATAACATATTTCACGTAATAGTGGTAAAGCGGGTAAGTGCCTGTGCAGAGGCCCGGTTTTCATTGCATGCATGGATATTCAAATCGTTGCCTGCGCAGAGGCTCTTCAATCTTGTCTATTGTTCTACAGCGTTTAATATATCACATTTAAACGTGTTTTTGTCATCTTTCTCGTGAAGGCATTGTTCGAACTTTACAGTATCTAATAATCATTTGGCACTAAACGATAACATATCATTAAGTCCTTGTTGCCTGACCTAATTCTCATCTGTTTATCTTGCATATTTATAGCCAAGTAAAATATATTGACATGTAATCATGTAAACATGGAAATGCTCATTTAAGTAACGTAATTAACTGAGAATACATGGTCTGATATACACTGTTGCTAACAGTGCAGTACTGGTAAGGGTTATATAGTCGGGCTACCTATATAAAATGCGGTTGTCATACATATTAAACATACATTAACTTTACGAGAATTTATGTTTCTTAACTGGAGTTGAACTTGGGGAGTCCGCGTTTAAACGCAGTGTCCCAGCTTCTATAACTGTATAGAGGCACTCAGCGTCTTTTATCTAGCCCATTTCTCCGGTATGGTTGTTGGGGCAGGTTTCTACATCATGGATAGATAATGCATTTTTAACAGCGCCTAAGATGGCCCTGGCATGTAGGTCAGTAACATAGCACATGTTTGGTTCTGCCCTGGCAAAGCCTCAGCAATCTCATAAAATAAAAGTAATAAAGTAGAAAGGAAATTAATTAAGAATAAGCCTTAATACACAGCTGTAAGCAGACTTTAATAATATATCATGTGTTAATTAAACAATGGGAGTTTAGGGGATTAATTGGTTGCAGGACAGCTGCTCCTCTACCCGTTTAAACAGGTTAGTATGTCGCAGGGCTTTAATTCGCGCCCTCAGGTAAGCGGTAACTGATGTCCCTTAGATAGGGCCCACGAAATCTATATGCTCAAGATTACAAACAAATCTAGTAAACAAGCAAAGAACTGTTAAAACAATACGGGAGCAAGGCTGGTCTTAATATCAGTCCGATGAGGGCCTCCCAGTGCGTCACCCAAGACGTTGAGTCTCCATCCGTCCTCCCCGAGACGACTCCAGCCCAGCACCCGTGTCCTCCGCGGTGCTGTTGGCACTCGGGAGCAGAATCAGTCCACTCGACCCCCACACCTAGAGTCCGTGGGCCACCTACTTCCTGCACCTCCCCATCACCGCCTCAGACCCAGTGAAGCGCGTGTCCCAATATCTCTCCTGGTGCCGGCCACACACTTGGAGCCAGTGCTCGCCGCTCCCAGCCACCGGCCCGCCGGAAGGGCCGCGTTGTCCCGCCCCACAGGGCTCGTGGCATCAGGGACATGGCCCTTTGGAGACCCCACAGACCCAGAGGCCAGGGCACTCACTTTTCCTGCGGGCCAGTAGTCATCCCGGGGGGTCCGTCCGGCGCTCAGCAGTGCCAAATTCCGCACAGGCCGTCCAGATCAGCCCCCCATGGTGGGTATTCCTCATTCCTCAGTTACTCCAACTCTGGTCATTCAGATGTGTGTTTAAGTAGAGCCTATTCTGGCTGTTGGGCGCAGCCATATCAGGTCACCAGCCTCCATAGCCTCTGTGATGGCTTGATTCACCTCATGCCCTGTCAGGGTGCTTCCTCAGGAAAGTGTATCCTTCCCTCCATGTTAGTGGTCCTTTCTGCTGGATGGCTGTCCATCACACAGCTATCGCCAGAGTAGGTATTCAGCACATAGCACACGCGGAGGCTCCCGCTGTGGCCCGTGCCATCACCATGAGGCCGGGATGACCCCCACCGGCCGGGGTCGGGGGGGCAGGGCTGTGCCCCGGGCCGAGGGTTTCTCCGCATCGGAGCACTTATCGTGTGGCGGGGTGTCCCAGTAATGTGCAGTTCCATGGCGCCATGTTGCAAGAAATGGACGCCGGCGTTCAGGTGCCGCGTGTAGGCCTTACACGGCCCTCTCTGCCTGCCCAGTATGCAGTGAGTTTCGTGCGGGTATCGAGTGGGTGTCGGAGCCTCTCTCCCTTTAAGGATGGCGGGGAATGCTGCTTTTGAGTGGTCTGGGGCTGTATTCAGAGCTTTTTTCAGTAGTTTAATGCTGGAGCCCAAGCTGATGGCGTCCAGTCGGCGGTCTGGCCCCGCCCCCAGCTTTACATTTGTATCATATGAGCAATGTACATTAGATTCATTTTGACGAGGTTAAAATTCAAGTTTGATTTTGTTTGAAATAGCATTATATGCTAGTGAATTCTTTTGTAAAAGAAAAAATAAATATGTTAAGACCTGCAGGGGTGATGGTGCTGCGGTCTCTTGTTTCCTTTCCAGCTGCTGAGTACAAGTGATTATAGCTCCAGCAGGGGGGTAGAGATGAATACAGCTTCCCAGTAGATGGAATAGAATATTCTTTCCCCAAACATGAGCCAAGACTTCATGAAGGGTGTAACAGAACTAAAGCTTTATTGAAACAGGCTGGCTTTTATGGGGGATCCTCCTGCAAGAGGACCTCCCAAAACAAACAAACATATCACCAATCACTGTACAGTATTTTCTTAATACACGCCCTCCCTCTGCCTGGGAGATATTGAGATAAGTTAAGGAGTAAATCAATTATCTCCAGACAGAGGGCACACATTTTACCCAAACGTTGGAACACCCCTTTCCCCACAAGGTATCCCCACAAAATACATATCCCCTGATAGCCCCGATCTGGGAGGTGAACATATCCAAATTTCACCCAGATCGGTTCAGGGGTTCTCAAAAAGTGTGGAAGTCTTGTTTTACTGACCACACACGAGGCTCCTGCCCAAAACAGTTCCACGAATTCAGTGTGTGTGGTCGGTCAATTGGCAAAAAGGGCGAAAGCGGGCATAATACCGAATATACCCTCCTGGCCCATAGTAGCGATTGTTCCCCTGGTCCGTACAAACATAACTACCGAATGCCGCTCTTCTGGTGGTTTGGTAAGTAGGAGAAGCGTGCATTCGGTAGTTCTCAGCGGTACTTCGTGCGGTCGAGTGTCCGATTTTAGTTCCAGACACTCGACGACCAAGTCCCGCTGACTCGCCTCGTGCGAACAAGATGGCCGCCGTTTTCCTTTCCACGTGGCGTTCGGCTATACGAACAGCGGCCACCCAGGGAACACTTAATTGCAGCTGCTCTAGATCATAACAAGCCAGGAGGGAGGTCGGGGTTCGGTAGTCGCAAACTGCCGAACGAATAATCCACTATAGGCAGAAAAATTAAACGAAATACATAAAATTAGAAGAAAAGGTCGGAGGAGGTCCCTTTTTCTTCACATTACTCCCCCTTAGTTCCATGGGTCGGCATACCCGCCTAGACCCTGCCGGGTTGGCTAGGGGATGTCCGGGTGGTACCCTTAAGAGTCCAAGTCTGTCTGACGGGAAAGTCCATCAGCGTTACCGTTCTGTTTGCCCGGACGGTACCGTAGTGTAAAATTGTATGGTTGCAACGCTAAACTCCAGCGTTGTATGGTTGCAACGCTAAACTCTGGGATTGTCTCCAGAGACTCGGTTGAGCCAAATGAGGGGGTTGTGATCAGTCAGTAACGTAAAAGCGCGGCCATAGAGGTACGGTTGGAGTTTCTTTAAGGCCCATACCAACGCCAAGCATTCTTTTTCCACGGTGGCATAGCTGACCTCCTGAGGTAGTAACTTCCGACTGAGGTATGCCACCGGGTGTTCCATGCCATCTTCCCCCACCTGGCTCAGCACGGCTCCCAGCCCAAACTTTGTGCGGTCGAGTGTCCGATTTTAGTTCCAGACACTCGACGACCAAGTCCCGCTGACTCGCCTCGTGCGAACAAGATGGCCGCCGTTTTCCTTTCCACGTGGCGTTCGGCTATACGAACAGCGGCCACCCAGGGAACACTTAATTGCCGGTGCTTTAGATCATAACAAGCCAGGAGGGAGGTCGGGGTTCGGTAGTTGCAAACTGCCAAACGAATAATCCACTATAGGCATAAAAATGAAACAAAATACATAAAAATAGAAGAAAAGGTCCCTTTTTCTTCACAAAATAAAAAAAAAAAATATATATATATATATATATATATATATATATATATATATATACAACGATATTCTTGGCACTCACCCCTCAATGAACATCACTGTTACAATCTGCCTGGGTGCAACCTTGGCGTCATTATGTATAGTAAAATAGAAGGCAGGTGCACTCACAGGTCTTCATCCAAATGGTATTTTATTCTTAGCTGTGGTTTACATGTGTAGTAAAATCAATCAACGTTTCGACCCTATACAGGGTCTTTTTCAAGATCAAACTAACCGTGAAATAAACATGAATATATAGGCAAGTAAATGAAGTGAACTTACCTAACCGGTGTGTAGAAACAAACTCCCGCCCGGCCATCCGAAACCCGGAAGTGCGCTCGTGTGACCACGTGAATGGGCGTGATGACGCGGGTACTGTGCGTCGTTGCTAAGCAACGTAATCAACAAATCCTCCGTGAATCTTTACTTAGCCGCGAGCTTAACAACAGCTCTAGGGGGGATCGAGTGAATGTGTGAATTAAGTGCCTATTGTGATAGGAATCAATCTAATAGTAATACGAGATCCCTAAATTTAAAACATAACAAACAGGAGGATGTTGTAATTATGTACACTCTGAAAATCTGGATATCGTTTGTAAGACTAGAACAGCTGGAACATAAATAACTCGTGAATCAAGTGCACCTATTATACATGCAGTGTCAGTGAATATGCAAAAAGACAGTCCCAAAACACCAATGCCTCCAACAAAGCCTAGAAATACTAAACCAGATCTATAATGCCATATTAAATAATCTGTAGAATACATATTTATATGCATATAAATTAATCAGATAATTATAACAATTTAATCCACCATTATGATATACTACAAATATTACTAGGAACTTTATATTATTATTATTGACTTAATTGCAGAACATATCCTAAATCACTACTCTATGATTGTACAATATTAATGTGAATATATATCACTAAAAATTGAAGAATTATATTTACAGGTTGAGAATAGGCTGTGAATCTGTCTTATCCAAGACTAGGCATCCAATAAAACAGAGCCATTACCAAAGTTATAGTTACAATCTAACAGTAATAAACACCATATTTAAACTAAGAGAAGAGGAGAACCGATCCATGAAATTCTATAGTTATGTCATATACAAATACAATCATCTATCCACTTTAGAATGCTAAGACCTAAACCTCTGATAACAATCCTGGTACATGGTCGTGTCACAAGAACATCGAGTAGGTATTATATTCATTTAAACCTCTGGGCGTGACTGTGTCCAGGGTAAAGATCCAATAAGCTTCCCTTTGAAGTAGTGCTCTAGATCTGTCACCCCCACGGGACAACAGGGGGACATGATCTATGGCCATGAACTTCAGTGTGGGAAGTCTGTGTGAAGCTGCAAGATAATGTTTGGCTACTGGTTTGTCTGTTCTTGAATCTCTGAATGCTGTCATAATGCCAGATCTGTGACCGCGGATGCGATCACGAAGGGTAAGGTCCGTTTTCCCTACATAGGATAGCCCACATGGGCAAGTGATGAGGTAAATAACGTGATCCGTCGTACATGGTACACTGGGTGTCCCAGTAATGTGCAGTTCCATGGCGCCATCTTGCAAGAAATGGACGCCGGCGTTCAGGTGCCGCGTGTAGGCCTGACACGGCCCTCTCTGCCTGCCCAGTATGCAGTGAGTTTCGTGCGGGTATCGAGTGGGTGTCGGGGCCTCTCTCCCTTTAAGGGTGGAGGGGAATGCTGCTTTTGAGTGGTCTGGGGCTGTATTCAGAGCTTTTTTCAGTAGTTTAATGCTGGAGCCCAAGCTGATGGCGTCCAGTCGGCGGTCTGGCCCCGCCCCCAGCTTTACATTTGTATCATATGAGCAATGTACATTAGATTCATTTTGACGAGGTTAAAATTCAAGTTTGATTTTGTTTGAAATAGCATTATATGCTAGTGAATTCTTTTGTAAAAGAAAAAAAAAATATATATATATATATATATATATATATATAAAATCACCTACGTGTATCAAAAAGTAAAGATCAGGTCACTGCAGAGGCATAACATTTCATAAATATACATGTAGACTTCAAATATATAAATATGTATATATATGCATATATTTAAATTCTACATGCATATTTATGTAATATTTTTACATAATTAAGTAATTTATTGATTGCAATTTGGGGGACTTGCCTGACAACCCAGGCCGAAATTTAATTTGCTAGCACTGTATTTAACCCTATAACTTTCCATGCCACCCTAAAACCTGTACATGGGGGATACTGTTTTACTCGGGAGACTTCGCTGAACACAAATATTAGTGTTTCAAAACAGTAAAACATATCACAGTGATGAAATTGTCAGTAAAAGTGAAGTTTTTTGAATTTTTCACACACAAACGGCACTTTCACTGATGATATCATTGTTGGGATAAGTTTTACTGTTTTCAAACAGTAATATTTGTGTTCATCGAAGTCTCCCAAGAATAACAGTACCCCCATGTACAGGTTTTATAGTGGTTTTGAAAGTTACAGGGTCAAATATAAGGCAGTTTTTTCACATTTACATTTTCCAGATTGGTTATTTTGCCTTTAAGAGCATATGGTAGCCCAGGATTGAGAATTACCCCATGATGGCATACCATTTGCAAAAGAAGAAACCCCGAGGTATTGCAAATAGGGTATGTTCAGTCATTTTTAATAGCCACTTAGTCACAAACACTGTCCAAAGTTAGCGTTCATAATTGTATTTTTGCATTTTTAACACACAAACAAATATAAATGCTACATTTGGCCAGTGTTTGTAACTAAGTGGCTACTAAAAAAGACTGGAAATACCCCATATTGAATACCTTGTGTTGTCTACTTTTCAAAAATATATGGTTTGATGGCGGTAAATTGCATTGACCGACTTCAAAAATGTCCCAAATAGGACATGGGTGCATGAGGAACAGCTGTGAAAATTCCAAGTTGGAAAACTGGAATGAGCACCCTCCAAATAAGGTATTTTAGCCCCCAGAGAACCTGACACTCCTATACATCGGTGGTATCACTGTACTCAGGAGATATTGCTGAACACATATTGGAGTGTTCTTTGGCAGTAACCCTTAAAGTTTTCAGTATATGCATTCTTAAATTGCTATGTGTGTCAAAAAAAAATTGACATTTTTAAAAATTATTTTTTTATCATATTTTATCATTGTTTTATAGTAAATTATATGATATCATGAAAATAATGGTATCTTTAGAAGGACCATTTAATGGTGAGAAAAACTGTGTATAATATGTGTGAGTACATTAAATGAGTAAGAGGAAAATTACAGCTAAACACAAACACATCAGAAATGTAGGAAACAGCCCTGGTCCCAAACGGTAAGAACATTGAAAAGTGGTCTGGTCACTAAGGGGTTATAGTACGTTACATCTGATAGAAAATGAAACCATTTTGTTTTCATGCAGGCTGTGTCAGTCACAGCCAGGGGAGGTGCCACTAAATATTAACAAAAGGGATTTAACTCCTAAATGGCAGATAATTGAGCAGTGAGACTGCAGAGGCATGATCTATACACAAACTGCTTCATCGAACTAAAGTTGTTTTTGGAGACTCTAATGTCCCTTTAATTTTCATCTGGTCTGTTTCTTCTACTAACCTATTCAAGTGAGAGGCTGAATAAGTGCAGCTATAAAACACATCCATAAAGTATATGTTTATGGGTTTCCACCAGTTCACTTCTCACTATCGCTGGTCATGTAGAAGAACAAAGTAAGCAAATATAAAGCCTCTGTTACATGTAAATTGTATCTCATTTTCTGGACATAAAAGATTCTGCTATAAAATCAGCAGACCTGATTACAAAGTTGTTTTGCAATAAAAACATTGTGGATATGGTAACACTAATTATAACATCCATTAAAGGAGTCTGCAAATTCACAAATGCTCATTAGGTCTGCTTAACTGGACATAATAGAGTTGTTACATAAACAGGGTGAGTGACCAGGTTTTTTGAAAGATGCAATTCACATTCTGCAACATTGTATATATGGAAGATCATTAATTCAGAATAATTATTGTCAAATATTATACCTAATAGGATTTTATACAAGTCCTAAATGCACAACTTTTTATTTTTAAAAAAAAATACAATTAAAAAAAATATATATATATATGTATTATGGCAATTTGCCTGGATTTGTGGGAGGGGCTGGTTTGCTACCTCTAGCCTACTTAAGGCACTCCCCTCACCTTGCTCATTACCATTCGAGGTCAGAGTTGAATGAGGATCCACTTCCGGGTTCTCTCAGACGCCATCTTGGTTTTCTTACCCACAAGTTTTTCTGCAGCAAGGTGTGTCCAGGAATCCTGTTGCAGGCCTTTTCCGTCCGTCCAGCTTCTTACCCGGGTCTTCGTCGTAGATCGCGTCCCAGGGACTCCTAAACCGTAAGTCAGACCTACCTGTCACGCCAGGATCGGTTCCCATGGCGCACAGTACAGCACGGGTCCTCGCTTTACGGTTTTCTCGTCACAGTCGCATTTCAAAGCCTTTTTCGCGGTTTCATTTCTTACAAATTGTTTGGCTAAATTATGCGTATTAGAGAAGCGATCAATTGGCACAAACTGTTTTCCCCTTGCTTCATTTAAACGATTGTCATTTCGGTTTGTGTTTTCTGGTCGGCACTTATTCATAGTATATTCTATGCGTATTGCTGTTCGCATCAAAATGCATACGGTTAAGCTATTCATGCTAACTTCTGTTTCCCTTCATACTAAGATTTGGTTATTCTGCTATGTGTTCACATAGATCTTTTTCGTGAGTTACATTTCATAATTTCATGTATTTACATTTGGTTAAAAAGTTGCTTGGTTAAATAGACAGACCATTTTCATGCTATTTTTAAGGTATCACTTATTACATCAAGGGTATGAAACCAGCTAACATTTCTGTATAGACCATTGGACTCCCACGCTTACTAGAGTTTTTTTTTTTTTTTTTTATAAATTATCCATTTCATTACAATTAAATCAGCCTACGTTACAGGCCTCATTTCTTTGTTGTTAATCATGACACATAAGGATTTCATTCCTTTTCATGCATACTCGGGTTGAATCATACGTACTGATCCAACCAATCATACGTTTCCTGCACAGTAATATACATATATATATATATAACTTACATTTTATGTTCCCCTCACTCATGCCAAACATGAGTCAAAGCCATGCCAACATTTCTAAATAACACATATCTATTGCATAGTATCAACATTTTTTTTGCAATCATACGCAAGCAAACCTTAAAACATTGCTGCTACAGGCTATAAGTCTGTTTTCTTTCCAACAATCCACACTCATCATACTACTTCTTTTACCCATTTCAGGCTGTCAAGCTTATATATATTTGCTCCACACGGGTTTTTCCTGTGAATTTGTCATACTACCAGGTACGTACACCTGCTCATATGGTATTTCTACCATACATTTCATATCATCCCCCTAGGTTAGAGTGCTGGCAATAAGGTCATAGGCATCCCAATAGGTATTTACCCCTTCTTGGCAATCGCCATCAGTTAGTGGTCCCGCAAGGCCAACACCCCGCCTCAAAGTTTCAGAGGCAAACACCCATCGGGCCACACGTTAGATAGCCACCTCGCATGTTGCATAGAGAGGGCCTCACCTGCCACTCCCTTCCCCTGTTTTCTGTCTTACAGTCACCGAGAGGCCTAAAACTCCTGCCACTACGACAAGTGGCCTCAATAACCCCTCGCGCCAATGCATAGACAGAGCCTCTCAAGCTGCTTGGCAATTAGCAGGGCCTCATCTGTCACCAAACAAGTATAATGTTTTCGTCATCCGGCCTAGCAAGCCTGCCCTTAAAGTTTGGTGGTTTCCTATACTAATTAATTGGTGGTTTGGTGGTTTCCTATACTAATTAATTGTTTTGTTTATAGTATGTCTCAGGAAGGGGTAGATGATTTCTCCCTGCCTAGCAACCCGATTAGAGCTGTCACTCCCACACAAGGAGGAGAGCTAGCCAGTCCAGCATCGATCAGATCCTGGACGATCCCACGTATAACCACGGAATTGAGGAGACGACAAATCCCCTACCCCGCTACAGCAAGGAAAGCAGAACTTTTCAAACTGCTACGCACATCTACAAATAACATGGATGCAGGGGAAGGACCTAGCCAGTCCAACCCAGGAGATATACATGCCATGTTATCCTCACTCATGGTGTCCATGAGCAAGGTCAACTCCAGGCTGGAGAAACTTGAGTCGGTCACCACGGCCCTTACTCTAGCAGGGCCACCCACTGCTGCTTCACAAGCACCAGCTGACTTGCCATTAGTTGCTCCAGCCATCACCCTGGATGACCAGGAAGTTAGCCCGGCTCATATGATACCTGAACATACAAAAAGGGATATCCTGGAAGGTAAAGACGTCAACCTGGCTTCCCTGTTGATTGCCTCCCAGGATATTGTTGAGAATAAAATGTATGCTTATGATGATGTATCTGTTGTTGTCAGGTCTAGGGATGCCCGCCTAAACAGGAAACTGACTATGTCACGATTCTAAGAACCAAACAGGCTGACAGGTCACAGAGAGGACGGGTGCTATACCGGTCCTTAGAGTGGCCGGGCTAAGCACACTAAGAATGGTGAGGAGACAAGTCAAGTAAAGGGAGCCAGAAAACAGGAGAACGAGAAACAAGCCGAGGTCAAAGGAGAGGAGAAGACAGGATAATCGGAATAACGAGCAAAACAATCGGTAACCAGAGAGCAACACGAGAAAACTGCAGTACAGGTATCACAAGAGCACAGGACACTGAGAGACAGGAAAGGTAAGTATAAATACCCTAGGTTTAATTCTGATTGGATAACTTCCAATCAGAATTAACAATCACACGTGGGAGATATCTAAGCCTCCCACTGTGATTGTGGTACTGTTGCTTTAATGCCGGGTCACTCATGTGACCCCGGCGTTTGCATAAATTAACGACCTTCCAGCGTGCAGCGTTATACATGCTGCCGCTGGGAGGCGTGGAGGATGCGAGCGGCGGAGAGGAGACGCCGCTTGCCGACAGGTAGGAGGAGGAGAGACTGCGGGCGGCGATGGACTGAGGGTGAGTGCTGCAAGTTGCGTGCAGCCTCCCCTCATAGCCGCCCGCGGACCCCTGACAAACTATCCCTGAAGTTGTACTAGCTTTTGGTATTTACAGGGATGTCATCTGTGCGGTCTATCCCAACAGAAGAGAGAAGTTTGATCTCTTTATGCACAAGCTGGTAGACCTGGGCAACAAATATGGTGGTTCAGCCTTCTTTGACTACCATAGGTATTTTTCTGCAAAAGTGTCTGGAACCTTCTCCCAGTATGGAACACGATCCAACTGGGGAAGGATTGATACCGTCATTTTTTGCAGACACTTTGCAGGTCTTAGAACACCGGCTTGTGCATACTGCTCCTTCACAGCCCATACTACAAACTTTTGTCCCAACACGGCGGACGAACATGCCTCCACACAAGGGGCTAGTTCCTCTGGGGTTCCAGAGAAGTTGTCACAAGACAAACTGGGACGCCCAATCAAGTTTCTGGGCAAGTCCCAGATATGTAATAATTTTAATGTTGGGTCTTGTAATTACAGTGGATGAAGACTTTTGCATGTCTGTTCAAAATGTTTTAGGGCACATGCAAAGACCATGTGTCCAAATAAAATGTATTCCAAGCCTTATCTAACGTCCATTAATATGCCAGTATCCACTGCATGTATGTCTCAGCACCCATCTAGACACCTAATAGACTTTCTTATCTCTGGTTTAACAGAAGGCTTCCATACAGGTATCCTACACTTACCAGTCGGAACTCTGGAATGCCCTAATCTACAATCCGCCCAACACAACCCCACAGTGGTTGACACCCTCATAGCTCAAGAAGTGGCTGAAGGCTTCGTATTGGGGCCTTTCAAAACTCCCCCATTCACAGAATGGCGCACTAACTCCATTGGTATTGTCACAGGGAAATCTTCCCAAAAACAGAGACTCATCATTGACTTATCAGCACCCCACTCATCGGCCAACCCCAGTCTTAATTCCATCATCCCCTCTGAGGAATTCTCCCTGCAATACACCACCATAGATCACGCCATTACCGCTATCATACAAGCAGGGGTTGGAGCCTGGCTCAGTAAGACCGACATTACCAACGCCTTTAAATTACTACCAATCCACCCCACACTGTGGCACCTGCATGGCATCAAGTGGTCCGGGAACTACTATTTTTTTCTCCCGGTTAACCTTTGGGTCCAAAAGTAGCCCAGCTATTTTTGACACATTTGCCGAAGCATTATGCTGATTACTATTGAACATAGCCAGATGCCCTACGGTATTACATTACCTGGACGATTTCCTACTGGTCGAGGAGAACACTTCCCCTCCTACTAGTCTCAAAGCTACCACTAAGCTATTTGAGCAACTAGGTGTACCTATCTCCCCTAAGAAAACAGAGGGGCCAGACACGGTTATCACTTTTCTGGGTATCCAATTAGACTCTGCCACAATGCAAGCGAGCCTACCACACGATAAGATAGTGAATATTCTCACTTACATAAACAGCTACCTTCAGCTCGATACTTGCAACCGCAAAGAGCTACAGTCTCTGCTGGGATCACTAAATTTTGCTATGCGCATCATACCTCAAGGCCGCTCCTTTATATCATGACTATTGCATCTTTTTCCACTTTTCCTACATGACACGCACAGGTTGTCCTTAGATACCCAAGCTACAGCAGATCTAAACATGTAGAAGAGATTTTTATCCACTTGGAATGGTAAAAGTATGTTCCTCCCTCAATTGACTGACTCATCTCCCACCATTTGGTCAGATGCGGCATCTACCACTGGTTTTGCAGCAATTTTTGGGAACGAATGGCTTTGGGGCAGCTGGCTTTCAGCAGTTCAGGATTTGGAAGGTTTTTCCACTACCTCAGCTCTTTTTGAGATCTATCCCATTGTGGCGGCTGCCGTAGCATGGGGTCATTTATGGGCAAACATGCCAGTTCGTTGCTACTCAGATAACCAGGCAACCTGTCACATCATCAACAAAGGTCGTTCCAAATCCCTTACGATCATGAGATTTCTGAGGAGACTCACTTGGTTGGCAGCTTGTCATAATTTTTTCCTATGTTGTTTCCATGTTCCAGGTGTATGTAACACAGCTGCTGACAATTTGTCTCGCTTTAAATTTCAGGCGTTTCATCAAGCACTCCCGTCAGCTGCGCCCACAGCCACCACCACTCCAACATTTCAACAACTCATACTGGACTAGAAACCATCATGCAGCATAGCAGGACATTGTCCCAATTGGCACTTTCAAACAATACACACAAAACATACAACAAAGCTTTCACACTATTCAAAAGATTCCTTCTGGAACATAACATCATGCAACCATTTGTTATGACATCTTTTTTGGGGTTTGCTTCCGTTTGCCACCTTAAACTTAAAATGTCATATAACACCATTAGACTCTATCTCACTGGCATTCAACACCACATGCTAATCTTACACCCAAATAACAACAGTTTCATGGCCTCTCACCAAATTAAGACCATACTCAGAGGTATTCAGAAATCAGAACCCACACATACAGCCCAGAGGCTACCCATAGATAACCATATCTTTAAAGCATTATTTAACCTGCTTGACTTAAAACCGTTTGACACCAATACAAACTCCATCATCAAAACAGCAATATACATAGTTTTCTATGGATTTCTAAGACCGAGAGAATTCACTACAACCTCCACGACCCAAACTACTCCTTTCCTCCTCTATTCCCACTTGACAAAACATATGGATCATTACATCCTGACTTTACCTCACTCCAAAACCAGTCAGCACATACCCGTAAACATTCAGTACTATCCCACGCACAACAGATGGTGTCCAGTCAGGGTTCTTGATGCCTACATACAGCATTATAACTTACTACCCTCACAACCATTACTACAGCTGCAAGGTTCAGTACTCACCACTACAACCTTCATGACCTATGTCAGGTCTTTGCTCACACAACTGGGCCTCAACGCAGCCAACTACTCAGGGCACTCCTTTCGTATAGGAGCCGCGTCCACAGCCTCCAGTGTAAACATCCCAACTCATGTTATCAAAACACTGGGGCGCTGGAAGCCATCCGCTTCCTCACGGTACATACCAAACCCAGTACAAGAATTAAGGGATGCTTTCAAAAACATGTCTGGTTGATAAAATGTATATTTATTGGTTGTCTGTAAATAAATTTGTTTACTTCAATGTTGCCCTCTTCTTTCTCAGGCCTACCTCATCGTCGGTTCTGGCACACCACAACCGACTTGCTATTTTATTATCCTACATTTATCTATGGTATTTCACACTGTACTATCATAAGCACCTAACACAAATATATATATATATATATATATATATATATATATATATATTATTTATTTATACAATATTTTACCAGGAAAGATACATTGAGATTTCTCTCATTTTCAAGTATGTCCTGGGTCCACAAAACTTGGCATTGATACTATAGGGTACAATAAAATACAAAAAACAATACACAAGATATACAAAATTTAACATAGAGCAGGTAGGAAATACATAATCAACCATAACACGTTATATATATATCAATAGAGTAAGGTACGTGTTTATTAAATTAATTTATAGGCCATGTGTAGTTGTATATTAGTTAAAAATATATTATTTGTTACAAGTGAAAAGTTTTATTTGATTTTTATTTCTTGGAGAGGCAGTTTATAAAAGCCAGATGTTTTAAAATGTATTATATTGTGCTATCCCTTTTTTTTTATTATTATAAAGGACCATCTACTTGAGTTGGAGTTTGGAATTCTATGGCTAATAATATATATATTAACTAGCTGCTGTAATACAATATAAATTATTCAGTATGCTACATATAAACATGCTTACTTTGTTTAATAATGATTATTAATTATTAAAATAATATTAAGTGTTTGTGCTGTGGCTACTTAATTGAGCATTAGAGAACGTGATACACTAAAGAAAAGAAAAATACTTAAAGTAGGGTTTTTATTTTGCACTCTGCAGATATCAAAATTGATTGATACCCTATAACACCACATGTTTTAATTGAAGCTGGCAAAATCTACTTTTTATTTAAGAATTCTTATTTATTATAAATTTATTGACTCATCAGATGAGATACAACTATAAACAAAATAGTGTGATATGTAATTCTTTTCATTTCAGGTCCAGTTTACACAGAAATGATAAATAATCTCCTACAACCCGTGATAGATTCTAAGGACTGCACCTTGATACGACACAATGTTTTTCACGCACTCCCGAACACAGCGAATACGCTGATTGGACGCGCAGCGCACATAGCTGTTCTGGACTCTGAATTATTCCTGGAAAAGTTTTTTCTGGTGGCAGGACTCAGCTACTTCAAATAGCTTGTTTTATTTGGTTCTTTGGCAGATGAATTAACCCTGCAGAAACAAAAAGTTCAGTATCTGAAATGGGGCAGACGTATACGTAAAGATATTATATATTGCATATAGTAATTATATACATATAATATATTTTTATCATTTTACTTTGTAATTCTCTTGCGTTTTGAAACACAATGAGATGGATCTGTTATTGATATTCGCCAAATCATTGTATAGATACAGTTTGAAGATGTACTTGACCTTGTTCGGTGTACATTATTTTGCAAATTCAAGCTATAAGCCTGTGCTTTTCTTTTCCTTTCCATTCATTGGATTTCAAATATTCTGCCTGTTTTTCCTACTTATTGTATAAGATATGCCAATTCTATCTCTGTAGTAAAGGTTGTACTTTCTATTCACTTTTCAACAATTGAGCCCTGAACATTCTAGCCATTTTTAGATTTATATTAGGCATTCTACCCAGTATGACTTACTTTATCCACCATACTAATTAAACACCTTATAAGCTGACACGATAAGTCTATCACTGTTGCCCAAATATGGATGGAATTGATAATGCTGACTTGGAAGTGTCAATTCCATATAAGTATTATGATAATCCAAAGGTGGTTTCTACATGCCTAGGGTACCACTGTTTTTTGTCAAACCATTAAAAAAAGGTTTTACACAAAAATAGGCAACAGCGAATGACATACTAGCACCATAAGCACAACAACATGCTGATGTAGCTATGGTGCTCCGAATGTCCCTTTAAGTGTGTGTATAGACCATTGGAAAGCTAGACTGCAATATATTGCTTTTATTTCTGGCATGTTAAAATTCAGGATTCATTTGCATCCCTGACCTTGTTGTCATTACAGAAAACAGAAACCGCTGATGTCTCCTTGCATTATTTTGCCTGTCAAGTACCTTGTTCTATCTCCTCAAACTGATAAAGCAAAACTTCAAAATTTAATGCAAATAGATCATGTAAGCAAACACATTACACTATTTATCAACACATTATGCTGCACTGAATTTGTATATTACTAACAACTCGAAAGATTAAATATCATTCCATATCAGAATGTGAAGGGCCAAAGCTACTTATTGAATACAACACTTACTTATTATACATATAAACAAAGTGAAGCATCAAAAAAAGAACTCTTCTGTGTGATAAAACTTATGAATAGGAATACCGTAATAGTTCTGTTAATATCACCAAATCCAGGAGACTCTGTGAACTTAAAGCACCTCTAAAGTCCCCCAATCCACCTCATCTCAATGAAGACGTCTGAGTGCACTGGTCTTGTCATGTTAACCCTGCCACAAGAGGCGCTTTCGCTGCAACGACTGAGCAAAACGTGGTCATATAACATTGCAGCTCATAGGAGAGCAATGAATGTAATGCTTTCACCGTGCACGTGCTTCAGGTCCCCAATGCTCCTCCATGAGGAACATTAGAGTGGACCAGCGATGGTGGAAGCAACACCTCTTCATAGAGGTTGCAGGTGGTTGGAGTCTCAATGCTGGAAATGTTTTAAAAAATAATTTTTAAGGCAAATGATGTGGCTGAATCTAAGTAGTGACAGAGGCACTATAGCTTTAGGAATATAGGTTTGCATTCCTAATGCTATAAGTGTTCCTTGAAGCTTTTAATACAATTTGAACCAATGGGAAGTATTACATTTATCATGTTTAATACTGTCAAATTAATTGTTACCTATTGTATACTAACCCGGTTATGAAAGTGGACAATGATCACAATGTCAATTCCACAGAATATTAATAATTAATTCTTTACATTATTTATAATGTGTTTTTTTTATGTTAAAAAGAAAGGTGTGCTCAACATCCACAAATTCTTTAATGTTCACCTTCTAAGATTGTATCCATGCCATGACACTTTAGACGTATAGAGACTACAGGCTTTGCCAATAAAATATAGAATATTATAGAATATATTCAAACAAAATTCTGGAGCAGAGTTTGCAGATAAATATCAATATCTCAAATAAATGAGACCGATTCCGACCTGAATCATTTATAAATTAGATCGGCGTTCATATGTACTGCATCCAGTATCGTCACCTTTTAAAGGGGAATATAATATAATATATATATATATGTACATTGTTTGTATAGGAACTTGTATTATATATTTGTTGGTGAATCATAAACATATTTATTTTAGCAATCTTTATTAAGAAAGAAAAAACAATTAAATATTTTTATACATACATTTTCACAACATACTCATATTTTCGTTTCAATTGAGATATTATTTTTATTAAAAAAAATAAAAGCATTCCATATAATTTTATCATGAAATTCAGGATTCCTGATTATGAGGACTTTTTTTTGTAGGTAAATGTTTTCTTGATTGTATGTTTGATGATTGACTGAATACTTACGGGATATATTAGCTGTGTACAAAAGCAGAATTAGCAAAAAAAAATCAAGAACATAAAACAGAACAGGCAAATATATATATATATTTGTTGTATATAAATCAGAATGCTGTTAACAAAAAGTATATTTTTCCAATTCTTCTGAATTCATGTTGATCATTCAAGCAATAACTGTTATGGTATCAATAAAATTGGTATTTGAAAAGGGCAGTTGCAACCTATTGTAAATATTGTATATTTAATCTGTATATGATGCTTTTACTTAGACAAATTATATAGTAAAATGATAAACATCTGAATGTGCTAATGACATATTGTATTGACATTTCAAAATGTTTTAGATGTTCATTTCTAATACATGTTAGTATTTACTAATTCTATTAATGAACATACCTATATTTATATATGCTATAGATACTCGAGTGATACGTTGTTTTGTTATCAATGCCTTTTATGATTGGTTGAGATGATTGCGCTAAATTATCAATATTTATAAAAATGGTTATTTTTTTTTCTTTAATAATCTTTATTGTAAAGGTTTACCCTTTCTTTTCTCTTTTTTTTTCCATACAAAAAAGACAATACATTACAATAATTACATACAAATTTGACCAAAAACAAACAATACTTTGACTTACAAATCTACATAGACAAGACAATGCAGCAAAAGAGAGGGGAGCAAACATATCGGGTGAGAGTGTATATCTTATAACTTATATTGTCCAAAGTATAGACAATCAAACACGGTTTCACTTTTAGTTTATATAGAAATTAATTTTAATAAACCAAATATTTATTAAGAACTCTGTTTGTTGATCAACTCCCAACATTTCATCCAAACAGTTGTTTTTCTACTTAGTTTTTGTTTGCTCAGCAATAATCCCATTTTTATTTGAAACCTAAGCTGGGCTCTAACTTGATCCCAAGGAACGTCCCTGTCAATTTTCCATCCTCTCGCAATCACAATTTTAGCTGCTAAGAAAAGGTGAATAAGGATAATTTTCAAATCATGCGCCATTACTGGCCAATTTAGATGGAGTAGGACGACCTCTGGAGAGAGCGTCAGCTTAAGATTCAAATCTAGGAACACAAACCTTTGTATATTGAAAAAAAAATGGTTATTTTTTAATGATTTGGCTAACTTACTCACCAGATATGAGAAGCTCATAAGTTAAATATCTCCTATAGTTACACAATAATAACATAAATTTCAACACAAAACTAACACATATTCACATAATTAGTAGAAAACATGTGTTCCCACTGATGTCAATTAGTGAATTAAGATAAATAGATCAGTGACTGAATATGTCAAATCTAACAATTAAGGGCAAGAATAGGTAATTTATATACTGGGCATAAAATTCCCCAGAATGAAGAGAATCTACATTAAAGGGTTACTCAAACCACCATGACCACTTTGGTAATTTGAAGTGTTCATGGTGGGAGGAGTCAGTATGTGTAGTTTTTCTGATTGAAACACTGCACATGAAGACATATTGGTAATTGTGTGCCAAGTGAAAGTTGCACTCGGCTCCGGACTGCCTAATTTCAATTCTGTGCATATTTAACGTCTGTTGATAGCATAGATTTATTAAAATATTCCACTTGCAGGCAGAGTGCCTTCAAGGAGAAGATCACTCCATGAACATTGGAGGTTTTTGTAACAAAACCTCCCTTCCTCTCTCACCCTCCCCTCAACAGCCCAGAGCATGCACATGTGCTCTGAGCTGGTAAATTGGTCCAATCACAGGCTCCTCAAGAAGGGGTATGAGATTGAAACGCACGCTGCCCCAGTGACATCCGAAGGGAGCACCGAGAAGCAGTGCTGGGAGCTTCACCCACTGTTAGATTTAAAGTAAAACCTTTTATTTTCATGTTTTACAGCGAGTTGACATAGGGCACCTTCTCCACTGTGCCCAATAGAGCATTTTACATCAGAAAGATGCCCCATTTCAAAAGGGTTATAGTCACCCTTTAAATACAGTTTTACTTCCACCAGCTGAAGAATAAAGAGTTCTTGGGGTTATCAGGTTACTTCACAGTAAATATGCCACGTGATTAAATAGGGAGGGAAGAATAATGAAGTAAAAAGGCAAAGAGATGCGTAGTATGAAAATGAGGTTGCTGAAGCAGTTTTTAAATCATACAAGAGACCCAGAATGAAATAGTTTACATATGACAGCGGATACAGGAGATGTAAATCATCTCTGTGAAATTAGATTTAATGGGAAGGGAAGGACACAATAAAGAAGGGAGAGCCGTGGCAGTGTTATGCTGCGAACAAAAGCCGTATCAAAAAGATTAGGGCAGAAATGTAACAGGACGAGTCTTTATTATATTGCACATAATCTGAATTTAAAACGCATATAATTTATATGAATACAATAATACATTTGGAAATCGGTGACAATGCTCTGCAACTGAAACATGCAAACAAAATTAGTTTAGATATTTGTTTTGGCCCACCCTTTGTAAAGAATGCTTTTTAAGGCAAAACATCTCCCTGTTTAGTCAACAAACCACTTTGTGCATGGTAGCTAAGAGCATGGAAAGGACGCATCAATGCAAAATTGGTAATTTCAGTCGGGAAAGACTATTTATGTGACTCAGAGAAGCAATGAGATTATCCTAACCCTTAGGCAATTCAAGTTAGAAATGTCAATTGCTTCAGCAATACTTTTATAATCTGTTGTGTTATGGACTATTTGACTCTCAACGAGAGAATAATCTTCTAATCTCCTTGCCTGCAGTGCTTCACAATGGGAAATGTCACCGGAGTAAGAGGCCAACACCACTAGTCATGTCATTTTGAAAGAAACACACAATGAGATTCAAGCGTTATTATAAATTCAAGGAAAAGAAGATGACTGAGAAAATATAGCCGTAATTGAAAAGGCTTTAAAAGTAAAACATGTATTGTTGTGATGTTATATAATAATGACAAAGAATACTTTATCCCTTGCCTAAATAATATTATGAATGTAATGCTTATTACCATTGTGGCATCTCTTTGCTGATCAGTTATGATACCATCAGATATATGTAAAACGAATAGAAACAATGTAAGCAGTCATCAGTGCTTAAGCCGGTTCTTCAATTTTTCTATGTTGGCTTTTACTGTGATTGTCTGCGTATCTCTTGTGTTGTGCAAAGGAAGAAATAAAAGAACAATTATTGGTTAGATTCATCGCTTGATAGTTTCTCTTCGCAATCACTCGAGTCTTGCATATGAATATAAAACACTTTGTATGACGTTTACCTGTAGATATTTATAGATATGGATGTGACCTATGAGTTTTGAGAAACATTATTTTAATCATTTTATCATTTCTATATATACAGATTTTTTTTGTTTATTGGTTATGCAGTTACAGGTTGCAAAGGTATATACATAAACAAATAGAAAACATAAAGGTGATGAGCAATGAGATAAATCAGTTATGAGAATAAAGTAGCTTCACATTTTCAGAATATTAATAGGCTGAACACAATAAGGAGTAGTCAACGCTAGACATGTTATAGGGAAAATGGATTACTCGGACTTAATAAAAATGTTGCAAAAGTATTATGTAGACAAGTTAAGCATCCTGTTTAATAGGCCATAAACAAATGTAAATGTAATAACTGCTGATAGCTGAGCTACTCTGGCATATGAAATAGAAGTAATGAAAATGAAAAGGTAAAATAACAAGAGAGCGTGAAACCACTGGGGTAACCTGTCAGAGATACTGAGCAGAAGTTAAAATATACTGGCTACTAGCCCTAGATGACAGCCCTTCAACCCACTCCAACCTCATTCATTTTGAATTAAAAATGGCCTTGTACCAACACAGAGGCAAGTCCAACTACAGTACATTCCATTAGTCCCAGGTCACTTCTTGAGCGAATCAGGCATATCTTTGCACCAAGATTGGAGCCCAAGGAGAATCCCACCAGGATTCTCGCTGATGAAGAAATCTCTTGGGTTTTGGGCTGTGATGTGAACTTTTACCTACCCCTCCGTCCCCCACCTGAAGATCACAGCCTAGGTAAGTGGCTGCAGGAACCAAAATGGAGGTTTGAAGTTGAGAGCTCTCCACCTTCTGCTGGTGCAGCCTAGTTACAGCTTTTTTGCGCTGTTGTATCCTATTCCAAATTGAGAGCAGAGATCGTAAAATGCTCCCACTACTTTGATGGTATGCAGACTTATCCATTTGCATATTTTTTTAGAGGCCTGTGTGACAGCCATCTTAGGTACAGGCTGTGAAAATGCACCAGAGCTTGTAAGGTCGATTATCTCAAACTGATTAGCATCAAATCCCTCCAGTGGGGATAGCCCATCAATTGGTCCAATAGGGGGAGGAGACAGGGCACTAGTGTGTTGACTTAGTGGCTCATATTGCTTTAGGCATGGAGATCCGCCACCTCTCCCTTTCAATGTGCGCACTAGGCATCAGTGTATGGTTCGGGGGACTCTGTAAATCAAAAATAAAAAATAAGGTCTCATAATCGGGAATTTACCAACTAGTAGGGGCCTAACCCTAAGTATATAATCAAGAAAAAAATCCCTAAAAGATCACCTAGAAGGTGTTGCAATTACCCTTATGAAGATAGAGGATGGATAGGATAATAAATCAAAGAATAAAAGATAGTAATAACGTTCTGGTTATTGGGACATGAGAGTCTAAAAAGGCTCTGTCAGCCACCACTCCACTTGGGTTGAGGATTAGACAAACTGCCACCGGACTCTTAAAATAATCTTAAAAGGCTAGAAAACCTACTGTATTAATATGCCAGAGCCTCGCACAGCACGTCTGTTCAGCTTGACAGGCATTATACATTTTATATTAGAAGGAAAGAGCGCACACACACAACAATGTATATTTCAGATTATTACAATACTAAAATCTTAAACTTTCCGTCTCAAGTAAAAATGTACCGGGATTTATTCACACCATACTTCCATATTTTGTCAAGTCCATAACTCTGTCAAAGCACCCTGATAAAATGGGAGATAATCCGATAGTGGCCGAAAACTTATTTCTTAAAGTTTTTCAGGAGGTTTTCCTCAACTTTATACTTTTTAGGGTTATCTATATAGGATATGTATTTGTATGGATGCTGCTTAAAACAATTACAAAATGTAGAGGATTCATGACAATGACACATGTATTAAAGGAATATAGTGGCATCTCAGGGTCCAGGATACATCATAATAAAACACAAGGTTGAAATTACATTATTTCCAAGAAAGCATGGTTCAACTTTACAGGTATATGATCTTTATATTGTTATTATTATTATTATTATTATTATTATTATTATTATTACCATTATATATATATATATATATATATATATTTTTTTTTTTTTGCTATTTTAATTTCAATTCATGAAAAATATAGAGATCTCATTGACCATTGGCTTATTTCTTCCCCCCATGATCAATATGTAATGATAGTTAAAATCTATTAGTATTGCTGCGGATGACAGGTTTCAATATTTCAAACCAGAATCCTTCTTTTTTTTTTTTTTTTTAGCTTGATCAGATGCCAGTCACAGAGATTTTTAGATTACCTCTACTGTTTCTTAGTCGTTTCCTCCAGCATTTCATACATTAACAACAGCTTACAATCACCTGTTCCTAAATCCATACCCTATGCCTAGTCAGCAGAGTGCCAGTCAATTCTATTTAAATATTTATGTTCCAGCTATTAAAATGAGTGTAAAATAAATTGCGTCTCCTATAGTGGACATACAACTCATTTGGAGGCTTGATAACACATTGTCCAATTCCTGGTAACACCTACTCCTTATTGTGATTTCTGAATACTGGAATAAATTCTATTTTGAAATACTATGCAAACACTACTTTAATATAAATTACCGATCTTTCATTTAGGAGTTGCTTTATATTTTAGACTTTATTTTGTTTCTGCATCATATGTCTACATATGATATGGCAGTTTGTAGACATTGTGGGCTTGATACAATCTTGTCAGTACATAGCTGAAATAAACCATTAACAGCCAGTAGCTTACTACACATTAGTGAAATACTGGTAAAGTACAGAGAGACCCACCTTACCATGCACGCATCATCCCGCATTACCAATAGTCAAAGGTAAGTTGCATCTGGTCAGTAAAACTCAAGGCAAGGTTGGACAGTTATTTTTGTTTCAATGGGATGAGTACGGATTTAAAATCTGGTGTTAAGGTTGTTATCTACCGCTGTTAATTAGTGACAGGGTTTGAAACCAGCCAGTAACACGTAGCTAAATAGCAGTTAGTAGCTCCCACAAAAACCGACAGGAGCTGTTAGCCGCTATTTAGTGGCAGGTATTATAGTGAATAGTGGCCTTGAAGGTTCTTACAATGTTATAGCCATGTTTATAACAAACACACAGATACATTTTTAATTCTATTTCTGTAACAGACAGTCTGAGACATAAGCGTTACTAAGGTAGGCTTTGGGGGCTAAAGCTCCAGATGTGTGGCTCTTTAGCCCAGGATCGATACAGCTGGTGGATGGGGCAAGAGGATATTAGTGGGGTTTTATAATATTTTACATTTTACATTAGGTAGATGCTTCTAAAAAAATGCCTATTGTAAAAATATAGTTCAGTAATATAGTCCTCTACCAGGCAACTACCAGAAGAAGGTAGTGGTGTCCTCCAAGTGACTGTCAGAATGGGGTGCTGGGGAACAGAACGTTGCTGCTCACCCCTGTACCGAGTAGCGTGGTGGATCACATTGAATACCTGACTGTACAGCATGTGTTTGTTTCCAGCTATTCGTTCACTGAGTATAAACAGAATGCTATTTGTGGGTAGAGATGAGAAGAGATAACTCAAAAAAGGGAGATACATCATATAATATCCTCAGCTCTAACTTCGGGTAGGGTTCATAGTGTTATCCCTTGCTCTCAAGCCCCAAGTGTTTCTGGAACTGAGCAGCAGCCCTGCTCTAAAGTCAGTCTATCTATCCATCTATCCAATGATCTATCCGTCCGTCCATCCAACGCTCGATCGATCGATCTATCTATCTATCTGAATCAATAGCAACTACTAAACGCTCATAAATACTGTGAGTGTAATATAAAGTGGAACACAATATTGTACTTATTTTCTATGTGTATATATATATATAAATATATATATATATATATATATATATATATATATATATATCAATACCTATTCATATATGTATGAATATAAATTATTTTCTCCTAGGAACAAATCTCTCAAGAATAGTTAATAATATAGGAACATCTAACTATTTTTTACATCAGAAAGAGATGTCATTGCCCCGTGACATAAATAGATTGAAACTCCTGCAGGAATTATTCTCCTTAGCATTTTCTAATACAGACAATGTGATATTCTCTGAAATGAAATCTGCAAAGGGCCGGTTGAAGAGGCCCTTTATCTGTGAATAAAGGCTCTGAAAAAGTATTTTCACAGTGTGAAAAAAGAAAACCTCGGAAAGGTAAAAGAACAGTGAAAGAAATGACGATTGCTCTCTTGCATGTTCACTGCTCAGCAGGGAGGATGCTGTACCATACACTTTTTAACTTCTTAGGACGGATCAAAGAATGCTTATGCCTTACATAATGCATGAGAAAGGTAACTTACACTTCTATTTTAAACATCTTTTACTTTGATCTCCATGCACAGCAAGTGCTAATGACAATCCACTTGGTTGACATTGATGTTGCAAGGCTTGTATGGCAGAATGTTACAATTCCCAAAGACGTATATATCATCTCAATTCTATAAACATTAGATATATCTGCTTTATTCAATAAGCTCAGTTTATAAATATGTATTTTTATGGATTCAATAAAATTGTATTCTCTCGTCCAGGACTGTTTTGGAACCTCTCTAAACTGGAATTAACACAGCTGCATAATCAGGTTGAATTAAGTAACTAAACTGGAAAACTATACATTTTGGGCCAAAAATAACAAAACTGGAAAAATTCTCTAATTCATGTGTTTTTCCAATTTAGCGAGTTTGGTCTGTAATTAGCTTTTCCCTTTTCAGCTAAGTGAATAAACTCAAAGTTCATGTATTGACAGAATTATATAAAATAAATTAATTAATTTAGTTAGTTCACAAGCTTAAAGGGAAACTCTAGTGCCAGGAAAACAAACTCTGTTAAGCCCCACACTACCTCCCCCCGTGGTGCAGAATGGGTTAGTAACCCCTTCTGTAACTTTCCTGAATCCAGTGTGATGTCTCTCGGCGCTGGCTCAGCTCTGCCCATGCTCCTCCCCATCAACATCAGCCGGTGGGGGAGACCTAATGCTCATGCACGTTAATGGCCATGTTCACATTAGGATTTGCCCATAGGAAAGCTAGGAATCCTATGGGGATTCCGGTGACGCTGTAAAAAGTCATCTAAGTTCCCAAAAGTCCATCTGATGGTTGTCTGGTAGACAGCCACTAGAGGAGGAGTTAACCCTGAGAGGTAATTATTGCAGTTTATAAAAACTGCAATATTTACCACTCTAGCGTTAAGGGTGGTGGGAGTTTGCACCCAGACCACTCCAATGCGTTGAAGTGGTCTGGGTGCCTACAGTATCCCTTTAACAGCCCAGACTGGAAATAATAATAAAAAAAAATGACTTTTGTCATGCTACTTGTTATTTTTGTAATTCTTTGTATGAAGAAATAACATTTTTTTTTAAATCTCAAATACACTTGTGTATATGGAACATGAGTTAACAAAAGTATTTGTCCTTTAGGGATGAGTTACAATGGATGCAAGATTGTTTTTGATCAATCTGTGAATGTTATTTCAGGTCAGTACAAGACATTGACCATCAGACATTGACCATCTCCCTAAACATATTTGTGTTTAGTCGCCATATTTAATTATTACAGTCTTTCGCCTCAAGTATGATTTTCTGAATTCAAAATCAAAATGTGTGGACCAAAGTAGTGATATTTAGACTCGTGCATTCAGCTCCAAACTAATTGCCATTTGTCTGCATTTCAAAATCCATTCCTGCTAAAAAAGAAAAAAAAAAGATGATTTATGAAGGAAAAAAATAAAAATTATGGCTAGAGGACAGTCACTTAATGTTGACTTTATCCAAAAATCAAGTGAGAAATGACCAGCAGAGGGAAAAAAGGAGAAGGAGTAAAAATCTATATTTTTATATTTTCATATGATATATTTAATAAATATCATGTAGAAACATGGATAATTTTACCGTTCCTCCTTTTTTTCCATCTCTTAGTAAGTTCTTCTCACTTGATCTATGAATCATATGGCTTGAAAATAAACTTGTACACGTAAGATTTATATTTTGCAGTACAATGCTCTGCTAATTCTTGTTCCCTTTTTGTTCGTCTGAATACATTTTCCTGAAATGATCGCATTGACGAAATTCATCTAAACCAAAACATGCCCACGTCTAGTGCAACAAGTGCTTTTGTAGTATGACTTTATCTTCATGGTACTCCGATTGCATTTGAGAGGGCAAGGCAACTGAGACTAAAAGAGTCATTAGCAGGGTTATTTAATATAGCGAGAATTAAAGTGAATTCAAAATGAATTCCACATTTAACGTCAAAATAGCCAAACTTGAAAAATTTAAGTCAACTGTACTTCCAGTTCAGATAATTTGGCCTTAAATGTGAAATTATTCTGACTTAAATAAGTAACCCTACTAGTAGGGTCGATTGACAATAGGGTCTATGGCAATTCTTCCATATAAATGTGTTTAAAGCAATCTAGGGTAACCCATATTAGTCAATATAATAGTACAGATCTAACCAACAACAACAACAACAACAATACAGAGCGAAAGGTCCAAGAAATATAATTTGGTATGGCAGAGCGTGCTAGCCAAGAGTCTGAAAGCCCCAAAGCACAATAATTCTAACAGTAATCAATAGTTAGTGTGTCACAATATGTGGCATCATGCCCAACCACCAGACATCCCAAACATGCATTCCGCTATGGATTCATGGATGATTCGAGTAGATAAGTATTGCTATTGCGCAAATTGAGATATAGATTCCTTCCTCCACAAAGCAAAAAGATAAGCCAGGAGAGTCAATGAAAAGGGGTACCTCACATGTATTGATTACAAAATTCTGCACCACCATGTTATATTACATACCCTCTTTTATTTTCAGTCACAATGGACAAATTATGATCGTTTTCCTATAATATCTGAGAAAATTAGTAACATTTTAAATAACAATAATAATAATTACAACAATACTCCATATCCAAACAAGAGACTAAAAAGAATCGGGAATCAGGCAAGGCAAACAATTATTGCACTTGTCTATTATGCCATTTTAATGGGTAATTATCCTGCTATTTTTATTTTTTATTTTTTTTAAGTTGTTTTTTATAACACTGTTAACTAATGTAAAATAGATATTAGATTGGAGTTCCTAAGCCCATGATAATCTTTGAGATTGCTTTTCTAAGACTCTAATTTGCAACAAACTCTAGGTGGTGCTGTTTAATTAATAGTATTAAACACAGTCCCAGAGAGCAATAAAAGACAAAAATAAAATATTAATAAAACATATATATATTATTGTTCATGTTAATTTGACTTTGGAGATAGCAAAGTATATTGCTTATGTCATTTATTTCAGAAAACAATAACAATATTTTTGCTTTTAATACTGAGTCTGTTCAACAAATAATAGCACATATAATAAGCTTTAGTTAGTGTTTAGCTTAAATAAATAATGTAAAGTACAAGCACCTATTGTTTAATGTACTGCATATGTACCAGCAGCCATATTATAGTCATTGTTCCCAGCACGAGATCAAGGAAGGAAATGTGGGTTGGGGCTTTGTTGCTCGCAACATTAAGTGGCGCTGGGCTGCGTTTTTAATTGCAATTTCACAGCAAGGGACCTGTAGGCTTCCTTGTATGTAAGTAATCAGCTGCACAAGTCTCAGAGGATTTCAGAATTGGCATTCATTTCTAAATAAAGGATGCTAACATTCCCTCTAGCAGATTTTCACATAGATTCTCGCTGCACTGCATGCTAAGGGTGTGCTGGTTTAATTAAAAATAGAATTTCATCGCTCAATTGCCGACACAACACGTGTATTTTTAAAACAAAATCTTAGGTGTTTGTCCCATAAAAAAAACCATAATAAATATATGCATACGCTATATTATCAGTGGCGTCTCTAGGATTCATTTTTAGGGGGGGGCACATGGTGGGCCAGGGACTAAAGTAGGGTGGCACATTTAACCCTGTCCTCACCGCAGTTTGACCCCGCCCCTGCCACATGTTAAGCCCCACCCCCGACACAATGTGTTTTTTTTTTTATATAATCCCTGGTGGAGAATTCATTATTTTCCACCAAGGATTATTAAAAAAACAAACACATTTCCCTTGATACAGTCCATACACACACACAGACTGCTGAGTCCATACACACAGACAGACTGCTGGGTCCATACACACACTGCTGAGTCCATACACACATACAGACTGCTGGGTCCATACACACACAGTGCTGAGTCCATACACACATGCAGACTGCTGAGTCCATACACACACTGCTGAGTCCATACACACATACAGACTGCTGAGTCCATACACACACACTGCTGAGTTCATACACACATACAGACTGCTGAGTCCATACACACACGGCTGAGTCCATACACACACTGCTGAGTCCATACACACACACACACACGCTTCCTCACTAGCAGACAGACACACACACACACAAGCTTCCACACTAGCAAACAGTCAGACAAACACACACCTAAGCATGTCAAGCCTACCTGTTACTGGGGGTCAGCCATCTTCTTGCCTTTCCAGCAGCAGCATGGTCTGCTGCTTAACGGCAGGGGCGGGGCTTATGTGCAGGAGGTGGGGCTTTGTTTGGGGGTGGGGCCTGTGCCGGGGAGCCTGTCAGTGCCACAGACAGCCTCCAGCACCATTCCAGCTGAGCTGCTCTGTCCTGCATTCCCTCCCTCGGGCTGTCACACACTGTTACAGCCCGAGGGAATAGAATGTAAGAACATGGCCAGCAAGTTGCTGGTATTTGGGGGGGCCCAAGGGGGGGGCACAACATGATGTAGGGGGGGCACAACATGATGTAGGGGGGGCCATGGCCCTCTCTGCTCCCCCCCCCAGCGACGCCACTGTATATTATTAATAGTATTTAGTTTATGTTGTTCCTTAAGACAAAAATGGTGTAAAGAAAATAAAAAATACTGAACTAAAATTCTGACCCTAAAGTTATAATGAGTCATAAACATTGTCAGCTGTAGTTATCGTAATTAACCAGCAGGGGGCAGCTTTTGTGGTACAATGTAATTCTTTGTAATTATGATTGCAGATGAGAAAATTAATGGTTCTTGCTCTTAAAATGTAAGCTCCCGGGGCGGAGCCAAACAACCAAGCAGCCCAGACGTGCCAGGCAAGAGCTCCCACGCCTGGGAACGAAAAACGGGGCACCTTACCCAGCCATTGAGACCCACTAGCCACAGACCACGATAATCTTTCCTATGTATAATGATGGCAACCAGTGACACCTTTTCTATGTGTAATAGTTTCAACCAGAGTTGTCTTCTAAATGTCATATGCTGGCGACCAGTGATATCTTTAAACGTTGTATATAGGCAGTCAGATACTTCACTACAGTGGCAAGTTATATTCGGTTATACTGTTTTTATTTTCATCTTATGCAGCACCACCCTCAACCACATCCTGTGTGTTTAACTGCTTAACTGTCGCTGCATGTTAAAGTCTGCTATTACATCAAATTTCTCCATGACATGCGTATTATGCTAACATATGTGAAGCCAAACGTGTACCTAAACTACTGTTCTAGATATCATATTAATATTATAAAAATGTGCCTGTATATCGAATGCCATGACATGTAATATGTAATACCAATGTTTACCTACTCTACTGGATGTCGCTGTTGTGGCACACACCGGCAATTTGTTAATCTCGTGCACACCCAAAATAAAGAATAAAAAAAAAAAAAAAAT
The DNA here is from genome assembly GCF_036172605.1 of Pelobates fuscus. Classification (NCBI taxonomy): domain Eukaryota; kingdom Metazoa; phylum Chordata; class Amphibia; order Anura; family Pelobatidae; genus Pelobates; species Pelobates fuscus. Next base: position 25,372,735 of record NC_086320.1, read on the forward strand.
GTAAGCTCCATGATTCTTGGTAATTCAAATCAAATGACTATTTCCGGCCATTGCAAGATATTCCTTCTAAGTAATAGGATAAGCAACAAAGAAACATAGAATGTGACGGCAGATAAGAACCATTCGGCCCATCTAGCCTGCCCAATTTTCTAAATACTTTCAATATATTATAGTTAGGATAGCCTTATGCCTATCCCATGCATGCTTAGACTCCTTCACTGAGTTAACATCTACCACTTCAGTAAAATAATACATGTGTATTTTAGTTTCTATGTGACCTCATAGAAATGTAGAGTTTAGATAATGATGTAACATTATATTTGTATGTGTAAGAGTGGATTCTAATTTGATTTGTGAATTATTTTTTCTTGTAGATTGACCCTATTGCTTCAAATCAGTGGTTCCTAACTTTTTTAACATGTCTGACACCATTTTTGTGCATTGGCATAAGATTTGACATGCTGATACCACATGGTAACTTAGTTCTGTACTACGATTGACACTCGCTGATTTACAGTTTGCAAAAGTGTACAAAAAATATATTTTAGTGATTAGTTGACTTGTAGGATACATTTAATGTTAAGCGAATGTTAGTAAGTTTAAAGGGACACTCCAGGCACCCAGACCATTTCTGCCCATTGGAGTGGTCTGGGTGCCAACTCCCATCCCCCTTAACCCTGCAAGTGTAATTATTGCAGTTTTCATAAAACAATATGTTTTCCTGGCACTGAAGAGTCCCTTTAAGATAAATCCTTCTGTCCAAAGAGTAATATGATTGTGTGTAATATGATTGTTTCAGTGTTGCAGTGGATAGTAGCACAGTCTACTGCTGTTGCATTAAAAAGCCAAGAAAGCCAAGCAAACCGAAATAAAATGCAGATTCAGGGTACTATATTGTTTTTCTATGGCAGGGGTGGCCAAAAGGTAAATCCCCAATGTTGCTGAACTACAACTTCCATGATGCATTGCAGGCCTGTAGTTTGAAAACATCTGAGGATCTATCTTTAGGGCACCCCTAAATTATAGTTTCATGACATTAAATAAAGGAACACTCAAGAAACACAAAGCACTCCAGCCTGTTTTCTGTATCATGAGTTTGTACGTTTTTGTCAATTTTATAAAAATGATCATTTCAATAGAGATGTTTATAACTGGGGACAGAAACACATCCCTGGCTGTCACTCAAAGAGCTGGGGAGGATTCATTGTGCTTCTGTTAGCTCTGTAGCTAGCGCGCGTCTGCATTCAGCCCTTGTCAATGATTTATATTACAGGTCATTGAGAAGCATTGGAAAGCCACAATCTCATGTGTCTGCACTTACAGATCCAGCACAGAGACTTTTCAATGAGAAGGCTCTGATTGGTAAATTCCCTGGCACAGACTGAAAGAGGGGAGGGCTTGTAAAGGCTGCAGACAGCAGTTCTCCAGCCTTTGCAAGCTTTTTTGTTTTTACATACCCGCAAAGAAAACATACAGGAAAAAACACATGCATGTTTTTTTTTTTTTGTTTTTTTTTTTTTGGGGGGGGGGGGTAATATATACTAACTAGTTAACAATAAAAAGTCAATGCAGTGTTCTTTTTAACCCCTTTTATGCATGACAGCACTTTACAGGCTTTGTGACAGATGACTATCATCCTCTGGCCATCAAATATATTACCCTCTACCTCTCAGCCAACAGGGTGGAGAAAGATAGTCTGCTCTCTGGTTAAAGTGGGCTCCATTGGACCTAATTGTTTATATATATTATTTAACTTTCATTGGGGTTAGAGAGAGAAATTATCAATTTTCTTTTACTATACGCTGGGGTCTGACATACCCCAGCATGTATATTTAATATTTTACATTCAGTGACATGGAAAAGGCAACACATTGTGCTGTCAGCTCTGTCTCTGAAAGGGCTACCACCATACCTCCTAGGAGCAGGTTCCTAGCCTTAGTAGGCATTGTATTTATATCAAAAATTGGGATCTTTTACAATTGTGAAACCACAATGATATTTAGAAAACAGTAAATATTGTCTCCTGAAGCCAGATAATCTATGCAACAAAAACTGATTCTTGACGCTAAAGTTGTTTTGGTGACTATAGTATCCCTTTAATGGACTGACAACGAACATCAAAAGTCAAATGTCAGTGTTTGCCAATGAAATAAAATGAAAGTATAATACTCTAAACAGCACATTGTTTCTGTATAGATGGATTTGAAACTGGAGAAATTTGGAGATATCACAGACAAATGGCTAAAAATAAAACTACGCATGGTTATGCATGTAAAATCCGGAATATTCAAGCAATAAATATTATAAACAAGGTTGAGTTAGGGATCTCATCAAGAGGAAATAATTATAATTTAATATTGGAGTTTACTGCTTGGACAATATGTTTTCTCATATTCTATAGATGTCTCATATGTCAGCCCTCTGTTAATAGTTGCATTGGCTTTCTGTACCCTATACAATACAATTTGAAATATTAAATATTATCTAAAGACCTCCCAGCAACTCTACCCCAACTATAATTGTTCACTAATATTTAAATACAATACAATTCTCGGCCACTCAATTCTGCTGTGACCTTCTTGTGACGACCACTGGTGGTACCTGTAGCGGAACCAGCCTCGCCATTGGGCATTGGAGAAGACTGATTGCCAGCCTCCTGCCATGTGACTATGGCCCCTGGGATGTATTGCCTGCTCTCCTGTACTGCTTAGGATTGCTACCAACTAGGTGGATTTGGCTATGGAGCTTGTGTAGTGCCCTCTGTTGGTAGCAACAGTAATACGCACTACCTGAATAGCAAGACTGGTAATTTGCATATCCGGGTAGATTTGCATATTACTAATTCTGCATGCAGGAGAAACATTTTGTGTTAATTATGGTCTTCCCTGCACATTTATAAATATGTAATTATGTTATAATAAGTCACTATATGTTGCCTGTTATGATTTGACTGTTTGTAATTTTATTGAGTTTTCATACAATGTTAATTTAATGACCATACGGGCTAGTCCCAAGTAAAATAAAGTTTTAGACAGTTGTACTTCACCCTCAATTTGGAGTGCCATCTCTTATTGGGGGAATCTGCTACAAGGGATTGCTATGCTCTGCATACTCTCTTGCTATATTCACTGCTAAGCTCTTGTAAGAGCTTGTTCCTGTTTTGCTCTCTGAAGGAGTCTACCGTGGTTATGGTGTTTGCTGCAGTGCTTGGAGTCCTCAGGAAGCGCTAGGAGCATCCTTCAGCCGGGGTGCTCAGGTGATCCGTTACAGTACCCATACTGCTAACTTGTGTTTACAGGACTTCTCGAGGGGTGGATCCATTACTATGGAACAGCCTGCCTACCCTTATTAGACTCCCATGTTCTTCAATCCTTTAAGAAGTCCCTTAAAACTTACCTCTTCAGAATATCCTGTGGTCTCTCTCCACTTAAGTAGTGGGTTCACTCCCAACTTCACTCTCCCCATCAAATTCTACTACATTCCCACCCTGTCACTTGGTGTCAGGGTACCTTTTGTCTCTACCTCGGAGGAGGTGAGACACTTAGACGTCCGTCCTCTCAGGGGGGCTGACTCACCCGATCCTCGCAGTCCTCCCGGCCGTTTACACGCCGGCCGCGATTGCTCCGCCTCCTTTTATGACGCGCTGCTCAGTAGCCGACGTCATGACGACAATCACGTTCCGACCTGTCAATCAAGTCCCGAGCAACGAATCAGGACTCGTCGGGGGCGGGATCATCAATTAAAGAGCCAAGGTATAAAATAGGGTTGTGTGTAATGGTTCATTGCCCTGTCGTGGTTCTAGCTAGTCTGGTCACTCAGTGCTCTTATTGCTATTTGTCTTTTTGGTTCTGACTCGGCTTGTATTTTTCTACCCTGCTTACCTCTCTTATCCTTTGGACTCGGCTTGTCTCTCGCTTACCTGCTCTCTCGTTCCCTCGACCTCGGCTTGTCTCTGACCATTCTTTGCTTACTCCTTACGTTAGTCCGGCCATTCTAAGGTCCGGTATACGTACCTAGCTCCTGTTTGTATTCTGCGTGTTGGATCCCTGTCCCGATCCTGACATTACGACAGGGCCAATGGATCCTGCAGGTACAAACGCTCAGGTCGGTTCTCCTGACTCTAGATTTGAGGCCATGGACCATAGAATGGACCAGATGGCTCTAGCGCTGCAAGCATTGCTATCCCGTCCTAGTAATCAATCAGAGGAGATGCGTACTATATCCATCTCTCCTGTAAGTACAGGCCTAAAGGTAGCCACAGTGGGTGCTTCTTCCCGTGTTACTTCTCCTTTACGCTATGGCGGCTCTCCGGATACTTGTCGAGGTTTTTTAAACCAGATAGTCCATTTTGAGTTACAACCCCGCACCTACCCTACAGATAGGGCGAAGGTTGGATTCATAATCACGCTACTCATTGACAAAGCTCTGAGATGGGCTAACCCTCTGTGGGAAAATGATAATCCGTTAGTCTATAACTATAATGTCTTTGTCGCTGCTTTTAGGAGGACTTTGACCCCCCAGGAAGAAAGGCCAATGCAGCTAGACTACTGTTACGTCTTAGACAGCATAACCGAACCCTTGTGGATTATGCGTTAGAGTTCAGATCCTTGGCGGCAGAAGTCAAGTGGAATGAACAGGCTTATATGGACGTATTTCTGAACGGATTATCAGATGAAATTCTAGATGAGGTTGCCACAAGAGAACTTCCTGAAAATTTGGAAGATTTAATTTCATTTATTTCTCGAATAGATGAACGCATAAGACAGAGGCAGAACACTCGAGATAGAACCCGTAGACCTTCCTTTAGACTAGCTCCCTCATTTCAGAATTCTGAATCTACAACTTTAGCTCTCCCAGAACCTATGCAAATAGGTAACACTCGTCTCTCAGAAGATGAAAGACAGTACAGGAGAAGGGAGGGGCTGTGTATGTATTGTGGAGTAAGAGGTCACCTACGCCTAAACTGCCCTAACCGTCCGGGAAACGCTCGCACACAAGTTTCTCAAGAGGACAGGCCTTGGGTGTTTCTATCTTGTCCTCTATATATGATTATAAAGATCATAGGCTTCTGTTACCTGTTTCTTTAGCTTGGGAGAAGGGAGTACTAAATGCTATGGCACTGATAGATTCCGGAGCAGCTGAAAGCTTTATTGACCAAGCCTTTGTCACTAACCACTCTATCCCATCCCAGATGGTAGACCATTATCAGAAACTGTTATTTTTCGTGAAACCATACCAGTTAAGTTAACCATTGGTATTCTACACAAGGAAGGAATATCCCTCATGCTTATCTCATCTCCTTCAGTTCCAATAGTCTTGGGGTATCCCTGGCTTAAGAAGCATAACCCTATTATTGACTGGGGACTGGGTGAGATAGTCTCCTGGGGTCAGGGTTGCCAGAGAGGATGCTTACAGAAAATCTCACCGGTTTGCGTAGTTGACGCACCGATTAATTCTACCCAATCTACAGATTTACAAATACCGTCTCAGTACCTGGATTTAAAGGCAGTCTTTGACAAAAAGAAGGCTGATACTTTACCTCCTCATAGGTCCTTTGACTGTAAGATCAGACTCCTGCCTGGTACTATGCCTCCGAGGGGTACAGTATATTCTTTATCCACTAAGGAGAACTTAGTCCTAGAGGAGTATATTCGTGAGAACCTAGACAAGGGATTTATTAGGAGATCCTCCTCTCCTGCCGGGGCCGGGTTTTTTTTTTTGTGGATAAGAAAGACGGCACTCTACGGCCTTGCATTGATTATCGGGGCTTGAATAAAATAACTATTAGAAATGCCTATCCGATTCCCTTGATTACTGAGCTCTTTGATCGTCTGAAAAGCTCCAAGATTTTTACCAAGTTAGATCTGAGGGGGGCTTATAACTTGGTGAGAATTCAGCAGGGAGACAAATGGAAAACAGCTTTCAATACCCGTTATGGCCACTATGAGTACACGGTAATGCCCTTCGGGCTTTGTAATGCACCTGCAGTATTCCAGGACCTGATTAATGAGGTTCTTAGGGAATTTCAACATGAATGCGTTATTGTATATCTGGATGATATACTAATACACTCTAGAGAGATTGAGACTCACCACAGACAAGTCAGAAGGGTATTGCACAAACTTCTACAACATGGATTGTACTGCAAATTGGAGAAATGTAGCTTTGACCAATCTCAGATAAACTTTCTTGGTTACGTTATTTCCGGAGACGGGTTTAAGATGGGCCCGGTTAAACTCCAATCTATTTTAGATTGGGCATTGCCCAGGGGACTCAAGGCCATTCAGAGGTTTATCGGATTCTCCAATTATTATAGGCGCTTCATTAAAGGGTACTCTTCTATTATTGCTCCTATTACCAATATGACTAGACAGGGTGCTGATACCAAGACTTGGTCTACTGAAGCTCTCGTTGCTTTCAGAACACTCAAGGAACATTTTGCCTCAGCACCGATATTAGTTCATCCTGACACCTCTTTGCCTTTTCTACTCGAGGTAGACGCATCGGAGACAGGTATAGGCGCTATCTTGTCCCAAAGGCTAGGTTTGGATAAACCGTTACATCCATGTGGTTTTTTTTCCAAGAAATTATCTGGGCCTGAAAGCAGATATGACATTGGTGACAGGGAACTATTAGCGGTCATTATGGCTTTAAAGGAATGGAGACATTTGTTGGAAGGGACCTTACACCCTGTTACTATTTTGACGGATCACAAGAACTTGTCCTATATTGGGGAGGCCAAGCGCTTGTCCGCCAGGCAAGCTCATTGGTCCTTGTTCCTCACTCATTTCAATTACGTGCTCACGTATAGACCTGGTTCTAAGAACTCTAAGGCTGATGCATTGTCCCGCCAACATGAACCTTCTACTATGTCTGATGCGGTTTTGTCTTCTGTAGTTCCCAAGTGTAATATTATTGCCAACACGAGTGTCAGGATACACTCCCCGTTGCTTGCCGAGATCGAGAAGGTACAACATCTGGCTCCCAGACATGTTCCGGGGGCTCGGTACTTCGTTCCTCCTGAATTCCAACTGGAACTGCTGCATTGCTTTCATAACAGTAAAGTTGCTGGGCATCCTGGCATACGCAAAACGTGTTCCCTGATTTCTAAAGATTTCTGGTGGCCTTCGTTACGTAAGGATATTAGGGATTTCGTCGGGGCATGTGATGTCTGTATGAAGACTAAGCAACCTCATACGCCCCCATGTGGGCTTTTGCACCCCCTGGAAATTCCCGAGAAACCATGGTCCTGTTTGGCTATGGACTTCATTGTCGATTTGCCTGTTTCTAAAAAGCAGACTTTTATTCTCACGGTGATTGACAGGTTTACTAAAATGGCTCATTTCGTGCCCTTACCTAAACTGCCCTCTTCTCCCGAATTGGCTGAGATATTCGCGAAAGAGATTTTTCGTTTACATGGTATACCCTCTGAAATTGTTTCTGATAGAGGTTCCCAATTTGTTTCCCGTTTTTGGAAATCCTTCTGTTCTCAATTGGGCATCAAATTGAATTTCTCTTCTGCCTATCATCCCCAGTCCAACGGAGCTGCCGAACGCACCAACCAAAAGGTTGAACAATATTTGCGTTGTTTTGTTTCCGAACACCAGGACGATTGGGTCGGTCTGATTCCTTGGGCGGAGTTTGCGCACAACAATCTTGTTTGCGATTCTACTCGTTCTAGCCCCTTTTTCATGAATTATGGCTTTCATCCTTCCATTCTTCCGTCGGTTTCCCCTTCCCAAGGGGTACCGTCGGTTGATGTTCATGTTGCCAATCTGAGGAAGTTGTGGGACCAGACTCGACAAATTCTTCTTCATAATTCCACGGTGTTCAAACGACACGCTGACAAACGTAGACGGGTGGCTCCGGTTTTTGCCCCGGGTGATAGGGTGTGGTTGAGTACCAGAAACATCCGCTTGAAGGTTCCTTCCATGAAATTTGTTCCTCGTTACATAGGCCCTTACAAGGTTCTGGCTCTAATTAACCTAGTTGCGTATCGCCTTGCCCTTCCACCTGCCCTGCGCATCCCTAACTCTTTTCATGTTTCCTTGTTGAAGCCTTTGGTTTGTAACAGATTTTCCTCCGCTGTGTCCTCCCCTCGTTCTGTTCAGGTTGAGGGTCAGGAGGAGTATGAAATCAAATCCATTCTCGATTCTTGTGTTTCCCGGGGGAAGTTGCAATATCTTGTTGACTGGAAAGGGTATGGGCCTGAAGAAAGGTCTTGGGTGGTCCGTGAAGATGTGCATGCCCCTCGTCTCCTTCAGGCATTTCATGCTCGTTTTCCGTCTCTCCCCGGTTCCTTCCGCCCGGTGGGCGTTTCTGAGAGGGGGGGTACTGTCAGGGTACCTGTTGTCTCTACCTCGGAGGAGGTGAGACACTTAGACGTCCGTCCTCTCAGGGGGGCTGACTCACCCGATCCTCGCAGTCCTCCCGGCCGTTTACACGCAGGCCGCGATTGCTCCGCCTCCTTTTATGACGCGCCGCTCAGTAGCCGACGTCATGACGACAATCACGTTCCGACCTGTCAATCAAGTCCCGAGCAACGAATCAGGACTCGTCGGGGGCGGGATCATCAATTAAAGAGCCAAGGTATAAAATAGGGTTGTGTGTAATGGTTCATTGCCCTGTCGTGGTTCTAGCTAGTCTGGTCACTCAGTGCTCTTATTGCTATTTGTCTTTTTGGTTCTGACTCGGCTTGTATTTTTCTACCCTGCTTACCTCTCTTATCCTTTGGACTCGGCTTGTCTCTCGCTTACCTGCTCTCTCGTTCCCTCGACCTCGGCTTGTCTCTGACCATTCTTTGCTTACTTCTTACGTTAGTCCGGCCATTCTAAGGTCCGGTATACGTACCTAGCTCCTGTTTGTATTCTGCATGTTGGATCCCTGTCCCGATCCTGACACTTGGTTCCTATCCCCCACACTGCCCTTTCTAATGCATTTTTAAACTCCACCTCCTCTTGACTGTAATGATGTTCAAGCAGGGTCCTCATCGACCTATTGTTCCAGTCAACATTTTGTAATAGTTTGTCTTATTTGTAATTACATGCTCCCGTTTATAACAGCAGGAAAGTGCTGCTATAAAATTGCCAATACTAATTATAATGATAATAATGTCTTTAAACATCTGGATATCTTTTGGTCAAAGCATTGATACCAGGCCATACAAGGTAATATGGACTGCTGATGCACATAGAACAATATATTACATTGGAGCAAAGTTTTTTTTCATTTATTTGCAGTGCTGATGGGAAATGTTGTGCCTTGTTTGTATTCTCAGAATTACTCGTTTCTTTTTTTCATCCTATATATTTAAGCAAACTTTATTATTTATCTGTCATTTCTGGTCTTTTGAAACTAGCAAATTTTTTTTTTTTTTTTTTTTATATAATGAAAAATGTGAATAATAAAAAATAAAAAGTTCATTTCCAAAAGATTTAATTAAATCTAATGAGCAACAAAGGCAAATAATATAAACAGGCAAATTGTAGGGGATTTTTGTGAAGCTCCAAAGGGAGGCGAAAATAGGGACAATACAAACGTAAATCAGTTTTGCTGTTGCGGTTTTCTAATTACAGAAGCTATTAAATATATATAAAAAGTGTGTATTGTGTGTACTGAATAACACATACCATTTAATGAAAAACGGAATCGGCTCCCTAAAAGCCACATATAAACCCTGTTATTATGATACATTTGAGTCCCTTCTATTTTGTTATCCGCAGACACTGAGCACTGTTTATCAAAGAAATTGCATATGTTGTTTTGTTTATATTTCTTAGGAAGGTTATTTTAATGTCATCCGGCTGTAACATTCATTTCACATGCGGCTATGCCTTAATTCTCCGAGCAGTTCATAAAAAAACAATAGAAGGCATTATAAACACATTTTTTAGCTTGTTTCCTCTATGTGCATTTGGATAATAATTTGCATTTTGAAAAGTCCTTTCAGCTTACCCTTTATATGATATCTGCATATATCCTGACATTTAGTATATGCTTTCTTTTTTTGTGTCATTTCAATCCCACCATGGTGCCTGCCTGCAAGTACTTACAACTGCCGATCATTAATCTTTGCCTAGATACGAGGCCCTATTCAAATTGTGCTAAGCCAAAAGCCATCTTGTTGCATGATCATTCAGTCTGCCGAGTGCTCTGCAAAACGATACTCAAATCAATCTTCCGGCAATCCAAGATCCCTTCTACAACGATCCAAAGACTCTGGGGCAATGGGACAACTGCCCTTCTCGGCATGATTGCAGCAAATCAAGCTCCTGTTATTAAATGTGCACATTGACGTGTCACAAGTGCAATTTGCATGACCACTAAGTTTATTTATATGGTTACACCAGTTGATTGCTATTTCTTTTTTTATTTTAGTAAATCTCTCTTTCATGGTGTATGTGTTATTAACAAAGTTCTTCACTAAAGCGAGGATGCAAAGTGAATTCAAAGAGAATTTCAAACTTAAAGTCAAAATAGCTAAATTAGAAAAAAAAAATCTAATTCAGCTATGCTTCTAGTAAAGTTACTTTGGTATTGAGTTTGAAGTTTACTTTGAATTATCACTTTAGTGGATACTGTAAGAGTTTAATTTAAAGGCTCCTGAAATAATAAAGAGAGATCAACATAGGAAAGAGATACAGAAAGAGGCACAAATAAAGATCAACAGAGAAAATAGAAACAGACAGACACAAACATTAGGTATTATATCTGGACCTCAAAATCCCCCCAAAATATTTTACTGATGTTGGAGTTACTTGAGTTTGTGAGTGAAAATACAAAATTTAAGCAAACAACTTGCCAAGTTCCAAGAGTTTGTGAGTATAGTAACCACAGTGATAGAATGGACTGCCTTTTTTGGTCACTTCCTCACTGTGAGTTGCCATTTTACTTTTGGATTTTATTTAATTTTACCTAATTTACCTAGCTTCTGAGTTTTATTCTGTTCCAGTGAGATATTACTCCAAAGAATCCTAGGTGGGGATTATACCACTCAAGCCCTATACACTGAGCAGTCTGCCTGCTCGTGTAAATGTGAGTAACCACTTTATATTTTATTTTCTGCTTTCCTGATTTTAAATAGAGAACACTATTGCTGTTCCTTTTTTTTTATATGACCTTCCCTCAGACAAGACCTCACCTCACGTATCCTATAAGTGGGGATCATACCACTGTACGCACTTCATACTAGAGCAAGTCCATTAGTTCTATAAATCGTGAGTAGGATCATATAAGACTTTTACCAGAATAACACCTGATTGTTGAATATACTGCACCATTAGTTGTCTCTTTTATTTCCACATACGGAGTGTAAGAACATCTTCAACTTACGGAGCTGTTATCCCATATTCTACATTTTCATTGGCTTCTACATACAGTCCCCCAAAAGACATTTCTGAACTCTACTATTGGACTTTTAATCATTTAGACTATATTGTTATTATTATTTTTATTATCTACTTTGCTCTTTATTACTGGTGCCGCCTATCTACTTCCCTCTACCCTATTGTTCTGGTATCTACTGCCTATCCCTGCAGGCTTTTTAATCTAAACACGGCCCAGTAATTCCCCCATAAGACATTCCTGAACTCTACCATTGGACTTTTAATCATTTAGACTATATTGTTATTATTATTTTTATTATCTACTTTGCTCTTTATTACTGGCGCCACCTATCTACTACCCTCTACCCTATTGTTCTGGTATCTACTGCCTGCCCCTGCAGGCTTTTTAATGTAAACATGGCACAGTAATTAAGTTGCTGCCTAGGAACACCTTCAGTGGCAGTAACTTAGACAGCCACTAGAGGTGCTTCCTGGGTCCAGCACTAACATTCAGCGTCTCCACGCTCTGCATGGAGACACTGAACTAGCCTCATAAAGATGCATTAATTCAGTGTATCTATGTGAGGAGATCTTGATTGGCGCAATACAGCATTTTGGCGTGAATGTGCAATATGGAAAAGCTTTGGATTGGATTTAATTTGAAGATCTCATCAGGGAGGCGGAGTGAGGGAAGCAGGCACAAGGAGACCCAAGTAGCGATGGAAAAGGGGTGAGTAAATTACCTTTGTAACAGGGTAGGGGAGGGGCCTATTGTTAACCAATAGTGTCAGGAATACACATTTGTATTCTTGACACTATAATGTTCCTTTAGAGTGGCTTGTAACGTTTAACACGTTGTTTGCAGGGCTCGAGTCCTGCAGGAACGCATGGGAACGGCGTTCCTGCACTTTTTCCAATGCAGGAACGCCGTTCGCGTTCCCAGTCCTGCAGGACCTGCCCTGCTACCTGCACACAGGTCCCATCACACGCTGTGTTTCCTCTCCTGCTCTAACTCTCGCGAGACCCGCGGCTGTGAGAGCGTTGCCACGGGTTACCATGGCAACGCTCCGCACAGGCGAGTCTCGCGAGAGTTAGCGCTGGAGAGGAAACACAGCGTGTGATGGGACCTGTGTGCAGCGGCTGGCTCCCCCACCGGACCACCAGGCGATCTCCCCCCTCCCTGACAAGGTAAGAAGCAGGGAGGGGGGAATAAACTAAAAAAATACACACATAAAGTTTAAAAAAAAAATGCTCCCCTCCCTATCATCCTGCACACACACACACACATCATCCAGCACACACACACACACACACACACACATCATCCAGCACACACACACACACACACACATCATCCAGAGCACACACACACACATCATCCAGCACACACACACACACACATCATCCAGCACACACACACACACACATCATCCAGCACACACACACACACACACACACACACATCATCCAGCACACACACACACACATCATCCAGCACACACACACACACACACATCATCCAGCACACACACATCATTCAGCACACACACACACACACACACATCATCCAGCACACACACACACATCATCCAGCGCACACACACACACCCACACATCATCCAGCACACACACACACACATCATCCAGAGCACACACACACACACATCATCCAGCACACACACATCATCCAGCGCACACACACATAATCCAAAACACACACACACACCATCCAGCACACACACACACATCATCCAACACACTCACACATAATCCAACACACACACACAAATAATCCAACACACACACACATCATCCAACACACACACACACACACCATCCAGCGCGCGCACACACACCATCCAGCACACACGCACACACACATCATCCAGCACACGCACACACACATCATCCAGCACACGCACACACACATCATCCAGCACACACACACATCACCCAGCACACACACACATCATCCAGCACACACACACTGCATTCATTATACACAATCTGCACTAATTACAAACACACTACATTCATTATACACACTCTGCACTCACTACAAACACACTAGATTCACTATACACACTGCACTCACTACACACACACACACACTATATTCACTATACACACTTTGCACTCACTGCAAACACACTACATTCATTATACACACTGCACTTACTACACACACTACATTCATTATACACATTATGCACTCACTACAAACACACTACATTAATTATACACACTATGCACTCACTACAAACACACTGCATTCATTATACTCACTCTGCACTCACTACAAACACACTACATTCATTATACACACTCTGCACTCACTACAAACACACTACATTTATTATACACAATATGCACTCACTACAAACACACTGCATTCATTATACACACTGCACTCACTACAAACACACTGCATTCATTATACACACACTGCACTCACAACACAAACACTACATTCATTATACACACACTGCACTCACTACAAACACACTACATTTATTACACACAGCACTCACTACAAACACACTGCATTTATTATTCACACTCTGCATTCACTACAAACACACTACATTAATTATACACACACTGCACTATATGCATAGGAGTGTAAAAAAAAAAAAAATAAGGGGGAGGGGCGGGAATCTTGGGTGAGTTCCCACACTTTTTTCCCCAGGACTTGACCCCTGGTTGTTTGTAATTCAAGACGCAAAATTTAGAGGCCTGCATACCTCATACAAACACACTGCCACAATTCACAAATACCCTCTTATACATACTGCCTTGTTACACAAACACACATAAAAATACTACCCTGTTAAAAAAAATAAAAAATAAAAACACATATTTAAATATACTCTGAATCCACATATCTAGAAACTACACACAAATAAATACATATATTCACTTACACTAGCGCTCACAGTGAAAATACACACAAATACGCATTCATTCAAATCAAATACACGGTACATCTACACCAGCATGAATATTGGTCTGCAGGGGGCCCAGGTCCTAATTTTGTCCGGGGGCACAGACTACTGTCAGTCCGTCCCTGCACACAAGCATGGTCAAGAGAATCAATTACTCTTCATATCAAATATCAAAATGTAAAGGAATGTGATATGAGTGACTTTGACCTTTAAATGTATTCTTGGCGCCAGATAAGGTTCTTTGAGTATCTAAAGCAACCCACTCTCTTAGCATTTACACTTCTTCAAACCAAATGAGCACCGTTTGAAGTTACAAACTATCTGACTATGTCTGCTTACCATGCAATTCTCTTTATGACCCTAGTCTTCCCATCTTTAGTGGGAGCTACCACGAGGAGGATACGCAATGTCACACAGGACACATATCAAGCTGATTCCACTGACATGACAATGAGTTCTGTGTACTGCAATCTCCATCCAAGAGATGGATGAGGGGGAATTGGAGGTTTGCAGCATGAATGCACATTTGTCAAATCCAGGGACCCTTTCATCACCATGTTTAATAGACACCTATGAAGACTACATGAGAACTAAATGAGGTTGTGGGGAACCAATTCAGATGTACCTTAATAATCAGCCACTGCATGTAATTACGTTATCATTTTTATCTGGGGTTATTGAATGTTGTGCTGTGATTCAAATTTTACATGCTGAAGGTGTGTAATAACAATTTATTTGTTGCATACTTCTTGTCACACTCAGTTAATTTAACCACCACATTGACAAGATGTGTTAAATCTGCTTTATTGCTTATTGCATTGACTGGAACTTCATATGCTGAAGACAGCATACTTCCCAGCACATTCAAGTTATCCAGCCACTCCATCAACTAGCTGCATGTTACTTGCTATCTAGCCACTACATCAACTAGCTGTGCTATACCTGCAATCCAGCTACTACACAATGGAGCAGTGTTATACCCGCTATCCAGCCACTACACCAACTAGCTGTGTTATACCCGCTATCCAGTCATTACACCAACTAGCTGTTTTATACCTGCTATCCAGCCACTACACCAACTAGCTGTGTTATATCTGCTATCCAGCCACTACACCAACTAGCTGTGTTATATCTGCTATCCAGCCACTACACCAACAAGCTGTGTTATACCAACTATCCAGCCACTACATCAACTAGCTGTTTTATACCTGCTATCTAGCCACTACACCAACAAGCTGTGTTATACCTGCTATTTAGCAACTACACCAACTAGCTGTGTTATATCTGCTATCCAGCCACTACACCAACCAGCTGTTATATCTGCTATCCAGCCACTGCACCAACTAGCTGTGTTATACCTGCTATCCAGCCACTACACCAACTAGCTGTGTTATACCTGATATCTAGCCATTACACCAACTAGCTGTGTTATATCCCTATCCAGCCACTACACCAACTAGCTGTTTTATATCTGCTATCCAGCCACTGCACCAACTAGCTGTGTTATACCTGCTATCCAGCCACTACACCAACTAGCTGTGTTATACCTGCTATCCAGCCACTACATCAACAAACTGTTTAAGCCTACTATCCAGCCACTACACAAACTAGCTGTGTTATATCTGCTATCCAGCCACTACACCAATGAGCTGTGTTATACCCGCTATCAAGCCACTACACCAACTAGCTGTGTTATATCAACTATCCAACCACTACATCAACAAACTGTTTAAGCCTACTATCCAGCCACTACACCAGTGAGCTGTGTTATATCTGCTATCCAGCCACTTCACAAATGAGCTGTCTTATACTTGCTATCCAGCCACTACACCAATGAGCTGTGTTATACCAACTATCCAGCCACTACACCAACTAGCTGTGTTATATCTGCTATCCAGCCACTACACCAATGAGCTGTGTTATACCCGCTATCAAGCCACTACACCAACTAGCTGTGCTATATCAACTATCCAACCACTACATCAACAAGCTGTTTAAGCCTACTATCCAGCCACTACACCAGTGAGCTGTGTTATATCTGCTATCCAGCCACTTCACCAATGAGCTGTCTTATACTTGCTATCCAGCCACTACACCAATGAGCTGTGTTATACCAACTACCCAGACACTATATCAACAAGCTGTTTAAGCCTACTATCCAACCACTACACCAACTAGCTGATATACCTGCTATCCAGCCACTACACCAGCACGCTGCATATTGCTTGCTATCTAGCCACTACACCAACTAGCTGCTTTGACAGCAGCTAGCAGCTAGTGGCTATCCAGCCACTACACCAATGAGCTGTGTTATACCAACTACCCAGACACTATATCAACAAGCTGTTTAAGCCTACTATCCAACCACTACACCAACTAGCTGATATACCTGCTATCCAGCCACTACACCAGCACGCTGCATATTGCTTGCTATCTAGCCACTACACCAACTAGCTGCTTTATACCTGAAATCCAGCTACTACACAATGGGGCAGTGTTATACCCGCTATCCAGCCACTACACCAACTAGCTGTTATACCCGCTATCCAGCCACTACACCAACTAGCTGTGTTATACCCGCTATCCAGCCACTACAACAACTAGCTGTGTTGTTTTTTTTTGTAATTCTTTATACATGTTTGTGATAGGTTTTGCATTTTTTAAGTCATGCAGTAGTTACAGATGAGTCTGAACATATATGTGTTAGATTGCAGTGCTACGTGTTCCAGCGAGGTATACAATTCAATTATCAGTTTGGGAGTGTATTATACATGCATGGTAAGTTCTCCATCTAACCTTGCCTACTATTAGAGGTTTTCCCTGTTGGGGAGTGTTACGACACTCACCGCCAGGGGAACGGAGCCGCCATTTAATAGATAATCCCCTTTCTCCAGAAATGCAGTTTTAGTCCGACCGATCGTAAAACTCCCGAACGGAGCATACGAATGCGGCAACTCCCGATCAGCAATCTATCCGAAATCCTTCCACAGCTAGAAATAAACGAAAACGCTGTCCCAATAGTAAATCCCTCCACAAACGAGACAATGCTCCATCTTGAAGGTCAAACAGGAATGTGTTTAATGGGGGATACCTGCCCGGTATTTATGCGGGTCTCCACAAGGTGGACACTCCCCTAGGGGACCTTGTGGAAGACTGTAAGACATATTGGACAGAAGCCAATCGCAGTGGCTTCAATATAAGCCCTTCCCATTTTACCCATAAATCCTTCTTCTCTATCCCGGAGATAATTAGGAAGACACCTAATTATCTCCAAGGATAGAGACCATCACCATTTTAAAACATAATAAGAAAAATACAATAAAATACATAAAGTCAGAAATACCGATTGCATATGGTTCGTGTAACGTATCCCCAGATAGCCTGGATCTGAGGGCATATTCCTACCGAATAGCGCTCAGATCCGATGTACATAGTTCAATCGCCATGGAGTCAAAGTCTCTCACAAGTCCTTCGGTATACGAATGACTCCATGGGACGGCTATCTGGGTAAAGTCCATACGAAGGATAGAAACTCCCGAACTAGCCGGTGTTCGTACGCCTCAACGAAATAGAAGGTGGGCGGCAGCCTCCAGCGGTGTTCGGCAGATAAAGTATCAGTTTTTAGTTCCATAGGTTTTGCACCGAACACCGCTGATTCTCCTCATGTCCAAAATGGCCGCCGCCTCGTGGTCGGCATACGAACGACGACCACCCGTACGAATGGAATGGAGAGGTGTCTGCGGTTAACCGCAACGTTCTAATTGTGGTCAAGGTGTTAACAAGCAGCACACTCCTCTACTGGGTGCCCGTTTGTTTGGTAGTTTCAATCGGTACTAGGGAAAACAGACAAACAAGGGCATACGGACAGGAAATCCATGAAATCAAGGCAAACAGATGAACCAGCAATATAAGTCTATACAGATGGGTTCGTCACAGGGAGGAATTTATGTGGGTACATTGCTTGGTAGGAATATGCT
Source organism: Pelobates fuscus (assembly GCF_036172605.1). NCBI lineage: Eukaryota > Metazoa > Chordata > Amphibia > Anura > Pelobatidae > Pelobates > Pelobates fuscus. The sequence continues at coordinate 25,390,981 of NC_086320.1, forward strand.
GTGGTTCGTAGCACTTAAGTCCCGTGGGAGAAACATCTCACTGGGGTTTCGGGTTTGAAACCCGAAGCCTGGTGTTTGGGGGTGGAAAAGAGGGGGGGTGACCTGTGGGCAGCAGGGGGATGTGTGTCAGGGTATTGCTGCGTCCAGGGCCGTCTGATGCGTGAGGAGGAGAGTAGGGGGGTCAGCGGTCTGTTGGTTGGTGTGTGGTGTGTAGTGTGGGAACTGTCTCTAGGGTGCTGTCTCTTGGGTGTGTTTGTCGTGTGTCGTGGTCGTGTCACATGAGAATTTGTGGGGTTATGGTATGTGGCGTTCCAACTAGCTGTGTTATACCCCCATCCAGCCACTATACCAACTAGCTGCCATATACCTGCTATATAGCCATTACACCAACTAGCTGTGTTATATCTTCAATGCAGCCACTACGCCAACTAGCTGTGTTATACCCCCATCCAACCACTACACCAACTAGCTGTGTTATATCTTCAATGCAGCCACTACGCCAACTAGCTGTGTTATATCTTCAATGCAGCCACTACGCCAACTAGCTGTGTTATATCTTCAATGCAGCCACTACGCCAACTAGCTGTGTTATATCTTCAATGCAGCCACTACGCCAACTAGCTGTGTTATATCTTCAATGCAGCCACTACGCCAACTAGCTGTGTTATATCTTCAATGCAGCCACTACGCCAACTAGCTGTGTTATACTCTATCCAGCCACTGCACCAACTAGCTGTGTTATACCCCCATCCAACCACTACACCAACTAGCTGTTTTATACCTGTTACCTTCATTGTTGCACAGATCCTTGCTCATCTCACTCCTCTGGATTATAATTAATTCTTATAGCAGCATTACTTCTACATTTCTGTCTCCTGCTTTGATACTAAAGGATCTAAATCCAAGTCACCGACTGCTGTCTTTATTAATATTGACTTTTATATTGACCCTGTGAGTCTTCCTTATTAATATTATTATTGTGCATATCCTATTGGTTTTTTGTTTTTAGGTTTTATATTCACATTTTGAGTGTTGTTTAAAAAATGTACATTTACATGCTATGTGCAAATTTTATTTATACTTTATCAGTGCCTATTTTTTCTCTAATTTTTTATAAATAATGGTAATAAAACCTGGAATGTCAGTTTTCCTCAATGTTTATTAAAACTACATTTTGTACACCCCGACTGCACCTTAAGATCACATGCAATATTTCATGTATGGGGTCCGAGGTTTGCGATCACATGGTACATTTCGCACATTCTTTCAATGTGATAATAAAAATATGAAGTGTGTCAGCTAATGAAAATCTATGTTTTGTGGAATATGTGTAAATACATATGTATATGCGTAATTTTGTATAAATAGAGGTGAATTTACTGTACACTTGCCTGCAGAGCAATAAAAACAACATTTTAACTCTTGCAGTCCATTATCAATTGCCCTTTCGTTAATCACTAAAGAAGGACTGAAAATGTTCTATTAATTTAGATGGAAGTTGAGTCTACCATTGGATTGCTCATGAAAATATATATGTGATAGAACCATAACAGCATTTAAGCAAAACTGTAACTTGCTAAGAATTTTAATGCTCTGTTTACTTTAGTTTATTTCCCAGGAAGTGAACCTTCACCTCTGATAACTGTCAATGATCATTATACATTTATAAACATTGTCATTTTCAGCCACTGAACATAGTTAATGGAAGAGAGAAAACCAAAACAATGTCTCAGTTCTCCTCATTTGCATTGTGTGCCCTGGCTGTGCCTGAACTAAACCAGATGGTGATGTCACTTGCTAAAATTTTAACATAATAAAGAAAAAAGGAGCAACACAAAAAAAAAAATGGTTAACGCGTTTCAGGTGATTTTCAATTTTTGTTCTACTTTATTTTTTTTTAATATTATAATTATTAAAATAATACCATTATATTCCAGTGTGCAGTATAATAGGAAAAGAAAAACAAACATCCAGATGACCAGAGAGAAACAAAATAGAAGGGTCTTTTATAAAGAAGATCATTATCAACTAGCACGCTTCATTGAATTGTGTGACCTTGAAAACACTTTGTACATGCTTTCAGATTTCGATACAATCTTACATGTTTATAGATTAACCTATCTAGCATACATAATTAGCCCGTACAATCTACTTCGACTGTCGTGGCTGAAGAGGTGGAGAAGAGTAAATATTTGAATGAAATGAGCGAGGCAAGCTGTGCTTCATCAGAGAGGTAATGCAGATGGATCTACTGTATGCCTCCCCACTGCCTTTACAGACCTTAGTGCATGTAGCTGTTTGAATCTATGACAGAATGTAATAGATACAAACAAAATAGAATGCATGTGTTCTCTAGTGACGTATGCATTTCCTATTCTGGCCAGTAGATGGCAACCTTTCCTTCACAACAAGCGAAATCTACACCTTGAATGTCATATTCACAGTCTAAGTATTCTTTTTAAAAGTTATTTTCTGATATACAACTAGATAGTGACAGAGGTAAATATTCTGTATGTCGTCATAATTCTATGCCCTTCTGATTAGAGAATTAGGTTATTTCAGGCACACGTATTTCAGGCACCACTTAGTCTCCATAAAAAATAAGTGCAAAATTCCATAACTTTCTATGTAGCAATTATTAGTGGATGCTACCTTTCCAGTTAGTGAGGTTATCCTATTTCTACTATTCAGAGACCTTCGTGGGTATTTGAAAATTATGTTACTTAGAAGTGGATGCATCTATGAGCCAGCAGACCATGTAGACTTAAAGAAACGGAAGAATGTAGCATATACATAGTATTTTTTCAAAGTGAACTTCTTGGAATGGGATGCCATAACCGAGCAGCTAGACATAAACCTAATAGCACGCAGTGCTTCGTGTTGCTAAAATCATGCAAACCCAACTGCCATCAACATCTGGAGTAACGAAAGCACACAATGTGATGAATCACTTCATGATTGAAAGTGTGAAGTTTGGCAGATGCCAAATGGACATTACCTGTAAGACGCACAGTTTCAATTGGAAAATATTGTGCAGACTATTCACCATAGAACCGATATAGGATATATCATAAAACTGTTGGACGCAGAGCAATTTTAGATGGTTCAGTGATATTTTCCATGCAATAATTTCAATAATGTTTCTTCTAGTATCAGCACAATGCCTGGTGTCTATATAGTGTGGTTCACACAAAAAGGATTTATCGATTTAGGAAAGCTTATGACCTACCAGAGTAACCTCTCCTAAAGGGCAGCACTCTACTCTCTCCTCCAGCTCTGCTTCACTTCCACCTTATTTAATTGCTATTGCCTGTCCTATTGTGTCCTACAGACTGTAAGCTTGTTTGAGCAGGGTCCTCTTCAACCTATCGTTCCTGTAAGTTTTCTTGTAATTGTCCTATTGTAAGGCGCTACAGAATCTGTTGGCACTATATAAATGGCAATAATAATAATATTAATAATAATAATCCAGACTGAAGAGTTTCACATGTCCTTACCTTAACCATATTGAGCACTTTTAGAATGGATTGGAATGTTGCCTAAGAACTTGACCAAATAAAACAAAATCATCCTTCTCAATTACGTGGAAACATAAAAACTTTGGGTTGCCAAGTTTTGCAAAAGGTAACATTTAATTCTTGTCATGATAAACTGTCCCTGCAAAATATATTATATAGTTCTACAGGTCACGACCTCAGGGGGATCCAGGAAAAGTAGGTGCCCAAGTTTTAAACAATGGTCTAATAGGACCTGACTGCACGACAACCAAAATATACATACAGGAGCTGTGACCTCGCTATTCTTTGTTAGATCCTGTAGTTGCAATAGAGGTTCATGGATCGGCTGTAGTCCACTTTAGTTCAATAAAAAAAAGTCAGTCTTAAATATCATATGACAAGGGAGGCAATTTAAGAAACTGAGTCTAAGAAAACCAGAACAAGCAAAAATGCATTTCCATTTAATGCAAATGGAACATAATCTACATACTAAGATTTTAAAACAGGAACACGAAAGTATAACGTGATACCACAATAATAGGACATTATATACCGTATTTTTCGCTCCATAAGATGCACTTTCTTTCCCCTCAAAAGTGAGGGGAAATGTCTGTGTGTCTTATGGAGCGAATGTGAAGCTTTACTTACCTGTCTTGTAGCATTGGCCGGCTTAACAGGGCGCACCGCGGTACTGGAACTTAAATTTCAGGTTCCGGTTTCCGGCGGGACTGAAAGGAAGTGCGCATTCAGTGTGCACACTTCCTTTCAGTCCCGCCGGAAACCGGAACCTGAAATTGAAGTTCCTATGGGAAGGGGGGAGGGGGAGAACACTATTGGATGGGGGAGGGGGAGAACACTATGGAGAGGTGGGAACACTATGGGATGAGGAGAGGGGGGGAACACTATTGGACAAGGGGAGGAGTGTTAAAGAACACTATGGGACAGGGGAGGAGGGGTTAAAAAATCACTATGGGACAGGGGAGAGGGGGTAAGAAATCACTATGGGACAGGAGAGGGGAGTGGGTGGTAAGGAACACTATGGGACAGAGGAGAAAAAAAAATATTCTGAACAAACTTTCCAATAGTAAGAAACACTATGGGACAGTTTGTTCAGAATATTTATTTTTTTCTAGCTTTCCTCCTCTAAAAACTAGGTGCGTCTTATGGTGCGAAAAATACGGTATATGGAATACTGGGAATTCAGGAACCAGATTTATCAGGAATACAAGATAAGCAGGAATGTTGAAATGTAAACTCACAAGATTAGGTCTCTTTATAAGAGACCAGGACTGTGGATAATGGACAACGGTATTTCTGCAAAGAAAAGACCAAGGAATAATTCAGTGAACCTTGGTAAATTATTATTTATACAATTTGCAGTGCACTAATAGGAGCATATTCCTGTCATTTGGTCTACAGTTCAAGAAAGAAAAGGAACCAATAGAGAGAAAAAGAGGAGGAGCAGTAAAATATCTATATGTATATAGTTGTATGTTGTGCTCAAAAGTTTGCATACCCTGGCCGAAATTGTGAAATGTTGGCACTGATTTCGAAAATATGACTGATCAAGCAAAACAATGTATTTTATTGAAGGATAGCGATCATATGAAGCCAGATATTCGGCTCCTTTTTTAATCATATTCATAACAGAATCACCCAAAGGACCCTGATCAAAAGTTTACATACCCTTGAATGTTTGGCCTTGTTACAGACACACATGGTGACACACACAGGTTAACATGGCAATAAAGGTTAATTTCCCACACCTGTTTTTTTTTTAATTGCAATCAGTGTCTGTTTATACCCAGTCAATGAGTTTGTTAGCTCTGACGTGGATGCACTGAGCAGGCTAGATACTGAGTCATGGGGAGCAGAAAAGAACTGTCAAAAGACCTCCGTAACAAGGTAATGGAACTTTATAAAGATGGGAAAGGATATAAAAAGATATCCAAAGCCTTGAAAATACCAGTCCATACTGTTCGATGTCTTGATACCAAGCCAAGGTCAAGTAGACCAAGAAAGATTTCATCCATAACTGCCAGAAGAATTGTTCGGGATACAAAGAAAAACCCACAGGTAACCTCAGGAGAAATACAGGCTGCTCTGGAAAAAAGACAATGTGCTTGTTTCAAGGAGCACAATATGTTGATGCATTAACAAAAATGAGCTACATGGTTGAGTTGCCAGAAAAAAAGCCTTTACTGAGCCAATGCCACAAAAAAGCCCGGTTACACTATGCCCAACAACACCTTGATACGCCTCACAGCTTCTGGCACACTGTAATTTATTTTTTTTCTTTATTGCCATGTTTTGTTTTATGATTGTGCCATTCTGTTGAATATGAATACCATAAGAAATTAAAGAAATCTTTTTTGCCTGCTCACTCATGTTTTCTTAGTACATATATTACCAATTATCCAAGTGTTTTCAAACTTTTGAGCACAACTGTATCTCTATGGCATAGTGTAAGGAGAGCACATGTACTGGGAACAGTTTCTAAAAGAACAACATATAATAGATTTGTTTCATACCGAACTGTAATTCAACCCAGTTGGCTGATAATCTGAATTCCCGAATTGCAGGCTGAAAGTTACACAAATTATAGACCAACTGAACCACGCAATGCTGAACATGCTTGGTTCAGGGTTGGGATTCTAAATTTCACACATGTGCCAAAAAGAGAGGATTGATGGGAAAATACAAATAAACTATTGCTAGGGGACAGCCACTAAATATTGATTTTATTCACAGATCACGTGAGAAGTGAGTAATAGAAAGTAAAAAGGTGAAACAGTACAAAATAAATCTATATTTATACAATTAATAAATGTATAATGTACAACTATATAAATATAGATTTTAATTGCTGCTCCTCCTCTTTTTCTCTCTATTGGTTACTTTTTCTTTCTTGAACTGTAAACCAAATGACAGGAATATTCTCCTATCAGTGCACTGCAAATTGTATAAATAATATTATATTATATGTATACATTGCAGCACAATGATTGGCAAGTTTCTTGCTTTTCTCATTCTTCAAACTTGGTTCCCGAATAAGAACTCCGGTTCCAAAATTCTGCCAAGCTAAAACAGCAAACCAAACCAACATTTGACTGAAATGTTCGAAAACATTTTTTTATTTTTGGGAAAAATGGTTCCTGCAGATCCAAACTTTCTAAATTATAATGATAAAGCATGAAGAAACTACACCAACACAAAGACAGCATCAGGAACAAGCAGAGCATCAGGGATGCAACATGTAAAGGCATCAGGGATGCATCAGGACAATGTCTTCAGGACAGGAATCAAAACCACAAACAGCAAAACAAAAAGTTATTTAACATTGTCCAAGCTAGCAGCAAACAAGCTAGCAGGCTTATAAAGAGCTGCAGTTAGGATGAATATGATTACTATTAAAGCTGATGAGGGAGAGACATACCAATATGTCACCAAAAATCTTTCCCGAGAGCTTCTAAAGCAACCACCGACATAGAAAAGTGCAGGACCAGAAATCAGATGCTTTAAGCTTTAAATCCCGTCAGATGTCAAGCACAGGAAACCTAAGCTACTAATACATTATATTTTTACACAAAATGATGGTGACAGGAGGTTTGGACTGGGGACCAAATCTGGAAATGGAAATATCTCAAATGTGGCCCTGTAATGTCATAAAACCTTAAAAAAAACACAACATGCCTGGGGACATTGCAACACTCAGGAGTTGCAGCTGAACACAATTTTTTTGTTGTTTAAAGCTATAACAAACATCACGCCTATAAAACAAAATTAAAGAGCGATGTAACGTTATGTGAATATTTTGACTTATAAAAACCAAAAGAAATATAAACATTTTCCAAAAACAATGGTAGATATTTGTAATAAATTAGATGCACAAAGGGGTCTAAATTCCCCTCTTAAAATAGATTCGGTGACTACAACATTTACAAATTTATAGAATAATTTTCTTAAATCACAAAAGTTTATTTGATACATATGTCTATAATCGTATTTTTTTTTTTTTTTTACATAAGTAAACAACATGCATCTATAATGGCCACAGTTGTTTGACTATAAATACATGGAGTAACATTAATAAAACATGTAATTAAATAAAAAGTTGAAAAAAAACTGGAAATAGAGTAACGGAAATAAACCCCTTTTCTGCTTTGGATAAGAGGGTTAGAGGATAAAAAACTTTTTTCTCTGCAACAAAAAAACTATTTAAACGTGTGACTCACTTTCCGTTTCTTTGCCAATGAAATAGATAGTAAAAAGAATATGAAGACAATTAGATTTCTATAGTTTTAACAGCATTAGTAATATTTCTCCTTTATTCAGGTATAAGCCCCAGGATTATGTGCATATTAATTCCCTGGTTTAATGCACTTAATACATTTTTATTCTTTGAATCTAGGTAGATAATAAATATCATGCTAGGCTGTTTACTTAGACTGTTTTTCATCAAGGTCTTCCCATTATACACCGCAATAAAAAATAGTTATAGGATTACTGTTTTATTATCTCGTTTACTCTGCAGTTCTTTTATAAGTAGTTAAAATGTAGTGTGTGTGTGTGTGTGTGTGTGTTAACTCCTATTTCAAATCTTAACCTAGGGCTAGAATAGATAGCAACAGGCAAAATACATTAAAAATGCATTATTTCCTTTGAGTAAACAGAACAACTCTTTATCATCCTTGTGTCTCCTACAATGAAAATGGAAGTATTTTTTATTGGGGAAGGTAAAGGTAACTCTTTCTATTACCGCCTCTAAGTTCTTTCTCTGATATTTTATCGGTTGGGTTATGTCAAGCCTTCTGATACTTCTTTAATTTCGCAATTTCTCCCTAATTGTGCCTTGGCTTATTGCTCAAGGCATAATACCAAGCCCATTATTCAACAACATTGAGATATTTGTCTAAACTGCTGTCCAAACTGTAGTAGCTGATAAAAGCAACACTTCCGGGGGATAAGGTGGCATCTTAATTGCAGTGGGCTCATTAAAGGAATCGATGGAATAAGAAGCAAACTATGTAAAGTAGCAAGAAATCACAACCCACACAATCTCACCATACAGTACACAAAGCTTGAACACAATGTAAAACCAGACTAGACAGAGATTGTGACAAACGCTCTTTTCCTCAGACGTTTGCAAGAAACTCCTGTATGAGTGTGGCAGCTGGCCTCCTGCCAGGTCTGAGATCCCATTCAGAAGTAACTCTGCCCAGCCACCATTAGCAGTTTCATCCGAATGAAAGCGAACACTAGCTCCCTGGCGAACCAAACCCATGAATGGTCCTCAGTGGTACTTATCCGCGAATGTTATGGAACTGTTTTTGGCATTAAGGTGACCATGCGGTTCCCGGACAACTTGGTCCAGGGTTTTGGACCAATTTGCAACCAGCCAGGACAGCGCTTTTTGGAGGGAAGGTGCCTGAGACTAAGAGGAACAAATGCTACATGAGAGCCAGATGTTTCCCCTACACAGCATGGATCTGAGTGCTATTTGGAGAACTTGGGCGCTCAGATCAGGGCTATATGGGGATATATTTGTGGGGTTGTTGTATATTTTTATGATGTTTTGGAGCTATTTTCATGTTTTTATATTTTTTTTTTTTGCCTCTCTGGGAGATAATTAGCTTACCAGCCTTTAACTCGATTATCTCCCAGTCAAAAATCTTTGGGAGGGTCTTGCATTGTATTGTTTTGGGGACCCCCTGTTGGGGGCTGTGTATATAAGCAGGCAACTTGGCCATAATAAAGCAGTTCCTTTTCACCCTTCACTCAGTCTTGGCTAGTGTTTGGGTGGATCAGCTATACTCTCTCCAGGAGAGATCAATCACTTGAACCTGTACACAGGACCCTGTTCCAGGATGGGAAGCAACGGAGAGACCCAATCCAAGCTGCGGCAGCTAGGGACTGAAGGACTACTCGTGTCCCGGTGATAGCTAGAAAGAGATCTTGACAGAGGTACCCAGTCAGGGTGCAAGGCGGTACGTCACAGAGATGGCCGAGAAATCGAAGGCAGAATCTGGACTGGGACTAAACAGTGGATTATGCAACAGAAATATTATATTGTTATGTCAAGAGTTTGAGTTTCATATGGAAATTAAACAGTTCGAAGGGATCAAACAGATACTAAGTGATTGTATCCTTTTAAGTTTACTGCATCTGGCAAGGCAAAGGTAATTAAAGCAGCAGGACCTATGGACTAAGTATAAGATGAATGTTGCAGGTTTGATTGTGATTGTTACATATGTCATGTTAAAAAAAAAGGTACATAAAACTATAGGTCCAACCCTGAGAAATTCCTCAGCAAACATCTTGCTCACATTGACCTGCTTGCATATGTTTGTATGCCGCAAGACATTTTAGTTTTTGGGGCACATGTTTATGTTTTAAGTAAGTTTCCTGGCTGTGGTGGTACCATCGCAAAGGTAACCTAACATTTTCTAAGAAGAAAATATGAATAAACTGTTAAAGTGAGGGACATTCCATATGCTACTAAGTATGTAGAGCTTTTCAATGTTTTTCCACTTTCTTATGATAAAAAAGGGTGTGAGATTTTTTTTTTCAATCATTTCAATCACTGGGATTTAATCCCTTCACTACCAAACACTTTTTGTTTTAAAAAAAATCTTAGCATTTGCAGTTGAACTTTTTAGATGAATTTGATCTCACTGTAAACTTTGCCTCTAACCTATTGGATTTTGCCGATTAATGTGACAATACCCACATTCTATCTATGGCCTATTAAGACTATTGCTTACAGTGCCACCTAGTGGCTAATTTGTTATATGTATCTATATGTATTACTTTACTAAAAAAAATCTTTTTATGTTTTATGACCCCCATGCACTTAACATTCCAATTCAAGTCCATTATATTTCTCAAAACACTTAGTCAGCTGAGTGGCTGACTGAGTCCCATGGGAAATGTTGTCAGTAAGAACTGCAGTGCTAAAGGTAAGACATTGCTATTTGAGGTCACTCCTAAACAGCTTATGTTCAATTTCTATATGCAAAGTATCAAGTACTACCTAGCTAGGGGACATCGCTTTTCAGTTCCTGCATTGATAAGACAGCAGTGGAGAACTGTTGGCAGTGAGAGGGACCCAAAACATGGAACCAGGTGAGGTTAATCAGAGACATCAGGGGATGTATTCATAGCATGGAGCAAGGGGAGAGCTGTCAGATACTTTCTCTTCACGTTTCACACTGCCACGGAAACACTGTGATATGAGCATTTCGCACTTTTACCCCTCTGTGATCATCCACATCCGTTTCAGTAGCAGTGGGGGCTGCACAGTGTGAAACGTGAAGAGACAGTGTTTGACAGCTCCCCCCAGCCCTCCTGCTTGCACATTGCTGCAGTGTATTCAGCCTCATGCACAGAGCAGCAGAAGCACCAGGCTTAAGCAATGAAGCAGGCATGGTGTCAAAATGGAGGCAGCATCAGGGGAAGTGGAGTTCTGCCATCTCCACCCTTGGTGCTATCAACCTATGACAGCCAAGAAGGCAGTTCTGTCTTTCACGGTAGCATATTTCCTGCCCAAAAAGAAGTAATCTGGAACAGGTGGCTCTCAGACAGTCAATTAAGGTCATTCACACAACTTTTCAACCAAATTTGTGGGCAAGCGGACATAAATCTAGTCACACTTTTTTTTTCACGCGCCATAGCAACAATATAGGTTCATAATAAAAGGAGAAGGGGTAGGTGGGGGGAGAGGGGGAAGACGAGAGAGGGGGAACTGCAGTACTAATAATTAAAAGCATAAAAAACAACAAATGTCTGATTAGATACATCTCAAAAATTGTTAAAAACAGAACAAAAAGAATTATATATTTCAATGTATGATTTTTTTGGGTACTGCCCATGCTGCCCCTTCGGATGAGTATCCACTGAGTATTTGAAACATTGGATGCATAGCTAGAAAATAAATGCAGATTTGTGTCAGAGTAACAGACACATTTACATCATTTTACTTTTCAACAATTCAGTCATAATTCAGTAACATGGTGTAATACAGTGTAAATATCAGTTTACTGGCGGAAATACCAATTTTATTACAGTAGGTTTGACAAAAGAGAAGAATAGAAATAGTCACATATCCTGCTTATGAATATTTCTAAGGATGTTGATGAAGTGCAGCTTTGTAAAAATGCACACAGGATTTGTAAACCTGGATGAGGGCTTAATACCCTCATACATTAATATAGCTAAATTGAACTCTTTAAGTATAGAAGGGTCTGCAATGTTAAATAATAAAGTACAGATCATGCTTTTTTCTCTACTGACTAATGCTCCCATCTCTCACTGTTTATTAGAATGTATAAATAACATTTGTAACTTGCTCGCTGAATGAAACCGGGCCTGCCATTTCCAGTTACTTTGCAATTGTGTAATAGAAAAGAATGGACTATCACGAGACAAATGACTTTCATGTACATTGATGCATTTAATGCCTTATGGGCTACGATTAGTTTTGCACTATTTTGCAATGTAAAATAAAAGTAAAGACCTACTTACATGATTATGGTAGTGACCGAGTCATTTCGGAGTAGAATTAGCACTCAGTGGCACCTCTTACTCTCCTCGTGAGAATTCCTAGGAAATATCATTAAAAATGATAATTTGATGAAAATGCATAATTTACACTTTGTTTTGAGGTGCTTTATATTTCTTGATATTTCTGTTTCCTCCCTAGATCTTTGTGGTTGCTGCTGAGTAATTATCACGTGAAGACAACGATGCAAAATGTACACATGAAGAAAATGTTGGCAGCTTTTCTTGGCTATTTGTTTCAATTCTGGCTTCTCTTTTTTATCTCAGTTTGTAAGGATTACTCACAGGGCGGTACTTCCCATAAGGCTGCTGGGGCCATAGCCGCAAGCAGCACACGGGATATGGACAGCCCCTCTGAAGCCGTGCTTCGTTGGTGGTACAGCGGGAGTATTCAGGCACGACGTAGAAATAGCTCTTTCCCCTTCTCACCAAATTCCCGCGGCAGCAGGTCCTCTCCCCCTTGCCCAACAGGCACTGAGATAATGTCAGTGTGAAATCGTTGTGCCACCCCCTTTACTGTGTTTTTCCTTCACTTCCCTTGATGCGGTGGATGTCTACATGAGTGTGTTGGCATTTAAGGGGGGAACCACATATGTGGGTGTGCATGCGTACTGATACTAGTAGTGCCAGGGTTAACTAATTTACATATTTTGCCAGGTCGTGGTGGCAAAGTTGTGAAACTAACATCTCAACAAATATAAGATATATATTTTAATAGCTAACACTCAGTTAGAAGTGTGCTTATCAATGTACTGCAAAACATATATAAAATGGTTATATTATGGATAGGTTTTGCAGTACACTGATTGGCCAGTTTTCGCACCCTTTTGGTCTGTTCAGTGCCCAATAATTTCCGAATTAGTGAGTGTGTTTTATTTTACCACAACCTACTGCTTGATAAATGATGTGCTTGGACAAAAAATGAAAGCTTGCAGCATCATAGTGAAACTGTGTTTCTTGCTGAAGCAAACCTTTAACTTTTGAACAGCTATTAGTTTGAATGTTTTGCAAATTATATTAGCAAAGCAAAACATTTCTTAATTAATAAAATATGCATAGTTCTTTTACAATGTGGCAAATAAACCCAACTTCAAATAACCATTCATCTTGTTGAATGACAGTGGAATTATTGCCATTACATATCATACATTTTAAATTAACCAAAGAGCTAGGCAAATAATTACTGGATCAAAGTAACAAATGTAATAGATTTTTGTATTAATTGCAATTCTCTGGTATAAATAAATAGAATTATGTCTAAATCGAAGTTTGTGGAGAAAGAATGAAATTTGAATAGGGGATGAATAAAAGATCCCTGCTCCAAAAATTACAAAATATATACACAAATCAAGTTATGTTAATTCTAGCCTGTTTGAAATATGAGCTTTCTCATAATACATGTATATCCATAATATTACTTATTGATTAATTTGGCTCTGTCATCTGGGGTGGGACTTGAGAAGGCGACATCCAGAGCTAATTTTACATGTTAGATTCCTGTAGGCACAAAATTGTGAGGTACCCCATGTGTCACAACCCCAAAATAAGGCAGAGTAAGTGAGAATAATATATTTATTACAGGACAAAAAACATATTCATATTTGATAACTGCATTTATATAAAGATATGTATGTATGTATGTATGTTTGTATTTCTGCTCTGTTTGTAATGTATTGTGTTTGAGTCTGTGAGTACAGTGAGTGTATGCAGCTGTGTAAATGCATGAAGGGTTAAATATAGTGTTAGAAGTGGTTATGTTAAATGGGGGTTTAAGGTTAGAGAGAGGTAAATGTCAGAGTTTGATTACAGGGTATTACCAAGCTTGACATGGCAAGCTTGCCATCTCGCAGAGCTCCGTATGTACAGCCGACAAAATCCTGAATTTAGAGGGCAAAACCCCTCTCCCTGCCTGCTACCAGCTGTCATCCCATGGAGTGAGCGACCCAGAGGTGATCTATGCCGTTTGTACAGCCGGCGAGGGTTAAGAGGCAGAAGCGCAAGCCTGCGGCCTACAAGCCCACACAGAGCCTGAACTGGTCGGAACTGCTGGACTGCTGGCAGCCTCACAGGGACCCAGAGGCTGGTTACTACTCAGACGCTCACCAATTACCCTTGACACAGATGGGCAGATGATCACAGAAGCCCCCCCTGGATCCACTATCAGGTTCCAGGGACATAGGGGCATTACTGCAGCGACACCAAACAGCTAAAATGGCAGACAAGGCGGATCACAGACCTGCACTGACTCCAGATGAGCCTGTACAACCAGATCCACTACCTAAGCAGGTACCGTGCACAGCAGAGAGCGTGGATGGGTCGGCGCCGGTCACTCAGCAGGACTTCCGCAACCTGGTCCAGGAGATCAAGACCCTCCTGGCGACTGATGTGGCAATTATCAAGGCAGACATACAGGCAGTTGACACCAGGGTGAAGGCCTTAGAAGGGGACATAGTTGCAATCAAACAGGGACTCTCAGACCTCTAAGCCACAGTCCTAGCTGTGCAAACAAAGCAACAGGCCCTTTCACTTCATTACATGGCCCTTGATGACAGGTCACTGTGCAATCACCTGAAAATCAGAGGGGTTCCTGACACAATCACGCCAGACGAACTCCCTCATTATTTGAGGTGCCAAGTGGCCTCCATACTGCCCCCTACTCAAGCCAAGAAATTCTCCATAGATGGGATATATCGTCTACCGGCAGCAGGCAGAGCTGCTCCTACCATGGTGAGGGATGTGATTGTCCGATGCTTTAACTCACAAGATAAAAGACTCCTGATGACAGCGATGCAAGGCAAGATGCCACTATCTTTTGAAGGGACTAGTCTCTCCTTATTCCAGGACCTTACTAGGTCCACACTTCAATGTCGACGATCCCTGCAACCAGTCACTAGCCATCTAAGAGCAGCCGGTGTGGAATACCACTGTAGATCCCCCAGGTTCTTGGTGGTCACTCATAAAAGGACTGTGCTTAAAATCTCATCACTAGCCGAGGCACCTACTTTCTTTGAATCCCTGGGAATCCGGGGTCCGGAGATCCATCCAGAGCGACACCCCGGAACCAGAGCAGCAGCACCCTCAACGTCAATGGGTCACCTGACCGTACACCCAGAAACCTGAACACACAGGGGACCTTAACAATCCCCTGAGGATCAAGCTCCTTTTTTAGTTCTGTTAATTTCCATTACTCTTTTTACGAATACGTATATGTTTCATAGGCTGACATATGGACAGAACATACACGCATGATCGACCCACTCTAGTAATAATAAGACAGGGCAATGCCTACAGCAACGATGTGGACATCACACACACATCACAGATCGAACATGACCCCCTCCTTCTCCCCACTTTAGGGTAAAGAATGCACAAGCAATGTATACACTTAATGGTTAGGGGCATACTTAGAAGATAACCTGACTATACCACCCTGAACGGGAAACACCCAATCACACAGACTCAGATGGCTGATCTCCCTACGCAAACTGTACCCTCTTGATTGATTATTAGTGTACATGGTAGTACTGTAACATTACATATCTCCACTCTGACCACTGCTAATGCTTGTTTTACAAGTTTATGTACCCTCCGTCCCTTTTTTCTTTTATGTATCCCACACTGCATTGATATGAAAACATTTTTTTTTCAATAAACAGAGATTGACAACAAAAAATAAACACAGTGTACTGGCAGTTTAGCATGCCTTCAAACTCTCCCAATTTTGGCAGGACTGTCTTAGTTTTCAAACCCTGTTTGGACTGAAACACATTTTTAGCTACATTACAATGAATGGGAATTATAGAGACAATAGAATGAGTTGAAAAAAGGAAACGTGCTGGCTCCCTCATTGGTTACAATACGATACTGAGAATTCAAACTGTGATCATTCCATTCTTATCCACCCACTAGCCATGGGTTGGATGTAAGTAGTTATCTTAACCTTCCTAGTACTTTTCTTGTTTGTATTTACTAGATGCTTACTGATCATGCAGACAGTTCAGTTTGAACTGTTTAGTGGTTTCACCTTAATAAGCTGGTTCTACTGATAAGCCCTTCACGAGTACTTAAGGAACTACGTGTCAAAATAAGTGAACCTCTTCAAGATTCCTTTCTTTCAGGAAGTGTTCTGGAGGATTGGAGGGAGGCAGATGTGGTTGCTATATTCAAAAAGGGTTCAAAATCCTTGCCTGGAAATTATAGACCTGTGAGTTTAACTTCTGTGGCTTTGAAAATATTTGAAAGGTTATTAAGGGATAATATTCAAGAATTCCTTGAGAAGAACATTGTTATCAGCAAAAGTCAGCATGGTTTTATGAAGCACAGGTCATGTTAAACTAACTTGATTGTGTTCTATGAAGAAGTAAGTAGAAGTATAGATCAGGGTGTTGCAGTGGATGTGATCTATTTGCATTTTGCTAAGACATTTGATACAGTTACACACGATAGATTAGTGTTCAAGCTCAAGGAAATCGGTCTAGATGAAAATGCTTGTTCTTGGGTAGAAAATTTGGCTTAAAAGTAGTGTACAAAGAGTTGTCATTAATGGTAAATTTTCAAGCTGGGCAGAGGTCGCAAGTAGTGTCCCTCAGGGTTCTGTTCTGGGACCCCTTCTATTTAACATGTTTATAAATGATCTTGAAGACAGCATTGAAAGTCATGTTTCAGTGTTTGCAGATGACACAAAACTCTGTAAAATAACACAATGTGAGCAAGATATTACTTTGCTGCAGAGGGATTTAGATAGACTGGGGGGCTGGGCACTCAAATGGCAGATGAAATTTAATGTTGAAAATTGCAAAGTTATGCAATTTGGGGTAAATAATGCACAAGCAACGTATACACTTAATGGAAGTGAATTAGGGATAACAACACACGAAAAGGACTTGGGAATTGTTATAGACAACAAACTATGCAACAATGTGCAATGTCAATCAGAAGTGGCTAAGGCCAGTGAGGTATTGTCATGCATGAAAAAGGGTATTCATTCTCGGGATGAAGTGCAATTTTGGGCACCTGTTCTAAAGAAGGATATTATGGCACTAGAAAAAGTGCAGAGGCGGGCTACAAAATTAATAAAAGGAATGGAACATACTAGCTATGAAGAAAGGTTAAAAATGTAAACCTCTTTAGTTTAGAAAAACGTCGCTTGAGAGGGGATATGATAACATTATACAAATATATTTGGGGCCATACAAACCATTGTGTGGAAATCTTTTCCCAAACGGACCTTACATAGGACACAAGGTCATGCGTTTAGACTGGAAGAAAGAAGATTTTGTCTAAGGCAAAGGAAAGGTTTTTTTACTGTAAGAACAATAAGGATGTGGAATTCTCTGCCTGAAGAAGTGGTTTTATCAGAGTCCATACAGATGTTCAAACAGCTACTAGATGCATACTTGCAAAAACAGAATATTCAAGGATATAATTTTTCAATGTAGGGTAATAACTGCTTGATCCAAGGATAAATCTGACTGCCATTCTGGGGTCAAGAAGGATTTTTTTTCCTAGCTTCTTGTAAAATTGGAAGTTCTTCAAATTGGTTTTTATTTTTGCCTTCTTTTGGATCAACAGCAAAAAACAAATGTGAGGAAGGCTGAACTATGTAACTATGTAACAGTACCTAAACCCTTCTATATACCCACTACAGCCCTAACTCCTCTATACCCACTACAGTCCCTGAACCCTTCTATATACCCATTACAGCCCCCTAATCCTCCTCTATAACCAGGAGATATAAACTCTACTCTATACAAACACACTCTCCTCTATATCTACTACAGTCCCTACCCGCCTCTTTACCCACTACATCTCCCAACCCTCCTCTATACCCATTACAGTCCCAACCCTACTATTTACCCACGACAGCCCCTAACTCTCCTCTATACCCACTACAACCTCTAACCCTCCTCTATACCCACTACAGTCCCTAAACTCTACTCTATACAAATTAACTCTACTTTATAACCACTGCAACCCTAACTCTCCTCTATAAACTCTACTCTATACAAACTAATCTTCTCTATACCCACTACAGCCCCTAACACTCCACCGACTGCTGCCCAGGAGTAATGGGAGTTTGATCGCAGGACTTGTTTTTTTGTATTTGTATTCACTTTTGTATCACACAGCTTTGTTACAATGCTCCTGCCCATCCCATGTGTTCCCTATTAATGGTTAATATGCATGTAGGGATGTATACACTTTTGTATCACACAGCTAGGTTACAATGCTGCTGCCCATCCCATGTGTTCCCTATTAAGGGTTAATAAGCATGTATGGATGTATATTAAAAAAAACACCCCTTTTTGTCTCATTAGAGATATCTTTGCCAGAAGCTCAAGGAAGCAAGGTGAATGGTTAGAGTTAGGACCCACCTAAGAGGTCTGCCTTGACATTGGCAGGTGGGCATACCCTCTCATGGCCATTGGAGGTAACTAAAAACCTCCATTTATTTTAATATACATAGGGATTTGGGAAAGAGCGCCAATAACTTTTTTTTCTTTGGTTTTTACTCCTCTATATCCACTACAGTACCTAACTCTCCTCTATACCAACTACATCTCCTAACCCTCCTCTATACCCTTTACTATTACAGAGTCTTTTTTTTTTTTTAAATAATTTTATGGTGTATAAACATCTCTACATATAGTTACATAGTAATATAGTTACATAGGTTGAAAAGAGAAATGTGTCCATCAAGTTCAGCCTTAGTCACATTTGTTTTTTTGCTGTTGAAAGAACAAATGTTTCAAAGAATCCAAACAACTCTGAAATATAAGGTTTTAGCTTGTTAATTAATACAGTTAAAAGTTAATTGATTTGGCTATTTTCCTAATCTGGAGGTTGATAATATTTATTTATACAATATTTTACAAGAAAGTATATGTTGAGAATTCTCTTTTTTTTCCAAGTATGTCTAAACACTGCATTTTTACAATAGGGTACAATATAATATTACGAAAAATAATACAATGTACAATATATATATATATATATATATATATATATATATATATATATATATATATATATATATATATATATATATATATATATACACATATATACATTTAAAACATAACAGGTAGTAAAACAGGTGCATTCTGGTATCTTGCCATAGAGATCATTCCATAATATGAAGTATAACCTTAGGTACTGGAGGAACTATAAATAAATCATAATATATTATTAATATAGTGTAAAAGACATGACACTAGCATTGATCAAATATTTCTATTTATTAGGATAATAATAATTTACATTTCTAGGAAAAACTCAGAAGTACAGGAAGACCTAAGTGTGTGTTTCTGGGTGAAAAACTTTTCATTTCTATTAAAGTTTATTATTTTTTAGGCTTTTTATGGGATTGATTACAAAAGTATGTAACCCATTCAGTGCTAGATATTTGAACAACATCTTCATAATTCCTTAAAGGGACACTCCAGGCACGCAGACCACTTCTGCCCATTGGAGTGGTCTGGTTCTCAACTCCCACCACCCTTAACCCTACAAGGTAATTATTGCAGTTTTTATAAATTGCAATAATTACCTTGCAGGGTTAAGTCCTCCTCTAGTGGCTGTCTATCAGACAGCCACTATAGGGACTTCCGTGTTCTTAGGACACGAAAAGTGTTTTAAACAGTGCTGGACATCCTCACGCTATTCATGAGGACCTCCAGTGTTGGCAAAATCCCCAAAAGAAGGCATTGAATAATGCTTTCCTATGGGGAGGTCTAATGCGCGCGTGGCCGGGGAGTAGCTTGGCAGGAGGCTAACCCAGCACCGAGGGACTTCAGGTAAGTGTTTGAAAGGGTTTTTAACCCCTTCAGCAACATGGGATTGGGGGTGGGAGGGAGAGGGGCACTGCGTGGTCCTGCAGTGCCAGGAAAACAGATACGTTTTCCTAGCACTGGAGAGTCCCTTTAAGAAATTGAAACTCACAAATGCGGAAAGCATTGTAATTTGGAGAGCATTCTAGAGAAAGAAACATTCATCGTACTGCAAAATTCATTGCGCCGTGTACCTTTTGAGCAATAACTTCTGCCTCGAGAACAAGAATCATGCTTCACTTTTTTGGTGATTGAAATTTGATCTGATGAAGTCGAACACTTGCAGAAAAAGAAAAAGAACTTTAGCTTTTGTCTTTTTTGAGACATTGTCTTGAAATAAAAGCAAAACATGTAAGCAAAATCTGTTAGACCTTCACAAGTAGCTACGCAAGAGATCTTGGATTCCAAGAATGTTTTATCACTGTTGTTTTTTACCTTTGGATAAGTGGTGGTTATTTTAAGCGGTGCTATAGAGGTACTCGGTGCATAGTAATTGCTTAAATGCCACGGGACAAACAGGCACCATGACTTCTCCTGCCCACTGAGCTTTTTTACAATTTGAACAGAAATCTCCACAAATTTAGCTGAAGTAGCCATGCTTACATTATACAGCAAAATGATCTGTGTTGTAGTTTTGGATGTGCACCATATGTGGTAGCTGGACCTGAAATGAAAAGTGAACATTCAGAGGAGTGCTAAGTAACCCTTTGTTATAAATATCATTATTTGCATCAATAATGTTAGCCCCATTTAAGAGGTATCCTGTATTAAAACAAATTGAAACGTTGAATTAATATAATTTTGCACCGAGCTTTTCTGCATGTGGGTATGGGTATAGTATGACATTATCCCTTTGCTGAAGCTAAGTGCTCTGTGACCATTTATAAAAGGGGATGAGAGCAGTATGACAAACATTCTGTATTAGGCTGAGTTAGGGGTGAGTGCAGTGCAACCATTGCTGCTTTGTGGGGTCATTGCTTAACTGTGAGGGTGAGTGTGTCCCCGTTTGTGGAGTAAATACAGCATAGTGTTTGTTGCTTAAGAAATGCAACGTACGTTTGGGTCTCTCTCCCCCTTATCCCCAAATACAATCCATCCCATCATCTTACATCCATGATTTTAGTGGACTATGCCTTTAAGCACTCTTGTAATGATTATTAATACATCTAGTATGTGAAACCCCTTAAACATTAGATGTCCCAGATTCTATCCACTAAAGAGGCCCATCCCTCATATCTCATATACAACTGGTCTACAGCACCACTTGCTTTAATCAATGCCTGTTGCAGTTTCTTAACACTTACGTTACTTCTTGTTACTTCTGCCTACTCTTGACTATAATAATATTGCAATTTAACAACGTTCACACTCTAAACATTTATAGCATAGATAACCTCTAATCTTTGTTTAACAGGTTTCGTTATATGTGATGTAAATATGTTCCCTTCAATTGTTGCCCGCGCTGAAATTGTAGCACACACTAATTCTCATTAATTACTCAGTATACATTTCAAAATGAAAGCCTTTATAAATGAAATCTGAGTTGGAGGAAATGCCAACGCTTAGAGATATATCTCTATTCTATGTAATATTTTCATAAAAATACTGCATATTGCACTTATACTGACAATTTAAGCAACCCGCATGTCACACAGAGATGGACAAGCTGCTCTTTGTAGTATACATGTTGGATGCACTTGCTGGGTGGTTATGTGTTTAACAGTTTAGAAGCCATTTAATAAAAAAAAACAGGACTCTCTCCACCCCTTTTTAATCACATTGGTTAAATAGAAGCACTACAGAATATGTTGGCGCTATATAAATGCCGACGATAATAATAATAATAATAACTTCTCCTCATAAGCTGTGTCCATTTATTCAAGCTATGATGACTGTGATGGCTGAGTCAACATTCTGAGTAGATCAATGCTGTCTAGGTTGGACGGAATTTTCAATGAAGCTGGGAAGTGTTATTCTTGCATTATAATACAGCCAAGGAGAGGCTGACATTTCTAGAAATCCATAGAGTTTAAAACCCTTCCTAAACTGTGTTACATAAAACTGGGGGTCTGTGCCCCCCCAGTAACCCCTAGACCAAACAGCAGTGTTTACATTGCTCAGAGTGCCAAGCATGTTAATTTGCTCATTTGTGCTTTCTGTTTTAAAGTCTTTATTCACATGATGTCCTCTTATTATACCATCCATCTTCTGTGTCAATTACTTTGCTGTACTCCTATAAAACACATCAAAATATATTCCAGTTATAGGCTCCCTGTGATAAAGTGCTAATTGAAAGCGTTGCAACACAAATG
Source organism: Pelobates fuscus (assembly GCF_036172605.1). Classification (NCBI taxonomy): domain Eukaryota; kingdom Metazoa; phylum Chordata; class Amphibia; order Anura; family Pelobatidae; genus Pelobates; species Pelobates fuscus. The sequence continues at coordinate 25,413,178 of NC_086320.1, forward strand.
GTTAATTTTCTCAACGTACTTTAGCACACTTAATATTTTTTACTGCATTGTGAATTTCGAACATAATGCTCTATTGTCAGATATTCAGTATGCATGATTTCCTGCTGCAGTTTCACAGATGGTCAAAGCGTTTCCCTGGATAACCCTTTTGTTATTAGTGGAGGAAAGTCTTTACATAACCTTACACAGTTCAATTTATCAAGCTGGCTGTGTTCAGGATCCAACCTTCTTTTGTAGAAGTCTATTTCCTCTGCTTAGGGACAGGTACAATGTGAATAAAAAATTAATAATGTCACAATTGCCCTTTTGGAACGTAATGTAAGAACTTTATTTAGTTTAACTATATCCAAATGCATTTAATAAACAGAAAGCACAGATGTTTGCAAGTTTACAAATGAAGCCACCATGCGCTGTGTAATACCCCCATAGATTCGAAAGGTCTCATCCACCACATGTCAATCTATAATGATGCCGTTTGATTCTGCAATTAGGGAATAGGGTATTTTGCCGAACTCTGTCCACATGGTTTAACTGCCAAAATAATTGCAAGTTGAAAGCCGTAACTGGTTTAATTTTTTTCAGTCCAGAGTTTTGCTGACATTTTTCAATAACGATAACAAAATCGTACAAAAAAAAAAGTTTAAAAAGTTATACGGCATGCAAATGTATCTTTCCTGAATGGCAATCCAAATCAATCAGTAATAACAGATTGCAAGCAAAGCTTTAAAAGCCTATATGATTAAGCAAATTTTGTTGAAATGGGTTAATTTTACCAAATCCCCAAGTTTTATTTGTTTATGCCAGAAATGGCCATTGATATGCTCTGTTCTTAACAGAAGAATAAAATTACTAGTACTAATAAAGGATGTACATAATGATAGAATTGAGTAGCTGCATAATAATATCAACCAGTAGAGGTACTTCTAAAGGGAAAGTTTTAAAAGGGATATTGCGGTGGCTTTATTTGCAATATAATGCTTAGCCACATGGAGATTATCAGTCATTAACATTATATAACTGCTGGAGGACGTCATGCACCTTGTCAGACTTCCTCCATTCTAAATTTATATTGTGTTCATACAGCACAGCTCTCACCCTTGCTAAACAATCCTACTTTACCTCTCTCATTAGTTCATGCTCACACAATCCCAGGTGTCTCTTTAATACCTTCAACTCTCTCCTTCGCCCACCTCAAGCCACCCCCCAGCCAATAGGCTGCATGTTACTTTACCAACAAGATTGACCAGCTAAGGAAAGGATTCTCCCCCCCCCCTCCCCCCTTGCTCCTCCCTCTCTTAACCACACCTGGACCATACCTTCCCTACCCTACAGGCCTTCTAACCAGCTACAGAACAGGAGGTGGCTGTGCTTCTACTCTCATTCCACCACCTGTCTGTTTGATCCAGTACCTTCCCACCTTATCAGATCTCTCCCCCCTTGTCTTGGACCATCGTTAACAAACATCCTAAACTGCTCTCTTTCATCTAGTGTTGTCCCTGCTCCCCTTAAGCATGCTACTATCATACCCATCCTTAAAAAGCCATCCCTAGATGACAAGTGTCTTCCCCTTCCAACTATCATCCCATATCCCCTTTTTCCTCAAAGCTTCTAAAATTCCAACTCCCTCCTCGATCCTCCTCAATCTGGCTTTCGCCCCCTCCACTCTACTGAGACTGCTCTTATTAAAGTTACCGATGACCCAATCACAGCTAAATTCAAAGGCCACCACTCCATACTAATTATTCTTGACCGTTCTGCCGCCTTTGACACTGTTGATCATGTCCTTCTTCTCCAAACTCTTAATTTCCTCGGTCTCTGTGACACTGTCCTCTCGTGGTTCCCCTCCAATCTCTCCCAACTTTCACTCAGTGTCTCCTTTTGCAATGGCACCTTCTCCTCTCACCCTGTCTTGGGTGGAGTACCTCATGGATCTCTTCTTGGTCCCCTTATGTTCTCTCATTATACTGACTCTCTTGGCAAACTCATTAACTCCTTTGGATCCCACTACCATCTGTATGTCGACGACACCCAGGTATATCTCTCCTCCCCTGATCTCTCCCCCATAGTCCTACAACGTGTCACTGCTTGCTTTTCTTCAGTCTCTGATTGGATGTCATCCAGCTTTCTGAAACTCAATCTCTCTAAAACTGAGCTTCTTATTTTTCCCCCTCATAATGCTGATCCTCCTTCTTCGCTTTTCCTGCAAGTTGATAGCGCTTGCATCGGTCTATCCTTGCAAGCTCGTTGTTTTGTTTTCTTTGGTCCTGGCCTCACCTTTGCACCATAATGTTGCTAAAACCTGTCGATTCAATTTTAAAAATGTTGCCCGCATCCGCCCCTTTCTCATGCAAGATGCTGCCAAGGAGCTTGTTCATGCTCTGGTATCTCTTGCATGGATTACTGTAATTCTCTCCTACTTGGTCTTCCCAGAAGCCAAACTGCACCGCTACAATTAGCAATGAATGCTGCCGCCAGGCTGATCTTTCTCACCCGTTACTCTCTTCCCACACCTTGCCCCTCTGTCGGTCCATACACTTATACTTCCTGTATCCTATAGGTGTCAATTAAAAATACTAACCCTTAGCTATAAAGCTCTAACCATCTCTAACCCCTCTTATATTTCTTCACTGACTTACAGATATGCCCTTTCTCAGTTTCTCCGCTCTTCCGGTGACCTTCTCCTGTCCGCTCCTCTCACCCTTACTGCTAACTCGCACTTGCAGGACTTCTCGCGGGCGGCTCCCTTCCTTTGGAAAAGCCTGCCTACCGCCATCAGACTCTCCGCTAGTCTTCAATTATTTAAAAGTCCCTCAAAACAAATCTGTTCAGAAATGCTTATGGACTTCCAGAGTAACTTATCTATACTCATCTAAATCTGTCTCTCGCTCTCCTAAAAGAGCCACACTCCACTCTCACCTCCAGCTATGCTACTTTTCCACTATGTTGGTGGCTGTCACCCTTGCTGCCTGTTGTGTATTTGTACCCCACCTCCTGTAGACTGTAAGCTCATTTGTGCAGGTTCCTTATCTACCTATTGTTCCTTTGTCACTGTGTAATTGTCTCATTTATTGTAAATGTCCCCCCCCCCTTTCATGCGTGCAGAATTAGTTGGCTCTATATAAATACCAATAATAATAATAATAATATAGCTAATGTTTATTGGTTTTCTTTGTTTATAATTAACTATTTTTTCTGGGTGGATGGGTGTTTTCCCTATTTATTTATCATTTCTATTATATTCTATTAATAGTAATTTTCCAATCACTCTCTGTATGGATTTTCAATTAGATTGGAAATAGGTCTCCAAGCAACAAACACCACTCAAGACCATCCTAAATGTTATAAAATTGCTACAAAAATGTTGCAGAACACTGACCTTTAGAATAGGTAACTGTTAATAATGTTTACATTTTACAAAAAGACAATAAACATACAACATATTTATTCCCCCTCAATATTTCCCCTTCATGTATTAATGCTAAGAATACTCTCTGTGGATGGGGGTACAGTAGCTACGAAATAAAACAAATGACAAAAAGAATGTGAATAACATTTTGTTATCTCAAACACTATCCAACATGTTAACCACGAAAAAATAAAAATAACTATAACATAATGTAACTGAGATAGTGATGTAGTTTATTGATGATGAGTTAAAACGATTAACAAGACACCACATTAAGTAAAAGACACAGATGATACAATTTACTTGTGACTGAATGAATTATAGATTGTTATAGACTGTAGAATGTTACCCAATTCACTGCACAGTACAGGATTAAATCCTATTTCTTCTACAAAGAACTGTTGAGATCTAAAGTATCTTTCTATGACAAGAGAAGTAAAGGCGTTTCATGTATGATCTAAACATGCCCACATTTTTCTGCCAGTTCTCTTCTAAGCTTGTTGGATATATCCTGTTTGGAAATTACACACTATAGGCCAAAATAGCTGGATTGTAAAAATACCCCAAAACTGGAAATTAGATTTTATTAAAATTGTGATTCTCCTTTCAATTCTCTATAAAATCGCATTTGACCTACATTTGTTTGGTTTCTTTTGATATGATTTCCTGCTGTTAATTTGCACCCTGGGATCGCCCGAGTGCCCTCGTTTCCATTTGATTTCTACCCTGTGATGGTTAAAAAGTGAAAATGCCTTTTGCTATTGACCCCCATGTACCCATTTTCTCATAAATAAACTGCAATACAGATTAAATGTTCTTAGAATCTAGATATTTCTCAGTATAGAAACGGAGTAATTCACACAATAACTTGAGCGTTATCACAGCATCGACATGTTGCTGGCCAGATTTGGATGCAGAAAACTGCACTTCATTTCAAGAGAAACAAGTACAATTTGTGAACGCCTTTGCATGATAACTCTGACCTTTTCTGAACGCTTAAGGCACAAGAAATGCAACGTTCGGGAACATAAAGGGTTAATGAGGCATGATGTGTATCATGATTCTAGGCTTCCAGATAGTCAGTGACAAACCCCGTCTTTGAATGCCGCATGGTTACAATATTCTGTATCCACTTAGCGTAGTCTACATCAATTTCTGCAATAGATCTATCACTGAATCACCATGCTGTGTACTCTGGGAATTGGAAAGTGTTGAATGCCAGTGTAAAGCAGATGTAGTTTTATCTCTGTTATGCATGTTGAAAGCAAAGCTCTCACTAACAGCATATAAGCAGTTTCAGCATTCTCCATGTCATACACACCAAGTGTTTTAGAGAGCTTTTTGCCAGAACTAGCTTTGTACTGTCATTTAAAGCTCCTCTTTCATCCATAATGTTATCCCAGCACAGCTTCAACCAGGCAAGAACAAAAACAACACATACATTCCAATAATAAATACAATTCCCTATGTTTCACTTGCTGACTATTTTCTGATTTACATCATTGCTTTCCGGAACAGTTTCTGAATGAAACCAAAATAATATTTTATAGGGTTTTGTTTTAATGATACCTAGCACTGTAAAAGGGTTTTGATGGGTCTGGGACAGGAAACAAGTATTTGTGATTTACATGTTTTACTTTCGGAGAGACTTCAAATGAAGGAAATGCTAGCAGAATGCTTGGTTGTATAGGGAGAGGTATTAGCAGTAAAATGAGGGAAGTGCTCATGCCATTGTACAGAACACTGGTGAGACCTCACTTGGAGTACTGTACGCAGTACTGGAGACCGTATCTCCAGAAGGATAATGATATCTTAGAGAGAGTTCAGAGAAGGGCTACTAAACTGGTTCATGGATGGCAGGATAAAACTTACCAGGAAAGCTTAAAGGAACTTAACATGTATAGCTTGGAGGAAAGACAAGACAGGGGGGATATGATAGAAACATTTAAATACATAAAGGGAATCAACACAGTAAAGGAGGAGACTATATTTAAAAGAAGAAAAACCACAACCACAACAAGAGGACATACTCTTAAATTAGAGGGACAAAGGTTTAAAAATAATATCAGGAAGTATTGCTTTACTGAGAGGGTAGTGGATGCATGGAATAGCCTTCCAGCTGAAGTGGTAGAGGTTAACACAGTGAAGGAGTTTAAGCATGCGTGGGATAGGCATAAGGCTTTAAAAAAAAATTGTGAAGAAGTTTGTGTAAAGAATAAAAAAAGATAATATTTTCAAAGGGACACTATAGGCACCCTGACAATTTCATCTCATTGAAGTGGTCTGGGTTCACTCTCCCTGTCCCCTTACCCCTGCAATGTTAAACATGGAAAGAAATTATAAAAGAAGCTATTGTATGACACCAGCAACGTAACATTTGGGACCACATTGAGTGTTACCAAAAAGCCAACTTGTAAAGTGCAAATTGAGCAACAAGGAATTGAGCCGGGAGCAAGTAAAATGTGCTCTCACTAGTGCTAGTATGAAGCAACAACTGTTACAGGGAGATGGTGAGGCTAGTGCCAATAATCAGCAGAGGCGGGTTGGACAGAAACAATTAGACCGCCCATGATCCAATCAATTAAATAAGAAAAAAAAGAAGAAGAAAAAAAATAAAAAGTTAATCCTGCCTAGCTGCTACAACCAGTGCCACTTACACCTACTTTCAGTCTCTGATTTAGAATAATTTTACTAATTTATGATTTTTGTTTGTTTATTTCTAGTAAGATATAGATTATTTTATTTGCAGTGTGCTTCTGTGCCACTGCTTGTACTTTGGAAATTGCAAGTCTTTCCCCTCTGTAATATGCATGGCTGCAGTTTACTGCACAAGAGATCCTTGCCTGTACTGAGTGCGGCAGGTCTTTTTTGACTCCTCATCTTCTTTTTCCCTCTATTGGTTACTTCTTCTCACTTGAACTGTGAACCAAACAGAGGCAAAGTGTGCCTATCGGTGTAAAGTATATTCAGCATATGATAATATTTATGATATGTATATATTTTGCCGTACACTGATTGGCCTATTTCCATGCCCTTATTTGTTCATCCGAATCGTTTTCCCCAATATTTTTAATGGGCAATAATCGGAGGAGCCGAACAATCAGATGAATGAGATCCTGAATTAAATATCGTTGTTTGAAAAAAATGGTTTGGTGAAACTGAATTTTACTGCCATGCATAATTATTACTGCCTTTAATAATTGGTGTTAAACATTACAGCAACAATCAATAATAATCACAGCACATTTCTTCAGTGAATGTTCCCGTACAATTGCATCTTCTTGCAGTCAGTTCCACCATCTATTGTCTCTATCACCTCCTTCATTTCTTTCTATCTGGTTTGCCCTTTCCATGAAGTTCTCTCACAATCTTATGTTTCTCTAACTAGACTGTAAACTTGTAAATGCCTTCATCCTTTTGCACCGCAGTGTCTCTTTAATTATATTACACCTTAGTAATATTTCGGTATATGTCAAAATATTTGTAACTCTGATGTCTTGTGCAGCATAGCTGAATATGCCGGTTCTTGATATAACAACTTGTAAGGTCAAATAATTACACCATGTAACAATGCATTCTGCAGTGAAAACCTTGTGGGAAAAAAATAACATTTGTATTTGTTTAAATTCAGTTTTATAAATATTCACATTCAAATAAGCATACACGTTGATAATACATAACGAGTTAGAAAACGAAATAGCTTTATTTTACATTTTGCTGCACAGTGTAAATCCAGTATTTATGCCCCCATTTAGAATGCAATATTGTTAATATTTAATTAGAAACAAAGTATATTCGTTAGCTACACGGAGCACTGGTTTGAAATAATGGCAAACATTTAAACATTTTGTTTAATAAATGTGATGCTGGACTTTAGATATCTAATGAAAAAGTTATTAACCTTGGGTCTTTGAAGAAGTGTTTTAATACTGTTGTGGTATCTTTCTTGCACAAGTTGAGCTAAAAGGAAATGGGCTGAGATTTGAAACTCGCTTGCTCTGATAGAAATGTAAATCTAAACACAGACAGACAGACAGACAGACAGACCTGTCCTCCCTGCTCTTCTCTCTAATGCCATGTGCCCACTCCATCAGTGTGTTCTCTTTTGAGTTGTTGACAAACTAGAAAATGTATTAAATATCATCATTATACTGTACTTAGTCTCAGTGTGTTAATGGGATGTCTTTCAAAATCAGTAAGCTTTAAAATAAGTAGAAGTACATACGTGTAATTAAAATATATTAAAAAAATTGGTAAATAAAAAATCTCAGCTCGATACGTATGAGAATTGCCTAATTTTAAATTAATTCAATCCACAACCTTTAATCTTGTTATAAATCATAATTATTTGTTCACTGACCATGATGAGATCTCGTATTGTGTATTGTAGCTCATGTCAATGGTGTCACAGTAATCACAAAGAGATAAAGTATCCTTGATGCGTTACACAAGTACATAGCACCATATAGTTCTTGCCAACAGTCACCATGACAACCACGTTCATCTGCAGGTTGGGTTTTTGGTCTAAGCACAGCCAGTTTAACTTGCTGAGCATATCTGATTGAAGTGGACTTGGGAACTCAACAGTTAGAATTAGGAAGTCGGCAACTACTGGAAATCTAATGACAGGAACACTGGAGACAAATAAATGTTGACAGGAACATAGCAGAATATAAACAAGAGTCCAGGAACACAATGTCAGGAAATGCAGTAATAGAGCTCTTGTGCAGTCAGGGGTTGCTGCATCTTTTGTGCAGAGGGAACTTTCCACATTTCGGATCTGGACTGTCCTTATGAGAGGAATTGGTCTGATATTAATGTGGTACAGGTTCCATCTGTAATGGCACAAGTGAGAAAGTACTAGTTTGAGAACTGCACAAGGATTTAGGGCAAGTTATGTTTTTCTAAGCATTGTTAGGTTCTCAGATGTCTCATACGCTATGTTTTTCTTGCGCGGTCGGGCATGTGTGCCATTTAGGCACTAAGGTAGAGTCCTACTCAATTTGACTGGTGACTTTAGCATCAGCATACATATAGGTGTTGTTTAATGGTATCTGATGTCATGTCTGATAATGTTTGAAATGGCAGAAAAAACTAATTTAAACTCAGGGGAGTGGGACTTCAGACTTTCCACAGCAGGAGAAGGGTGAGTTCCATTGATGTGGTAGCAAGTGTAACCTTTCCATAGTTGGATGGTTGGCTAGAGTGAAAGCTTTGTGGGATATATTTTTAATCCTACTATATAAAATATATGTATATGTATATATATATATATATATATATATATATATATATATATATATATATGATAGCGTATGGTAATATTATACAAATACATACAGTATTAATAAAAAAAAAGCTCTCTGCAGACCTATTCAGTAACAGTACAATTCAAAGGATAAGAGGTCATCAATCAAGATATGGCAAGAAGATTTCACCAACAGCACAAGAAATGAGCCTTGACAGAAAAGCAATAAGTATATGAAATTCTCTGCTATGAGAGGTTGTTTTGTAAAATTAATAAATGACTATAGGTCCGAAGTATATTTGCCAATACAACAAGATATAATAAACAGAGTGTTGCTTAAAGAGATCTGTTTTTTTTCTCCATTTTGAAAGGGTAGAGGATAGCACAGTTAGATATAACAAACATTTTTTGTTGTTGTTGTTTTTACTTTTTTTTATATCCACAACAGATATAGGGATGTGTAATGGCTGAACTTTTTTTTGTTTCAGGAATTTTACGCAGCAATTTCTGATTTGAACTGAAGAAACCTAAGGTCCATAGTATAATGGCTGTGCCCTCGTTTCTCCATACGAGCTTACTACATCTAGCACCGCTGTCCTTTATTTCATGTAATGTAGAGGTTTCTGAGGAGAGTGTTCTTTTATTCTATCTTGTAATATAGTCATTTACTTTCAAAAGTCTCAAGCACATAAAGTTCAACCTGCTGTGAGCTAGATTCTTCAGGAAACACTTAATTAAACTGACAGATGTTATTTTATTTTTAATTTGTTTTAAAGCAGATACAGAATTTAAATAGAAAAATGAAGATTAAGGACTTTCAGGTTTAAAGTTAACAGTTCCTTTAATTTATTTCCCAGCAGATGTGAGTATTCATGTTAGCTTTGTCTTGTATGCAAAAAACATGCAAAACCATATATAATCCATAAAGTCTTGTTAATTTCCCTGCTCCAAAAGGACTGTTTTCATAGAGGAGTCAATCTATCTGCCATGGTTCCATTTCCCACTTACATACATGCAGTTAGATTGTAATTGTTGACTTCTGATTATCACCCAAGATAAACTTTTTGTATGGCAATCAAGCTTTAAGGTTAAAGGACAATCCAGAAATTGTTGAATAGTACAGATTCTTGCTATAACAGTGTGGCGGCACACCGGGTAGGAGAAGGGGTTAACGCCGCCAAAGGGTGTTGTTTCCCCATAGCACAAAGTCTGCTCCCAAATAATCCCAAGCGCTAAGCAGGAACCTGAAGAAATATAGCTGAAGATCCTCCACCAAGCACGAGACGAGGCTATGTGTTGAGGGTCAAGCATGAACTGGCTTTTAATGAGTGCCACAGGCTGGCTTTTATGTAAGTCCCCATGCAAGTGGTTGCTGAGAAAATGTTCCAGGGGCATTCCCCACTGGACCTGAAGGGGCACCGCGGTAGGAGCAGGGACATAATTACATTATCCTTCAGGTCTAGGAAATACAAACTTAAAAACACTTCAAAATACATTTTAATAGTGGGGTACCCCCGCGAGTCCTATATCCCCAGGTAGCTGGGATCTGAGCGCCCAACATGTGTTGAATGCACTCTGATTCCACGAAAGGACCAAAAATGCCACCGGGGTATAGGACTGACCAACCGCACACGAGGCGCCTGCCCAAAACAGTTTCACGAAATCAGGCTGTGTGGGCAGTCTCTTTTGGGGTTACCAAAATACACAAAATACACACATTAGCTGGTCGAGGATCAGTTCGTACAAAGTCCTTAGTTCGTATCTTTCATACTACCGAACAGCGCCGACTTCCAAGATGGCCGCCACCCTGTGTTCGTACATACAAACGACGACCACCCAGCCGACCGTTCGGGAGATGGAAGTTACTACGGTTAACCACAGTGTGAAAGAGGTCAAAAAGGTTAGCAAGCCGTACACTTCCCTGCTGGGTGGTCGATCTTTCGGTAGATTGTTCGGCTGGACGAACTAAACCAGGGAAACAGACAAATAAAGGGAAAAAGGTTGAATAAACAGACGAACACATCTCTAGCAATAATCCACCAACTGGAAGGTCTGTCACAAACAGTATTTACTGTTTGTGGGCATAATTTGAATGTGTCAGGACACTGTTTAGGAGATGAAGCCCAAAATGCAGAAAAGGCCATAACTCAATCAGGAACGCAGTACAAGAGTGTCAAACAAAAAATGGTCAGGAATGCCAAAGGTCAGGACAGGCGGCACAGGATCCTAGTCAGGAGTCAAACTTGAATAAAATATCAGGGAATCAAACAGGACATGTACTGAAGGTATAAATGCAACAGGAGCACAGTATAACTGAGCAAAGAGTCAAGAGTTAGTGGAGTTTAAATAGGGAGAGGAGACATGTCCACTTGCTGTAGCTCCACCTTAATTTATTCCCCCTTCTCCGGTTTATGCCCTCTGTCTCTCTTTAAGAGGCCTTGATTTGGCACGTGTGCACCATAGGTGTTCCATCAAGCTCCGCCTTCTGTGCAGCCGCATTTGGAGGATCGCAAGTGGCTGGCGTGTCTGGTTGGGCTGGACGCGTTGCATGGTGAGTCATGCTCCAGAGCGGCGTCTCTGTGGTGGGAGACGAGGCGTGGGAGCGTGAGGCAGGTGAGCAAGGACCTGACAGAATGATGCCTCTATATAGACATTATATTTAAATTCTCACCGCATGTAACTAAAACAGCATTCCCATAAATTTCATCAGGTCCCTTCCACATTGCAAAAAGTAAAATGTTTACCATTTTTGTTTATTCATTTTCATATTTCTCCTTTGCTTATATTTCATACATTGCTTGAAATGTTCCAAGATACGATTTACTCTTTACTTCTATTAGTAAGGTATACGTTAGATATGACAACCTACGGTTAAAATTGCGGAACTGTCCATGATATCATTTTCATGTGTGTCTCTGAAAATCAATCTGTATACATATCTTCTATTCTGTTCTACATTTATGTAATCACCATGCATTCCATACTTCAAATATATGTTATTATATCTTAAATAAAAATAGCTAACAACTAAAAGGTTAATAATATCTGAAAGCACCGTTCTGTTAAATTGCAGTAACACAACTACTTAAGACCCTGTGCATTTAATTATTCAGGAACACTGATCTGCAAGACTAATAAGGGCCTTGTTTTCACCAGACCTAGTTAACACACAAGTGTAATGCTGTCTGATCTATGACATATTTCCCTGTTTTCTACTTAATCATTACTATGTGAAGTGTCATGAGATGTAGAGGCCGGCAAGACAAATGGCTTGTATTTTAGGCTAATGTTTTTATATTACAAATAAACTACGGCGGAGCAAGAATGTTTCATGCTCACCTACATAAATCATGTTCTGAATATCATTTTGTTTCTCGTTGATTCCCCCCAAAAAGTACATTATTCCAGATGGATTTGTAAAACACTGCAGCAATACAAATTAATTTACTTGTATTTAATTTTCTCTCTTTTTTTTTTTTTTTACGAATTATATTGTATTTGTTACTGATAGTTTACTGTCATGACAGTGTTCGTTGCAGACAATAATAAAGAACAGCAGTGTTTTGAAAATAGGTAATATAAGAAAATATAATCATTTTAGACCTGTGACTTGTGACACAAACCTATTTAATAGTTCTCAATGCTATTATCCTGAGCACTTTATAATATTTTAACAATTGAAAGTAAGTATTGCAAAGCTGTAAAGTGCAAATTGTGCAGCAAGCAAGTGATTCAGAGGCAAGTGAAGTGTTGTCTAAGCATTATCTGCAAAGATACCACTAGTGTGTATTATTGAGGAAAACGGCAGGACAAGAAAGTACTAGGGCAAGTCCTCTTGTGCTGTATCTGGCTCTGCGCAGTCGTACCCACCAACCGCTAGTGCTACCTCCACAACTATAACCATCTCACTTAGAGGGAGGGAGATGTTGAGGACAGTGCCAGTAATCGACAGAGGCAGGTTGGACAGGAACATTTGGACCTTTTCATGATCCAATAAATTAAAGAGAAAAAAATAATAATAAAATGCTGGAGTGTTCTAGTCACCAATTAGGTGACCAACCCCCCTAAAAGGAGTAAAAACATTTTCTCTCGCCACACTCTCATAATAAAGAATTTCGGAGGCTATTTCACATGCACGGCAAAATGCTTCGCTGTGCCAATGGTCCCTACAAGACCATCTGATTGTAATAACTGAGTTTTACTTGGCTGTTTCTGCGGAACCACCATGGCGTTGATGTGACAGTCACTAGAGGCATTTAAACTGTGCAATATATTCATTGCCAGTCCCACATAATGACACTGTTTTACTTTGCAGGGTCGAACTAAGAGGGACATGGCACCCAGAACACTTCATTAAAATAGTGTCCCTTTAACCCTTTGTAGAAAAAAAAGTTTAAAATGTGTTGGAGGTCATACCCTTGTTCACCCACATAAATAAATAAATACATTTACTCTTACTGCTGGTCCCAATTTTTTCAAATTCCTTTCATTATGGTGGTTTTGCCCAGCCTGGCTAAGTCTGGCAAAGTTGGTATGGGCAATTGACGACACACTTACCCTTTCACTGTGAGAAGAATAAATATTTGCCACACATACAGTCTGTAGCATGGTTGACTATCTTTCTGTGTGGGAAAAAAAACAGTACCCTATCAGCTTCTACCAACTGCATCAGCAGAGGCAGCAGGCACCATAAGAATCAGACAGGTCCAGTGAAAATTGTACAACGAAAATGAATTTGCAAAGAGGGGAAACAGAAGCATAAGTAATTAAAAAAAATAGGATTTTTCAAAAATTAAAAGGAAAAAGTGAATGGGCAAGTGAATGGGCAATTGATGACACATATCCCTCACTTTCATATTTTGAAAACTTCCATTTTGCTAATTAAATTACTTCTGGTGCTGCTAGAATACTTTCTTTTTTAACCCTTTCATTTTTTGGATAAATCCCCTATTTGTATGTGAAAATACTCCCTATCCCTGTTTTTCATTAATAGGAGATAGCAAAAGGTGAAGGATCACAGTCAGTCATTATGAAAGCCCTCACTTCCTATTTTTTTATATTAATCCAGTCTAAAATTGGCATTGCACAAATGTCTGATATTACATAGCTATAAGGCCTTGTCAGCACAGTCAAAGGAACCACTTTGCTGTTGTTCTGGTGGCTGCCCGAATGGCCTCCTTGAATATATTTCAATACCGAAATGTTGGGCCGGACTGGGACAAAAATTCAGCCCAGGAAATTAAAGACAGAGCAGCCCACTATGAGGGCAGAGCCAGAAAGGGGGGGGGGGGGGGGGGGGTGTTTGTTAGTGTGATGCCCCTCCACAGCATCCAGTGCTCTTTTGTTGAGCAAATGTCCTGTTTTTCTGTTTGTTTTTTTGCAACGTAAGCAGGCACTGCATTTGCTAGTGCTATTTCTCTGGTGTCCTCAATAGTGGGATAGTAGAGAACAAAACTGGAACAGCACTGGTAAAGTGTGTTGTGCGTATGTGTGGATGCTCCATCTGATGTTGTATGTGTTTGGGGGTTGCTTGTGCGATTACATGTGTGTATAGGAGGATATTTGTGTTGTAATTTGTGTATAAAGATGTCTGTTGGCATACTATATGTGGCTAGGGGCTGTAGTATGTATGTGTTTATAGGGCCTGTAGAGTGTGTGTGCATATGAAGGATGTACTGTATTTTTCTAAGGGATGCAGGGGGCTGCATTGTGTGTATCTAGGAGTTTTAGTGTGTGTATGCATATAGGGGTTGTAGTGCACATGTGTGTGTATAGGTGCGGCAATGTGTGTATAGGAGCATCGTTTGTGTGTAGAGGTATAGTGTGTGCATAGGTGGTGTAGTGTGTGTGTAGAGCGTGTATAGGGGGGTGTATATATAAAGTAGATATAGTAGGGTGTGTAGAATGTGTGAATGCATAGGGGGTGTAGAATGTAGGTCAGTACAGGAGGTGCAGTGTGTGTTTATAGGGGGTATAGAGAGTGTGAGTGCAAGGATTGTAGTTTTTGTTTAGAGCGTGTCAACTTTGTGTACTGTGTGTATATAAGTTGGTATAGTGCATGTAGGTGCAGGTGGGTGTACTGTATTATTATTATATTATTATTGCCATTTATATAGCGCCAACAGATTCCGTAGCGCTTTACAATATTATGAGAGGGGATTTAATTATAAATAAACTTACAGGAACAATAGGTTGAAGAGGACCCTGCTCAATCGAGCTTACATTCTATAGGAGGTGGGGTGTAAAACACATTAGGACAGGAATTTGCAATCAAATAAGGTCGGCTGCCCTTTAGGAGAGGGCAAGAGACAGGTATGCGAGGTAGGAGTTAGTCTTGGAAGCCATACGCTTTCCTAAAGAGATGGGTTTTAAGGCACTTCTTAAAAGATGCAAGACTAGGGGAGAGTCTGATGGTGGTAGGCAGGCTATTCCATAGGAAGGGAGCCGCCCGTGAGAAGTCCTGCAAGCGCGAGTTGGCCATACGGGTGCGGACAACGGACAGGATGTGGTCACGGGCAGAGCGGAGAGACCGAGAAGGGACATACCTATGAATCTGTGAGGAGATATAAGAGGGGCTAGAGTTGTTCAGTGCTTTATAGGTGTGAGTTAGTACCTTGAATTGACTCCTATAGCATACAGGAAGCCAATGTAAGGACTGACAGAGGGGTGAGGTGTGAGAGAAACGACTAGAGAGGAAAATCAGTCTAGCAGCAGCGTTCATTACGGACTGTAGGGGTGCAGTATGGCTTTTTGGAAGACCAATCAGGAGAGTGTTACAATAATCCATGCGGGAAATTACAAGAGCATGGACAAGCTCCTTGGTGGTATCTGGTGCAAGAAAGGGGCGGATACGGGCTATGTTTTTTAAATGGAATCTACAGGATTTGGCAAAATCAAAAAGATTAGTTTGGCATGAACTCCCTGAAGTAAACCCATGTTGTCTCTGATCTTGAAATCCGTGTGTTTTTAGATGTTCAACAATCCTATCCTTTAACATGGTTTCCATCACATTCCCCACTACTGAAGTAAGGCTTACTGGCCTATAGTTGCCCGACTCCTCCCAATTACATTTCTTGTGAATGGGCACAACATTTGCCAACTTCCAATCTTCTGGGACTACTCCTGTTATCAATGATTGGTTAAATAAATCTGTTAATGGTTTTGCTAGTACACCACTAAGCTCTTTTAATAGCTTTGGGTGTATTCCATCAGGTCCCATTGACTTATTTGTCTTTACTTTTGACAGTTGAAAAAGAACCTCTTTATTACTCACATGTAATAAATAACTCATTTATCCTTTTTCTTAACTGAGGTCCCTCTCCTTCATTTTCATCTGTAAATACCGAACAAAAATATTAATTGAGGCAGTCAGCTAGACCTTTATCCTCTTCTACATACCTTCCTTCTTTTGTTTTTAATCTAACTAATCCTTGTTTTACTTTTCTTTTCTCATTTATGTATCTAAAAAAAGTTTTGTCCCCCTTTTTTTACTGACTGTGCTATTTTCTCTTCTGTGTGTGATTTGGAAGCTCTTATAACTTGCTTAACCTCTTTCTGCCTAATCTTATATATCATTCTGTCTTCCTCACTCTGGATTTTTTTTATAATTACTAAATGCTAACCTTTTGTTTTTTACTATTTTCACAACATCTGCGGAGTACCATAGTGGTTTCTTGAATTTTTTGCTTTTACTGACAAGCCTAATGCAATTTTCTGTTGCCTTCAGTAGTGCAACTTTTAAATAATCCCATTTCTCTTGGACTCCATTTAAAGTGCTCCAGTCTGATAATGACTCCTTTACACATATTCTAATTTTAGAAAAGTCTGTTTTTCTTAAGTCTAAAACTTTTGTTTTTGTGTGGTGTGACTCAGTCACTGTTAAACCACACTGACTGATGATCACTGGATCCTAAACTTTCACCTACAGTAATATCGGATACCAAATCTCCATTTGTTAACACTAAATCTAGTATGGCCTCTTTACGAGTTGGCTCCTCAACGACTTGTTTTAGAGACAATCCCAGTAGGGAGTTTAGAATATGTGTGCTCCTGGCACAAGCAGCTATTTTTGTTTTCCAATTCACATCAGGAAGATTAAAGTCACCCATGATGATAACTTCCCCCTTCATTGTCATTTTAGCTATTTCCTCAACTAGTAGATTATCTAACTCTTCAATTTGTCCTGGGGGCCTATAAATCACACCTACACGAATTACTGTGTGAAAACCAAATTCTAACGTAACCCAAACGGACTCTATGTTCACCTGACTAACTCTTATTAGGCTAGATTTTATGCTATCCTTCACATACAGGGCCACCCCTCCCCCTTTCCTGCCTTCCCTGTCTTTTCTATATAAAGAGTACCCTGGTATTGCTATGTCCCAGTCATTTTTCTCATTATACCATGTCTCAGTAACAGCGACTAAATCTACACTATCAGTTGCCATTATTGTCACAAGTTCATGGATCTTATTCCCTAAACTGTGAGCATTTGTAGACATGACTCTAAGCTTATCATTTTTTAACACACTTGCTACAGGCACCTTCTGTCCTTGTTTTGGGGGACAATTGGATTGATGTTTTATCACCCTTTTGCCTCTCCTCCTAGTTTAAATACATCCTAGCAAAACCTCTGAACTGCTCACTGAGAACATTTGTTCCCTTTTGAGAAAGATGCAAACCATCTTTTTTGTACAGTTTTTGTACAGTTTTTATAGCAGTGAGTTCAAACTGCCGAACGGGGTCTCTGCAGCTGAAAAAAGAGTGTAGGAGAAGGTAAGGGTCAGCGGTGTTTGTTGAAATGTGTAGCCGATTTCAGTTTCATGGATTTGGCTACACATACCTCTGACCTCGTTCGAATGAACAAAGATGGCCGCCGCCACGTGCTCGTTTGTCGAATGGCGCCACTTCGACTACTTCGGCACTTCGGCTGCATCCGAAGTGCCAATTTAAAGCTGCAGAACTGCTCCAATACAATTTAAAGGGGCAGCAAGTCTTTTAAAATCCAATCTGCTAAAATATTCTTTAACAGGCAATATCTTCCAAGGGCCATAGTCTCAAAGGGGCATTTTTCCCAAAAGTCACAGTATGTCCCCAGATGGTTCTTAAAGGGCCAGCAGCAGCATAATAAAATACAATATGCCCACATACTGTATTTAAAGGGTCAAATCTCCCAGGGGCCATAGACAGCAGGCAGGAGGCGGGCAAACAGGCTTCTCCAATGCCCAGTGGCGAGGTTGGTTTCACCACAATGAGTGTGTAGGTGCAGGGGGTGTACTATGTGTATGCAAGGGGGTACAGAGTGTCTAGGTGCAGGGGGTGTACTATGTGTTTGTAAGGGGGTACAGAGTGTGTAGGTGCAGGAGTGGTACAAAGTGTGTAGGTGTAAAGGGGTACAGAGTGTCTAGCTGCAGGAGTGGTACAAAGTGTGTAGGTACAGGGGGTGTACTATGTGTATGTAAGGGGGTACAGAGTGTGTAGATGCAGGGGTGAAGAGTGTGTAGGTGCAGGGGGTGTACAGTGTGTATGTAAGGGGGTACAGAGTGTGTAGGTGCAGGGGGTGTACAGTGTGTATGTAAGGGGGTGCAGAGTGTAGGTGCAGAGGGTACTGTGTGTATGTATGGGAGTACAGAGTATGTCGGTGCAGGGGGTGTACTGTATATGTGTATACATATAGAGGGTAGGATAGTGGCTTGATTAATTTAATAATAAAATATAAATGTATACCATTTACTTCCCTTGTTACTTTGCAGGTGGGAGAGGGAGCCCCCAGACCCGTGGTGGTCCAATGAGAGGTGGCATGCCGCACACCGATCCCTAGTGGTCCAGTCGGTTGGTTAGTTGGTCTGGTCTTGGGGGTAAATACCACAGTCTCTGCCTCTTGCTAGCGATGGTATTTTAGAGCGTTGCCGCGGGTTATTATTAAATATTATTAATATTACTGGTATTTATATAGTGCCAGCATATTCTGTAGCGTTTTACAATATTATCAAAGGGGGAGATTTAACAATAAATGAGACAATTTATTGTCCATTGATCTCTTCTGCCGCCTCGGCCCATGGCCATCACAGCCCACCAGGCATTTGCCCGGTGTACCTGATGGCCAGTCCGGGCCTGCCAAAATCCATCTGGTGTTGGTGGAATCGAACAGTAATATGAACAAAATATGAACAAAATTTTGCTCAACCCTCGAATAGAGGAAAAAAAGTTCTTCGGAGGTGGTAAGGAAAAGCCAAAATTTTCACCCTGCACAGTCTAGTAGGAAGCACCAGAATACTGGAATTATTAGAAAGTAAGAATCAGGTTGCTAAGTAATAAAAAAAAAAAATACTTCATTATGCTATTAAAATAGGATTATTATTATTATCATTAACCCTGTAAGTATGAAGCAAATTGCATAAATTCAGTAAAAAAAATCAAACCATGGATTGGCGTTTCTTGCTTGTTCAACCATCAATCCCTTTTAAAAAAGTATTAGTTCCATAATGACATGGAATGTAATAAGGACAAAAATTAGTTTACAATAGTAATATTGCTACTTGCAAATATACAACACAATAACCCCTTTTTCCCCCAGAATAATTAACATAATTTTGCTTAGGTTTTTTTTTGTGTGTGAGTTGTAGCATATCGTACATTTTGATATTAACGGCAATTATAAAAACTAGGAAGTATTATATTTAAGTATAATATATTTACTGGCTCAGTAAGCCTCTAAGCAGTCAGTGGACTTGCTGGCACACTGGCTAATTTGTTATTCTGTATAACAACTCTGCTTCCCTGAAACAATTTTGTAATTATGTATTTCCAACACATAGAGCAAGACAAATGGAACTTCAAGAGCTAGACAACACAAGTGTTGGACTGTGCCAACACTGCTTATGCCGAATGACCTTTCTGCCTCACTAAATAACACGAGGACTAAATCTGATATGACAACTCCGAATTAACCCTGTTATTAAACTCATGTCACTATCCTTCCAGAACACAAATACTGCTAGGACTATGCTGGACTTGGAATATCAAGTATCAGGATACAATTCTTTATCAGACTGGAAACCGTGACAGTCGGTGAACATTATTTTATAAGCTAATTTGATTTGCTGTTTATTTTTTTTTTCTTGTACATATATTTTGGTTGCCATTATTTTCTGGTATGTTTTGTTTATTCATTGTAAAGAGATACAGAAATGCTTCCAGGTTACATATATAATAGCCACATAGAAAACACAAGTAACAATACATGATGACATATTTACGAATGAATGCAAAACATTATATGGTTGGCTTATAATCAAGGTCACAATGACATCATACACACATTGTTTCTTCACCTTTTTGGTCCTTCGCCTCCTAGGTCTTAGCAGCAATTTATTTAACACTATCAGGAGATCTTCCTACCCATTATCTATATGCCATAAAGCACATATCTAGCTATAGAATACATACAAACATGTCTCTCCCAGGACACCCTATATACCAGTGACAAGGAGAGTATTATTCTGGTCTGTCATACCTAGTAATTTAGTGAGAAGAGAACTTTCTACACAAATGCTCCTTTTTTTTTGCTTCATCTGTCAACGAATTGTAGGGTGTATTCTTCTTGAAAGCTGCAGATAATTACATTACTATTTAGTTTTGTCAAAACATTTACAACTTTATATCATCATAAGTATTATTAACTACCGCTAAGATAACACATTCCTGTGCCAGTGTAACCCCACAGTACTAGAATTATACAGAGATAGAAATAGAGCCATAGAAAGAGAGACCTACAGAGAAAAGAAATCCAGAGAAAGAGAGATGAAGTGAAAAAGAGACACAAAGATTTAGAGAGAGTAAGGAAATTGTTTCATACTTACCGTAGTTTTATTTTCCTGATCATTATTCATGGCAGCATTTACTCATGGGTTAGCTCCTCCCCTCACGGCAGAAAGGACAGGAAATAGAACTCTGAAACTGGTATAAATATCCCATCAGGCAGTCTTTGTAACTAGCTTCACAATTCTTATAGTATATGGGTGGGAACATAATGCTACCATGAATAATGATCAGGAAAAGAAAATTAGGGTAAGTATGAAACAATTTTCCTTATTCCTGATAAATCATGGCAGCATTTACTCATGGGGAATACCCAAGCAGTATATAGAGAGGGAGGGAGAGAGTTCAAAAACAGCTAATAGTTATAAAAAAACATTATTGAGCTGCATAAACCTTGGAATACTTTAAAAAAGCCACAGAAGTAATAATTAGGATATTGTCATAACATCTGTTCAGACAAGTTCATTTACCCTAGAGGCTGCTAGGTCAGCAACCCCCTGGCATTCAAATGTCTGAAATACCCTGAATAAATCTAGAGCCAGATAGGAATTAAAGCCATGGTAGCCAAACCTAGAGAAGGAACAAGACTGGACTGATACAAGACAAACTCTCGTAAGAAATAAGGAACCACTCTAGTAATGGATAAAAACATTTTTTTAGAGAGACTCCATGAAACCCAGACACGGTCTAGAATTTATAGATCTATTATGGCAACAATAGAATATAATGTCATTCTCTGATATAAATTTAAAACCAAATGGATGGCATCATCAAATCAGAACCTTGACAAAGGCATAACTTCCAGAGATCATACTGGATCAAGCAAATAATGTTGGATGAGAACAGTCACACCATGCTATTAGATAGGGGAAGAATTACACTGAGAATACTGCTATTTTCTGGATGAGTTTATTAACCCCTTACGGACACAGCTTCAGAAGCTGGACATCCACTTAAGGACACAAGCAATTTTTGCTGTTTGTGTTCAACTACAATTTGCATCTCTCATGTACCAACACATATATCATATTCTATTTTTAGAGGACAAAACCGGACTTTAATGTGATGTGACATATACATATATAAATTCTCATTTAATACAAAGAAATGCTAAATAATGAGAAAAACATTTTTTTTTTACAATTATAGCATGTGCATAATATATCCAGCTTAGGAAAATTAATTCAAAATCAATTAATTTATGTGAGTACATCATATATGTAGGATTTCAGTTTATTTTGAAAGTTTCAGGTCACAAAATACAGGACTAAAATAAAATTTAAATGTGAAACAATTTTAGAAGTTGGTATGTTTGTCTTGGAAGTTTAATACCCATCACAGAAAACAAAATTGACACATAAAAGTAATATAAAGTAGACATTTACAGGCTATTTACCTAAGGTTATTTTGACACTTTTTACGTAGCCATTTCATCACCACTCTCTGCTAAATATTGGAGTAAAATTATTATTTTTTTCTCTATTTTGGCATATACACATATAACAAGGTTTTTGTAATGTGTATTTTGTAAAGCTGGTGTGTGCTATCCCTGTACAGAACCCCATATGGTGTTAAGCTACATCTGCAACGATGTATAAAAGGATTTATTCAATATAAAAATTCAAAATAAACAGCCCTATTTAAGAGAACGTACTTAGGGGATGGGTAGGACGATTTATTGTTACTGATAATGTATGATCATTGTAACTGTGTGAAAATTGGTCACTGAGGATGTTTCTAACGAAACGCGTTGGACAGGAGACCAAAATTGTTTTTATACAATTTTATTTATTTAGAATTTTATATTGAATAAATCATTTTATACTTACCTACCTGATTCCTGATTTTGATCCAGAGAGCTACAAGCTGATAGAGGATCTTGACCTCCCTCACAAGAGAAGGCAACTTTAGGGCGCTGAACCATCTGTGAGTTCCATTTAAAGTGGGGGCACTGCTATTGATACTACACAGTGTTGCACAATTATTTGTTATTTTTGTTTTATGTTTTCAGTTGCATCCAATATTTTCTATACCATATCTTCAGGGCTTAGAGGCTCAACCTTGGCAGGGCTACAAAAATATTGCCTGGTGACCATAAAAGAAAATCTAGGCCTGCATAGGCTGACTCCTTTCAAACTGCTGTGAAGAACAGGAAAAAAGACGGCCTGATGGGAAAGGGGAGGTTCTATTTATACCAGTTTCAGAGTTCCATTTCCTGTCCTTTCTGCTGTGAGGGGAGGAGCTAACCTATGAGTAAATGCTGCCATGATTGATCAGGAAATATTTTATAACCGGTGAAAACTATTACAACTTGTTAATATCTGTGATCTAACAGTATGCATCTGTAACACCAATGTTACAAAGCAAGGGTAAAAAAACAAGAGCCCAAATATAACAGGAAATACACACTGTCATTTTGCAATTACTGAGCAATGATAAAACTGAGTAGCATCGTTTTCTACACTAAGTTCTATAATTGCTGCTGAGCACTCAGTGAACAGAATGACACAAGACGCACGTCATATGTTTTGACGAAGAAACACACTATATATTGAGGCAAAGTAAGAAGTTTCTTAGTCGAAGTGGGTCATATGGACACTGGAATGTGAGTCCTGTGAAATAATTGACGCGGGAAATGACGCGGAAGATATTACTTGCAACTTGATTTAGAACATGCTGTCACGATTCGGGGAACCCAACACGCCAACACACACACAGACACACACACAGAAAGTGTGCCGTACCGGTCCTTAGAGTGGCCGGGCTAAGCACACACAGAATAGTCAGGAGACAAGCCGAGTAAGGGGAACCAGAAAACAGAATAACGAGAAACAAGCCGAGGTCAAAGGGTAGGAGAAAGTCACAAAGTCAGTATAACAAGCCAGAGAGTACGTAACCAGAAAGCACACGTTCAGTATCAATACTATAAAGCAAAGACCACAACAGGGCAGGGAGGAACAGGAAAGGTAAGTATATAAACCAGAAGGTTAATTCTGATTGGCTAATTTCCAATCAGAATTAACAATCACACGTGGGAGATATCTAAACCTCCCACTGTGATTGAGGCACTGTGCCTTTAACGCCGGGTCAGGTGACTGACCCCGGCGTGTAACAAATTGGCCGGTCTCCCAGCGTGCAGCGTCATGCATGCTGCCACTGGGGGACCCGGAAGAAGACGCGGACGGCACCCATGGCTGGGAGGATGCCGCCCGCCGAACACCTGGCAGGAAGGGGACCGTGGACGGCTGGAGGGTGAGTGCCGCGAGCGGACTGCAGCCTCCCCTTGCAGCCGCCCGCGGGGTCCTGACATTACCCCCCCCTCGAAGACCGCCCAGAGGGCGGGAAGCAGAAGGCTTCAAAGGAAACCGGGCATGAAAGGAGCGGATCAAAGAGGGAGCGTGCAGATCAGAGCACGAAACCCAAGATCGGTCCTCAGGGCCGTACCCCTTCCAATCCACCAGATATTGCAGCCGACCCCTAGAAACGCGAGAGTCGAGAAGGGCAGCCACTTCGTACACATCACTGGGGACAGCGCGAGGGGAAACAGGCCGCCCGAGGGGACGAGAGAACCGGTTGCAAAGCAAGGGCTTCAAAAGCGAAACGTGAAACGTGTTCGGAATGCGCATGGAAGAGGGCAAGTCCAGGGAGTAGGAAACGGGGTTAACCCTACGTAACACCTTGTAGGGACCAAGGAACCTGGGAGCGAACTTCATCGAGGGAACCTTGAGGCGGAGGTTCCTAGAGGACAACCATACCCTATCACCCGGAACATAGGAAGGGGCCGCACCCCTATGGCGATCAGCAAACGTCTTCTGAGCAGCCGCTGAACGGGACAGCGCAACATGGACTTGATCCCACATCTTCCGCAAAGAGGCGAGGTGCTGGTCCAAAGCGGGCATGCCCTTGTCGGAGAACGCACCGGGAAGGACGGAAGGCCGAAACCCATAAGCAACCTCAAAAGGACTTAAGCCAGTAGACGAATGAGACACCGTATTCCTGGCAAATTCAGCCCACGGAAGGAGGCGAGACCAGTCATCCTGGTGCGCATTAGTGAAGCAGCGCAAATACAACTCCACAGACTGATTAGCACGTTCGGCTGCACCATTAGATTGCGGGTGATAGGAGGAAGTAAACGACAAGGAGACCCCCATCTCAGCACAAAAACCCCTCCAAAACCGAGAGACAAATTGAGGACCCCTGTCAGATACAATATCCTCAGGTACCCCATGCAAGCGGAACACTTCCTTGGCAAACACCTGAGCAAGCTGAATCGCAGAAGGCAGTTTCTTAAGCGGAATAAAGTGCGCCATTTTAGAGAACCTATCCGTCACAGTTAATATCACTGTTTGACCATCGGAAGGAGGAAGGTCTACAATAAAATCCATGGATAAGTGGGTCCATGGTTTCTTGGGTATCGATAGAGGCATCAGGAGACCCTGGGGTCTCACATTAGGGGACTTACACTGCGTACAGACCCGACAAGCCTGCACAAAATCCACCACGTCTCGCTTGAGTGAAGGCCACCAGAACCGTTGAAGGAGGCCCTTATAAGTCTTGGTAACCCCTGGATGACCAGCAGTTTTGGCGGTGTGAAATAAAGTTAATAACTTCTTTCTGTCATTCACTTTAACGTATAGTCTGCCAACAGGCGTCTCAGGGGGTGCTTGAGTTTGGTATGTCTTAATATTATCAAGAACAAGAGACGAAACAACCAAACGGGTAGCAGCTATTATCTGAGACGCAGGTACAATAGGTTCAGGGGTCGGGTTAACAGATTCTAGAGGTTCATACTGTCGAGAGATAGCGTCAGCTTTGGCATTACGGCAACCAGGTCTATAGGTAATCACGTATTGGAAGCGTGAAAGAAATAGAGACCATCTAGCCTGCCGGGCGGACAACCTTCTAGCATCAGCTATATAGGAGAGGTTTTTATGATCAGTAATAACCATGATTTTGTGTCTAGAACCCTCTAATAAGTACCTCCATTCCTTAAAAGCTAACACAATAGCTAAAAGTTCCCTGTTCCCAACATCGTAATTCTTTTCTGAATCGGACAACCTTTTTGAAAAGAAACAACAGGGATGGAGGGGTTCGTCATGCGATAACCTCTGTGACAGTACTGCTCCCACACCTGACTCAGAAGCGTCTACTTCCATAACAAAGGGAAGAGAAGGATTAGGGTGGTGCAGTACTGGAGCAGAGGCAAATGCCTTCTTGAGAGTTTCGAAGGCCTTAAGGGCTTCGGGAGTCCAAACCCTAGGGTGTAGACCTTTTTTAGTCAGCTTCGTTATAGGAGAGATAAGGGGTGAAAAGTTATTTATAAATTTCCTATAATAGTTGGCAAATCCTATAAAACGCTGGATAGCCTTAAGTCCTTGGGGAAGTGGCCAGGACAGTATGGCTTCCAATTTAGCAGGATCCATACTGAAACCCTGTTCAGTAATTATATAACCAAGGAATTGCACCGAGGTTTGATCGAACAAACATTTTTCTAACTTACAGTAGAGTCCGTTCTGTAATAATTTCTTGAGCACCATCCTAACATGATTATGGTGTGACTTCAAATCAGGGGAATACACAAGTATGTCGTCCAGGTACACCACGGCACAGACATGCAAAAGATCCCTAAGGACATCGTTTATGAGGTCCTGAAACACAGCAGGAGCATTACACAGTCCAAAAGGCATGACCAGATATTCGTAATGCCCACTGCGCGTATTAAACGCTGTTTTCCACTCGTCATTCTCCTTTATACGGACGAGGTTATAAGCCCCCCTGAGGTCTAATTTGGTGAAGTACTTGGAACCTTTCACACGATCAAACAACTCAGTGATGAGGGGGATAGGGTAGGCGTTTTTAATCGTTATGTTGTTCAGACCCCTGTAGTCTATACATGGCCTCAAGTCGCCCTCCTTCTTTGCCACAAAAAAGAAACCAGCACCAGCAGGAGAAGAGGACCTTCTAATAAAACCTTTACATAAGGATTCCCGTATGTACTCCTCCATGATCTGGTTTTCTTTCTCAGAAAGAGGGTAGACCTTACCCCTAGGAGGCATAGTACCCGGTAACAGGTTTATGGCACAGTCATACTCCCGATGTGGGGGTAGTTTATCTGCTTCCCTTTTTTCAAAAACCAATGCAAGGTCTGCATACACAGAAGGGACAGAAACAGAAAGTGGTTTAGCCGTGGGCACATTGAGTGAACAAACAGGACGTACATGAGCCATACAGACTTGTTGACAAGATTCCCCCCAGGAGAGTATATCTAAACAACCCCAGTCAAGTACCGGGTTGTGCTTAACTAACCATGGAAAACCCAGAACGATTGAAGCAGTAGGGGAGTCAATTATCTGAAAGGTTAACCTTTCCTTGTGCAAAGCACCCACAGACATAATGATTTCTTGGGTTTCATGGGTTACCAGAGGTTTCTCAAGCGGTCTACCATCTATGGCCTCAACGGCCAAGGGTGTGGCCTTTTGGATCAAAGTCAAGGCTGCGGTTTTGGCAAAATTCTCATCCATAAGGTTGTCTGCCGCACCTGAATCGATCAAGGCTTTAGTTGTTATGGTGGTTTTATTGACTAAAAGAGAAACCGTAATAAATGGTCTGGAGATGGACACATGAGGGGACAAAGTCATAACACCCGAGGCCGACCCCTCTCTAGGCCTTAGGTGCTGTAGTTTCCCTGTACCTTAGGGCATGCATTACAGCGGTGCCCCCTCTTACCACAATAAAGGCATAACCCCTCCCTTCTACGGTACGCTCTTTCAGCCTCAGTTAACCCCGTAGCGCCTAATTGCATGGGTTCAGGGGATGGTGGCCTAGGAGCGGGTAGTGCTAGTAATGCAGTGCTGGGTAGGGCAGGAAACACCCGTGTATCCAGGCGTCTTTGACTACGCCTCTCTCTAATGCGGTTATCAATAAGGATCACATAGTCTATAACATCATCCAAAAGAACAGGCAATTCCCTGGATGCTATTTCATCCAGTATGTAAGCGGCCAAACCCTCCTGAAAGGCTGTTACGAGGGCATCATTGTTCCAAACCACTTCAGCTGCTAGAGTGCGGAATTCGATAGTGTAATCCGCTACAGATCTATTACCCTGTCGTACCCTAAGCAGAGCTTTGCCAGCAGAAGCAACCCTACCGGGTTGATCAAATGTGCGTTTGAAAGCGGTCAAAAAGTCTGCAAAGGACATTGGGGAAGCATTCTCCCACATGGGATTAGCCCATGCTAAAGCTCTCCCTGACAAGTGGTTTATCAAAAAGGCTATTTTAGATCTGTCAGTGGGATAGGAACGTGGATTCATCACCAAATGGATGTCAATTTGGTTGAGGAAACCACGACACAATGCCGGGTCACCGCTGTAGCGCTGTGGCGGCGTCATATGCACTACATGGGCAGGAACGGGTGCTGGAGTGGGAATGGGCTCGGACACAGCAGCAGCAACCTCCTGAACGGCAGGCTGCAAGTGTGCAGTGCGAGCCAGTATGGTTTGCAAAGCTTGAGCAAACTGATCCATACGGTGGTCCAAGCCATCCATTCTAGCCTCCTGATTAACTAGGAGCTGTGGTATGTCAGCAGGTTCCATTATGGCCCTGTTGTAATGTCACGATTCGGGGAACCCAACACGCCAACACACACACAGACACACACACAGAAAGTGTGCCGTACCGGTCCTTAGAGTGGCCGGGCTAAGCACACACAGAATAGTCAGGAGACAAGCCGAGTAAGGGGAACCAGAAAACAGAATAACGAGAAACAAGCCGAGGTCAAAGGGTAGGAGAAAGTCACAAAGTCAGTATAACAAGCCAGAGAGTACGTAACCAGAAAGCACACGTTCAGTATCAATACTATAAAGCAAAGACCACAACAGGGCAGGGAGGAACAGGAAAGGTAAGTATATAAACCAGAAGGTTAATTCTGATTGGCTAATTTCCAATCAGAATTAACAATCACACGTGGGAGATATCTAAACCTCCCACTGTGATTGAGGCACTGTGCCTTTAACGCCGGGTCAGGTGACTGACCCCGGCGTGTAACAAATTGGCCGGTCTCCCAGCGTGCAGCGTCATGCATGCTGCCACTGGGGGACCCGGAAGAAGACGCGGACGGCACCCATGGCTGGGAGGATGCCGCCCGCCGAACACCTGGCAGGAAGGGGACCGTGGACGGCTGGAGGGTGAGTGCCGCGAGCGGACTGCAGCCTCCCCTTGCAGCCGCCCGCGGGGTCCTGACACATGCAACGTCACTGGTTGCTGCTTTGAAACTTCGTAGACCATTACAACAGGAATTTGAGGTAGAAGTGGGGTTCTGTCAACACGATTTACATATTAGGCAGACAGAACTATGTAAATATGGACTAAATTATATAAATATTCCTAACACTGCTGTAACAATATATGTATTAAACCCAAATATATTTCTAAACAAAGCTGCTTAAGTATCAGTACCCCTATATAATAGGTGTGCATACAAATTCCAAAAAGAGGGAGCGCTACATGCAATTATTTTATTAAATTGTATTTCATTTATTTAGATGATGTTTTTCTTTTGGTCAAAAATTTACAAAATGTAGCTAAAACATATCTCTTTCACATAGAGGAACCACAACTAATTTGTACTAAAAGCCTGCCATTAGATGCACTATATAACAAATTAAAGGGACTCTCCTGTGTCAGGAAAACAAACAGTTTTCCTGGCACTGCAGGTCCCCTCTCCCTCGCACCTCCCATCCAGGCCCAGACTGGCCATCGGGCAAACCGGGCAAATGCCCGGTGGGCCGCGATGGCCATGGGCCGAGGCCGGCAGGAAAGACCAAGAGATCTCCCCTGCCGGCCCATGCGCAGCAGCAGATGGAGGTCTAACCCATCACGGGCCGGAGGGGAGATCGGGCAGTGAGCCGGTCTCCCTCGGCGCACGTTGACAGCTTCCTTTATCTTCTTCTCGCGAGCTCCGAGATTATCAGAGCGTTGCCATGGTAACCGGCGGCAACGCTCTGAAAAAACGGCGCTCGCGAGAGGGAGAGAGAGAGATGGTCTGTACCCTGCGGGGTACAGACTGAATTACCTGCCGCTGGACCGCCAGGGATGTGTGTGTGGCGTAGCCCCCCCTCACTGGACCACCAGGTATGTGAATGCTCCCTCCCCCCCTGCAAAGTTAAAAGGGGGAATAAATGGATTTTTTTTTTTTACTTTTTAATAATAATAATTTAAGGCCATATACACACAAACACATCACACACATACAAACACACTACACACACACTGCACCCCTGCACTAACACTCATTGCACCACTAACACACAAACATTCTGCTCCCCTGCACTAACACACACTGCACTAACATACACTGCACTAACACACTGCAGTAACACTAACACACACTGCACTAACACACACTGCAGTAACACAAACACACACTGCACTAACACACTGCAGTAACACAAACACACACTGCACTAACACACTGCAGTAACACTAACACACACTGCACTAACACACACTGCACTAACACACACTGCAGTAACACAAACACACACTGCACTAACACACACTGCAGTAACACAAACACACACTGCACTAACACACACTGCACTAACACACACTGCACTAACACACACTGCAGTAACACAAACACACACTGCACTAACACACACTGCAGTAACACGCACTAACACACACTGCAGTAACACACAAACACACACTGCACTAACACACACTGCAGTAACACACACTGCAGTAACACACAAACACACACTGCACTAACACACAAACACACACTGCACTAACACACAAACATACTGCTCCCCTGCACTAACACACAAACATACTGCTCCCCTGCACTAACACACTACACACACAGCACCCCCTGCACTAACACACAAACACACTGCATACACTCTATACCCCTACATACACACTACAGCCCCTGCATTAACACACAATACACACTCTATACCCCTATATCCACACTGCACCTCCTGCACTTACACACAAACACACTACACACACTCTATATCCCTTATATACACACTATTCCCCTGGCACTCACATACACACACTAAACACACTCTATACCCCATTAACCTACACTACACTCCCTGCACTCTCGTACGTTATACCCCTATAAACACACACATTACACCCCCTGCATGCACCCACACTAATTTATATCCCCTATAAATACATATTCTGCACCCCCTGGACACACACTACACCACCTATGCATACATTACCCCCCCTATACACATGTGCTCTACAGCTCCT
This sequence comes from Pelobates fuscus, assembly GCF_036172605.1. Lineage (NCBI taxonomy): Eukaryota > Metazoa > Chordata > Amphibia > Anura > Pelobatidae > Pelobates > Pelobates fuscus. Next base: position 25,443,920 of record NC_086320.1, read on the forward strand.
TACATGCACACACTCCACAGGCCCTATATAAATACACATACTTTACAACCCAGAGACAGACACACTACAGCCCCTAGCCACATGCAGTACGCCACAAACAGACCCCTTCACATACACAATTGCTCTACACACATGCAACGTCCAAACATATACAACAACACAAGGAACATCCCCACACATGCACAACACTCTTTAACAGTCCGGTTCCTGTTTTGATCTCTGGTATCCCACTATTGAGGACACCAGAGACAAATCGCCAGCAAATGCAGCACACACTCAACTCCCCCTCTCCCCTCCACAAATACAACTCATGGCATTTATTTTAGCTCTGGAGGAGCGTCACATTAACATACTCATTTGGTGGGGGGGAAAGGGGTGTGCGTGTCAATGGTGGTTACATGACATGCCCCCTTTCTGGCCCCGCCCCTAATAGTGGGCTGCTCTGCCTTTAATTGCCCGGGCTGAATTTTTGTCCCAGTCCGGCCCTGCTCCCATCCCAAGTTGCTGAAGGGGTTAAAACCGCTTCAGTGACTTACCTGTATCCAGCGCTGATGTCCCTCTGCGCTGGGTCAGACTTCGCCTTTTGCGCATGCACGGTCGGCAGTAGGGGAGACCTAATGCGCATGCGCGGCAATGCGCATTAGACCTCCCCATAGGAAACCATTGAATAATGCTTTCAATGCTTTCCTATAGGGATTTCGGTGATGCTGGAGGTCCTCACATAGCGTGAGGACGTCCAGCGTCGTATAACACACGTTTCGTGTTCTATGAACACGGAAGTGTCCTTTAGTGGCTGTCTAATAGACAGCCACTAGAGGAGGACTTAACCCTGCAAGGTAAATATTGCAGTTTATGAAAACTGCCATAATTACACTTGCAGGGTTAAGGGTAGTGGGAGTTGGCACCCAGACCACTTCAAATGGGCAGAAGTAGTCTGGGTGCCTGGAGTGTCCCTTTAAATGTTTTGATAAATAATAATACATTTAAACTACACCCTGTTCCAAATGATTATGCAAATTCTATTTAAGTGTCACAAAGATTAAATATTTTGTTTTTCAGTTTAACTCATGGATGGCATTGTGTCTCAGGGCTCTTTTGATCACTGAAAACAATCTCGGACACCTGCGATTATTAGATTGCCGGGTGAGCCCAATTAAAAGAAAAACTATTAACGGAGGGTGTTCCATGTTATTAAGCAGAGCACCATTTTCATGCAATATGGGGAAGAAAAAGGATCTCTCTGCTGCTGAAAAGAGTGAAATAGTTCAATGCCTTGGACGAGGTATGAAAACATTAGATATTTCACGACAACTTAAGTGTGATCATCGCACTATTAAGAGATTTGTGGCTGATTCAGAGCACAGACGGGTTTGTGCAAATAAAGGCACATTGAGGAAGATTTCTGCCAGATCCATGCATCGGATCAAGAGAGCAGCTGCTAAAATACCATTACATAGCAGCAAACAGATATTTGAAGCTGCTGGTGCCTCTGGAGTCCCATGGACATCAAGGTGTAGAGTCCTCCAGAGTCTTGCAACTGTGCATTAACCTTCTATTTGGTCACCACTAACCAATGCTCACAAGCAGAAACGGCTGCATTGGGCAGAAAAATACATGAAGACTAACTTTCAAAAAGTCCTGTACACTGATGGGTGCCATGCAACCCTGGATGGTCCAGATGGATGGAGTAGTGGATGGTTGGTGGACGGCCACCCTGTTCCAACAAAGCTGCAACATCAGCAAGGCGGTGGTGGAGTCATGTTTTGGGCCGGAATCATGGGAAGAGAGCTGGTCGGCCCTTTAGGGTCCCCGAAGGTGTAAAGATGACCTCTACAAAGTATGTGGAGTTTCTGACTAACCACTTTCTTCCCTGGTACAGAAGGAAGAACTATGCTTTCCGTAATAAAATCATCTTCATGCATGACAATGCACCATCTCATGCTGCAAATAATTCCTCTGCATCAATGGCTGCTATGGGGATAAAAGGAGAGAAAGTCATGGTGTGGCCTTCATCCTCCCCTGACCTCAATCCTATTGAGAACCTTTGGAGCATCCTCAAGCAAAAGATCTATGAGGTGGGAGGCAGTTTACATCCAAACAGCAGCTCCGGGAGGCTATTCTGACATCTTGCAAACAAATTCAAGCAGAAACTGTCCAAAAACTCACACGTTCAATGGATGCAAGACTTGTGAAGCTGCTATCAAATAAGGGGTCCTATGTTAAAATGTAACGTGACCTGTTAAAATGTTTAAAAAGTTAAAATGTTGTTATAAGTTTGATTGAAATAGCTTTTGATTTCAGTAAATATGCTGCAAACACAACAAATTACAATTTTCAGTTCTTTACAACCTATAAAGTGTTTTGAAACTTACTGTGCTTAATAATTCGGAACAGTGCATTGTAAGTTTTTTAGGTTAAAAAAAAATACTGTTATCAATAGGAGGTTTGTTCAATAAAATTTGAATTGTACTTTTAATAGTTGATAACATGAGAATTATGCTGACTGTTATTTACATCAATTATTTAGGTAAATGAGAAAAATATAATTTGCATAATAATTTGGAACAGGGTGTATAATGTTACATGTAAACATTTAACATAAATAAACAATTATTTTTAAATCCTAAATGGCAATCGATATTCCCTTTTATCAACATAATGTTACTTTGCACATTAGCTATCATATCATTTAATAATTATGCTTTACCAAAAAGCATTCAGACCTTTAATATAACATCCCTACATAATCTTATAAAACAACTATTCACACATTATCCATATCTGACCTGCAATATGCGTTTTAAACATTACTGTCTATAATTTTAAAGTGAAGTTAAAGTGATTTTTTTTAAAGACTACAATATCTTCTTGAGGGGTCTCCACATTTTTTAGAAAGGTGTTTCCTCAAAAATTAAAGGGACACTATAGCCACCAAAACACTACTGCTTAACCTAGTGGTACTGGTGTCTTTAGCTTGTCCCTGCAGGCTGAGCAATGTGAACACTACCTTTTAATAGGAAAAGCTGTGTTTACATTGCTTCTTAGTGACACCTCTACTGGCAGTAACTCCTACATTGACCTACATTGAGCGTCTCCACGTTCTGCATGGAGACGCTAAATGCCCCCCATAGAATTGCATTGATTCAATGCATCTATATGATGATGCTGATTGGTACCGCACAGCATTTTTTCTTACGGGAAAGCACTGGATTGGCTGAGATAGTCAAGACTGATGTTCTCGGCCATGGAGGCAGGGACAGGGAAAAAAGGTAAGTTTACCACCTTTTAACTCCACAGGCAGGGGGGCTGGGGAGTTAAACATGTATTGCAGCACTGCAGTGTTAGGAATACATGCTTGTATTCCTTTATTAATTTTCACATCATATCTGTCATTTTTCTTATTATATATTAAACAAGGAATTGGATTTTGAAAGATGAGCAGTATAAGCTGCAGTACCCATGAGTGCTCATAAAAACGTTCTACCAGAAATGGAATAGTATGTTTAACCTATGCAGTCAATTACTAAGTCATGACACTTAAAATGTAATAATGTTCAGATCATTAGCTTATGTATGAACTTCACAGATCATATCCCCAAAGTTATTTCTCTCACTATTGGTACATGAAATTGATATTTAAGAGTAAAATGTGCTAACAGTAGCTATGATAGTGTGTGTGACTAGACTGGAAGAGAACAGGAGTGGTCCATAAATAGCCATCAATGTGGATGGAGTATCGCTAGTCTGATAGCTGAAATGTGAGTGGGGAATTAACTACAAGATGTCGAAGAACACAATGCTGTGGAAGTCCAGACGTAAAACAAAATCTTAGGTCCTGGGCTTATAATACCTTAAAGGAACACTATAAGGTCAGGAAAGCAAACATGTATTCCTGATCTTATAGTGTTAAAACCTGCATCTAGACACCCCCCCCCCCCTTTGCTCCCCTAAATATATAAAAAAAAAAAATATTCCAGTCTGCTGCTACTGAGACAGCCCCTGATCTGCCTGCTTGGCTGACATCATCATAAGTGGTGTTAAAAGCCAATAACAGTGCTTTCCCACTGTCAAGGATTCAGATCAGGGACACAGCCATCACAAGCCAAACACACCTCTGGCCAATCAGCATCTTCTCATAGAGATTAATTGAATCAATGCATCTCTATGGGTAAAGTTCAATGTCTCCACGTAGAAGTTGGATACACTGACTGCCAGTGGCCATTGGAGATATCCCTAGGCTGTAATGTAAACACTGCCTTTTCTCTAAAAAGACATTGTTTACTGCAAAGAGCCTGTAGGGACTGATTATACTTACCAGAACACATATAAAGAGCTGTAGTTGTTCTATAGTGTCCCTTTAAGTAAAGTCAGACCTAGGGACCAATATCAAGGAAAGCGCTGGTGAACTTTAGGACTACTGAAGAGATCGGAAGATATGATACAGTCAGCATATTTAAGGGACACTATAGACACCCAGACTACTTCATCTCATTGAAGTGGTCTGTGTGCAGTGTCCCTGTTACCTTAACTCTGCAATCTAAAATATTGCAGTTACAGAGAAACTACAAAATTTGCATTGCAGTGTTAAGACTGCCTCCAGTGGCTCTCTACCTGACAGCCACTAGAGTCGTTCCCTGTTGTTTCACAGAGTTTAACTCCGTAAAAAACACTGGACGTCCTCACACTTTGCAAGAGGACATCCAGCGCCTTCTAAATCCCCGTAGGAAAGCATTTATTCATGCTTATCTCGTACATTTCAACATGACGCACTCCTATATCCTACTGTTTATAATCTGTGAACATTAATAAAAGCTGTGTGCGCGTACTTGTTCTATCCTCAAAATCTCAATCATTTCTTTTCTCTTCCTTATGGCGAAGCTCTGCCTTTGAGCCATTTCTTTCTTATCTAACATTCTTATATTCCTGTTAAGCCTACTCACCCTGCCAACAAATTTAATAAGCATTTCTACCCGCACCCTACAGCATAACAAAAATCATGTTAACACAGTTAGCTATGCGCATGCACGGTCGGCAGTAGGGGAGACCTAATGCGCATGCGCGGCAATGCGCATTAGACCTCCCCATAGGAAACCATTGAATAATGCTTTCAATGCTTTCCTATAGGGATTTCGGTGATGCTGGAGGTCCTCACATAGCGTGAGGACGTCCAGCGTCGTATAACACACGTTTCGTGTTCTATGAACACGGAAGTGTCCTTTAGTGGCTGTCTAATAGACAGCCACTAGAGGAGGACTTAACCCTGCAAGGTAAATATTGCAGTTTATGAAAACTGCCATAATTACACTTGCAGGGTTAAGGGTAGTGGGAGTTGGCACCCAGACCACTTCAAATGGGCAGAAGTAGTCTGGGTGCCTGGAGTGTCCCTTTAAATGTTTTGATAAATAATAATACATTTAAACTACACCCTGTTCCAAATGATTATGCAAATTCTATTTAAGTGTCACAAAGATTAAATATTTTGTTTTTCAGTTTAACTCATGGATGGCATTGTGTCTCAGGGCTCTTTTGATCACTGAAAACAATCTCGGACACCTGCGATTATTAGATTGCCGGGTGAGCCCAATTAAAAGAAAAACTATTAACGGAGGGTGTTCCATGTTATTAAGCAGAGCACCATTTTCATGCAATATGGGGAAGAAAAAGGATCTCTCTGCTGCTGAAAAGAGTGAAATAGTTCAATGCCTTGGACGAGGTATGAAAACATTAGATATTTCACGACAACTTAAGTGTGATCATCGCACTATTAAGAGATTTGTGGCTGATTCAGAGCACAGACGGGTTTGTGCAAATAAAGGCACATTGAGGAAGATTTCTGCCAGATCCATGCATCGGATCAAGAGAGCAGCTGCTAAAATACCATTACATAGCAGCAAACAGATATTTGAAGCTGCTGGTGCCTCTGGAGTCCCATGGACATCAAGGTGTAGAGTCCTCCAGAGTCTTGCAACTGTGCATTAACCTTCTATTTGGTCACCACTAACCAATGCTCACAAGCAGAAACGGCTGCATTGGGCAGAAAAATACATGAAGACTAACTTTCAAAAAGTCCTGTACACTGATGGGTGCCATGCAACCCTGGATGGTCCAGATGGATGGAGTAGTGGATGGTTGGTGGACGGCCACCCTGTTCCAACAAAGCTGCAACATCAGCAAGGCGGTGGTGGAGTCATGTTTTGGGCCGGAATCATGGGAAGAGAGCTGGTCGGCCCTTTAGGGTCCCCGAAGGTGTAAAGATGACCTCTACAAAGTATGTGGAGTTTCTGACTAACCACTTTCTTCCCTGGTACAGAAGGAAGAACTATGCTTTCCGTAATAAAATCATCTTCATGCATGACAATGCACCATCTCATGCTGCAAATAATTCCTCTGCATCAATGGCTGCTATGGGGATAAAAGGAGAGAAAGTCATGGTGTGGCCTTCATCCTCCCCTGACCTCAATCCTATTGAGAACCTTTGGAGCATCCTCAAGCAAAAGATCTATGAGGTGGGAGGCAGTTTACATCCAAACAGCAGCTCCGGGAGGCTATTCTGACATCTTGCAAACAAATTCAAGCAGAAACTGTCCAAAAACTCACACGTTCAATGGATGCAAGACTTGTGAAGCTGCTATCAAATAAGGGGTCCTATGTTAAAATGTAACGTGACCTGTTAAAATGTTTAAAAAGTTAAAATGTTGTTATAAGTTTGATTGAAATAGCTTTTGATTTCAGTAAATATGCTGCAAACACAACAAATTACAATTTTCAGTTCTTTACAACCTATAAAGTGTTTTGAAACTTACTGTGCTTAATAATTCGGAACAGTGCATTGTAAGTTTTTTAGGTTAAAAAAAAATACTGTTATCAATAGGAGGTTTGTTCAATAAAATTTGAATTGTACTTTTAATAGTTGATAACATGAGAATTATGCTGACTGTTATTTACATCAATTATTTAGGTAAATGAGAAAAATATAATTTGCATAATAATTTGGAACAGGGTGTATAATGTTACATGTAAACATTTAACATAAATAAACAATTATTTTTAAATCCTAAATGGCAATCGATATTCCCTTTTATCAACATAATGTTACTTTGCACATTAGCTATCATATCATTTAATAATTATGCTTTACCAAAAAGCATTCAGACCTTTAATATAACATCCCTACATAATCTTATAAAACAACTATTCACACATTATCCATATCTGACCTGCAATATGCGTTTTAAACATTACTGTCTATAATTTTAAAGTGAAGTTAAAGTGATTTTTTTTAAAGACTACAATATCTTCTTGAGGGGTCTCCACATTTTTTAGAAAGGTGTTTCCTCAAAAATTAAAGGGACACTATAGCCACCAAAACACTACTGCTTAACCTAGTGGTACTGGTGTCTTTAGCTTGTCCCTGCAGGCTGAGCAATGTGAACACTACCTTTTAATAGGAAAAGCTGTGTTTACATTGCTTCTTAGTGACACCTCTACTGGCAGTAACTCCTACATTGACCTACATTGAGCGTCTCCACGTTCTGCATGGAGACGCTAAATGCCCCCCATAGAATTGCATTGATTCAATGCATCTATATGATGATGCTGATTGGTACCGCACAGCATTTTTTCTTACGGGAAAGCACTGGATTGGCTGAGATAGTCAAGACTGATGTTCTCGGCCATGGAGGCAGGGACAGGGAAAAAAGGTAAGTTTACCACCTTTTAACTCCACAGGCAGGGGGGCTGGGGAGTTAAACATGTATTGCAGCACTGCAGTGTTAAGAATACATGCTTGTATTCCTTTATTAATTTTCACATCATATCTGTCATTTTTCTTATTATATATTAAACAAGGAATTGGATTTTGAAAGATGAGCAGTATAAGCTGCAGTACCCATGAGTGCTCATAAAAACGTTCTACCAGAAATGGAATAGTATGTTTAACCTATGCAGTCAATTACTAAGTCATGACACTTAAAATGTAATAATGTTCAGATCATTAGCTTATGTATGAACTTCACAGATCATATCCCCAAAGTTATTTCTCTCACTATTGGTACATGAAATTGATATTTAAGAGTAAAATGTGCTAACAGTAGCTATGATAGTGTGTGTGACTAGACTGGAAGAGAACAGGAGTGGTCCATAAATAGCCATCAATGTGGATGGAGTATCGCTAGTCTGATAGCTGAAATGTGAGTGGGGAATTAACTACAAGATGTCGAAGAACACAATGCTGTGGAAGTCCAGACGTAAAACAAAATCTTAGGTCCTGGGCTTATAATACCTTAAAGGAACACTATAAGGTCAGGAAAGCAAACATGTATTCCTGATCTTATAGTGTTAAAACCTGCATCTAGACACCCCCCCCCCTTTGCTCCCCTAAATATATAAAAAAAAAAAATATTCCAGTCTGCTGCTACTGAGACAGCCCCTGATCTGCCTGCTTGGCTGACATCATCATAAGTGGTGTTAAAAGCCAATAACAGTGCTTTCCCACTGTCAAGGATTCAGATCAGGGACACAGCCATCACAAGCCAAACACACCTCTGGCCAATCAGCATCTTCTCATAGAGATTAATTGAATCAATGCATCTCTATGGGTAAAGTTCAATGTCTCCACGTAGAAGTTGGATACACTGACTGCCAGTGGCCATTGGAGATATCCCTAGGCTGTAATGTAAACACTGCCTTTTCTCTAAAAAGACATTGTTTACTGCAAAGAGCCTGTAGGGACTGATTATACTTACCAGAACACATATAAAGAGCTGTAGTTGTTCTATAGTGTCCCTTTAAGTAAAGTCAGACCTAGGGACCAATATCAAGGAAAGCGCTGGTGAACTTTAGGACTACTGAAGAGATCGGAAGATATGATACAGTCAGCATATTTAAGGGACACTATAGACACCCAGACTACTTCATCTCATTGAAGTGGTCTGTGTGCAGTGTCCCTGTTACCTTAACTCTGCAATCTAAAATATTGCAGTTACAGAGAAACTACAAAATTTGCATTGCAGTGTTAAGACTGCCTCCAGTGGCTCTCTACCTGACAGCCACTAGAGTCGTTCCCTGTTGTTTCACAGAGTTTAACTCCGTAAAAAACACTGGACGTCCTCACACTTTGCAAGAGGACATCCAGCGCCTTCTAAATCCCCGTAGGAAAGCATTTATTCATGCTTATCTCGTACATTTCAACATGACGCACTCCTATATCCTACTGTTTATAATCTGTGAACATTAATAAAAGCTGTGTGCGCGTACTTGTTCTATCCTCAAAATCTCAATCATTTCTTTTCTCTTCCTTATGGCGAAGCTCTGCCTTTGAGCCATTTCTTTCTTATCTAACATTCTTATATTCCTGTTAAGCCTACTCACCCTGCCAACAAATTTAATAAGCATTTCTACCCGCACCCTACAGCATAACAAAAATCATGTTAACACAGTTAGCTATGCGCATGCACGGTCGGCAGTAGGGGAGACCTAATGCGCATGCGCGGCAATGCGCATTAGACCTCCCCATAGGAAACCATTGAATAATGCTTTCAATGCTTTCCTATAGGGATTTCGGTGATGCTGGAGGTCCTCACATAGCGTGAGGACGTCCAGCGTCGTATAACACACGTTTCGTGTTCTATGAACACGGAAGTGTCCTTTAGTGGCTGTCTAATAGACAGCCACTAGAGGAGGACTTAACCCTGCAAGGTAAATATTGCAGTTTATGAAAACTGCCATAATTACACTTGCAGGGTTAAGGGTAGTGGGAGTTGGCACCCAGACCACTTCAAATGGGCAGAAGTAGTCTGGGTGCCTGGAGTGTCCCTTTAAATGTTTTGATAAATAATAATACATTTAAACTACACCCTGTTCCAAATGATTATGCAAATTCTATTTAAGTGTCACAAAGATTAAATATTTTGTTTTTCAGTTTAACTCATGGATGGCATTGTGTCTCAGGGCTCTTTTGATCACTGAAAACAATCTCGGACACCTGCGATTATTAGATTGCCGGGTGAGCCCAATTAAAAGAAAAACTATTAACGGAGGGTGTTCCATGTTATTAAGCAGAGCACCATTTTCATGCAATATGGGGAAGAAAAAGGATCTCTCTGCTGCTGAAAAGAGTGAAATAGTTCAATGCCTTGGACGAGGTATGAAAACATTAGATATTTCACGACAACTTAAGTGTGATCATCGCACTATTAAGAGATTTGTGGCTGATTCAGAGCACAGACGGGTTTGTGCAAATAAAGGCACATTGAGGAAGATTTCTGCCAGATCCATGCATCGGATCAAGAGAGCAGCTGCTAAAATACCATTACATAGCAGCAAACAGATATTTGAAGCTGCTGGTGCCTCTGGAGTCCCATGGACATCAAGGTGTAGAGTCCTCCAGAGTCTTGCAACTGTGCATTAACCTTCTATTTGGTCACCACTAACCAATGCTCACAAGCAGAAACGGCTGCATTGGGCAGAAAAATACATGAAGACTAACTTTCAAAAAGTCCTGTACACTGATGGGTGCCATGCAACCCTGGATGGTCCAGATGGATGGAGTAGTGGATGGTTGGTGGACGGCCACCCTGTTCCAACAAAGCTGCAACATCAGCAAGGCGGTGGTGGAGTCATGTTTTGGGCCGGAATCATGGGAAGAGAGCTGGTCGGCCCTTTAGGGTCCCCGAAGGTGTAAAGATGACCTCTACAAAGTATGTGGAGTTTCTGACTAACCACTTTCTTCCCTGGTACAGAAGGAAGAACTATGCTTTCCGTAATAAAATCATCTTCATGCATGACAATGCACCATCTCATGCTGCAAATAATTCCTCTGCATCAATGGCTGCTATGGGGATAAAAGGAGAGAAAGTCATGGTGTGGCCTTCATCCTCCCCTGACCTCAATCCTATTGAGAACCTTTGGAGCATCCTCAAGCAAAAGATCTATGAGGTGGGAGGCAGTTTACATCCAAACAGCAGCTCCGGGAGGCTATTCTGACATCTTGCAAACAAATTCAAGCAGAAACTGTCCAAAAACTCACACGTTCAATGGATGCAAGACTTGTGAAGCTGCTATCAAATAAGGGGTCCTATGTTAAAATGTAACGTGACCTGTTAAAATGTTTAAAAAGTTAAAATGTTGTTATAAGTTTGATTGAAATAGCTTTTGATTTCAGTAAATATGCTGCAAACACAACAAATTACAATTTTCAGTTCTTTACAACCTATAAAGTGTTTTGAAACTTACTGTGCTTAATAATTCGGAACAGTGCATTGTAAGTTTTTTAGGTTAAAAAAAAATACTGTTATCAATAGGAGGTTTGTTCAATAAAATTTGAATTGTACTTTTAATAGTTGATAACATGAGAATTATGCTGACTGTTATTTACATCAATTATTTAGGTAAATGAGAAAAATATAATTTGCATAATAATTTGGAACAGGGTGTATAATGTTACATGTAAACATTTAACATAAATAAACAATTATTTTTAAATCCTAAATGGCAATCGATATTCCCTTTTATCAACATAATGTTACTTTGCACATTAGCTATCATATCATTTAATAATTATGCTTTACCAAAAAGCATTCAGACCTTTAATATAACATCCCTACATAATCTTATAAAACAACTATTCACACATTATCCATATCTGACCTGCAATATGCGTTTTAAACATTACTGTCTATAATTTTAAAGTGAAGTTAAAGTGATTTTTTTTAAAGACTACAATATCTTCTTGAGGGGTCTCCACATTTTTTAGAAAGGTGTTTCCTCAAAAATTAAAGGGACACTATAGCCACCAAAACACTACTGCTTAACCTAGTGGTACTGGTGTCTTTAGCTTGTCCCTGCAGGCTGAGCAATGTGAACACTACCTTTTAATAGGAAAAGCTGTGTTTACATTGCTTCTTAGTGACACCTCTACTGGCAGTAACTCCTACATTGACCTACATTGAGCGTCTCCACGTTCTGCATGGAGACGCTAAATGCCCCCCATAGAATTGCATTGATTCAATGCATCTATATGATGATGCTGATTGGTACCGCACAGCATTTTTTCTTACGGGAAAGCACTGGATTGGCTGAGATAGTCAAGACTGATGTTCTCGGCCATGGAGGCAGGGACAGGGAAAAAAGGTAAGTTTACCACCTTTTAACTCCACAGGCAGGGGGGCTGGGGAGTTAAACATGTATTGCAGCACTGCAGTGTTAAGAATACATGCTTGTATTCCTTTATTAATTTTCACATCATATCTGTCATTTTTCTTATTATATATTAAACAAGGAATTGGATTTTGAAAGATGAGCAGTATAAGCTGCAGTACCCATGAGTGCTCATAAAAACGTTCTACCAGAAATGGAATAGTATGTTTAACCTATGCAGTCAATTACTAAGTCATGACACTTAAAATGTAATAATGTTCAGATCATTAGCTTATGTATGAACTTCACAGATCATATCCCCAAAGTTATTTCTCTCACTATTGGTACATGAAATTGATATTTAAGAGTAAAATGTGCTAACAGTAGCTATGATAGTGTGTGTGACTAGACTGGAAGAGAACAGGAGTGGTCCATAAATAGCCATCAATGTGGATGGAGTATCGCTAGTCTGATAGCTGAAATGTGAGTGGGGAATTAACTACAAGATGTCGAAGAACACAATGCTGTGGAAGTCCAGACGTAAAACAAAATCTTAGGTCCTGGGCTTATAATACCTTAAAGGAACACTATAAGGTCAGGAAAGCAAACATGTATTCCTGATCTTATAGTGTTAAAACCTGCATCTAGACACCCCCCCCCCCTTTGCTCCCCTAAATATATAAAAAAAAAAAATATTCCAGTCTGCTGCTACTGAGACAGCCCCTGATCTGCCTGCTTGGCTGACATCATCATAAGTGGTGTTAAAAGCCAATAACAGTGCTTTCCCACTGTCAAGGATTCAGATCAGGGACACAGCCATCACAAGCCAAACACACCTCTGGCCAATCAGCATCTTCTCATAGAGATTAATTGAATCAATGCATCTCTATGGGTAAAGTTCAATGTCTCCACGTAGAAGTTGGATACACTGACTGCCAGTGGCCATTGGAGATATCCCTAGGCTGTAATGTAAACACTGCCTTTTCTCTAAAAAGACATTGTTTACTGCAAAGAGCCTGTAGGGACTGATTATACTTACCAGAACACATATAAAGAGCTGTAGTTGTTCTATAGTGTCCCTTTAAGTAAAGTCAGACCTAGGGACCAATATCAAGGAAAGCGCTGGTGAACTTTAGGACTACTGAAGAGATCGGAAGATATGATACAGTCAGCATATTTAAGGGACACTATAGACACCCAGACTACTTCATCTCATTGAAGTGGTCTGTGTGCAGTGTCCCTGTTACCTTAACTCTGCAATCTAAAATATTGCAGTTACAGAGAAACTACAAAATTTGCATTGCAGTGTTAAGACTGCCTCCAGTGGCTCTCTACCTGACAGCCACTAGAGTCGTTCCCTGTTGTTTCACAGAGTTTAACTCCGTAAAAAACACTGGACGTCCTCACACTTTGCAAGAGGACATCCAGCGCCTTCTAAATCCCCGTAGGAAAGCATTTATTCATGCTTATCTCGTACATTTCAACATGACGCACTCCTATATCCTACTGTTTATAATCTGTGAACATTAATAAAAGCTGTGTGCGCGTACTTGTTCTATCCTCAAAATCTCAATCATTTCTTTTCTCTTCCTTATGGCGAAGCTCTGCCTTTGAGCCATTTCTTTCTTATCTAACATTCTTATATTCCTGTTAAGCCTACTCACCCTGCCAACAAATTTAATAAGCATTTCTACCCGCACCCTACAGCATAACAAAAATCATGTTAACACAGTTAGCTATGCGCATGCACGGTCGGCAGTAGGGGAGACCTAATGCGCATGCGCGGCAATGCGCATTAGACCTCCCCATAGGAAACCATTGAATAATGCTTTCAATGCTTTCCTATAGGGATTTCGGTGATGCTGGAGGTCCTCACATAGCGTGAGGACGTCCAGCGTCGTATAACACACGTTTCGTGTTCTATGAACACGGAAGTGTCCTTTAGTGGCTGTCTAATAGACAGCCACTAGAGGAGGACTTAACCCTGCAAGGTAAATATTGCAGTTTATGAAAACTGCCATAATTACACTTGCAGGGTTAAGGGTAGTGGGAGTTGGCACCCAGACCACTTCAAATGGGCAGAAGTAGTCTGGGTGCCTGGAGTGTCCCTTTAAATGTTTTGATAAATAATAATACATTTAAACTACACCCTGTTCCAAATGATTATGCAAATTCTATTTAAGTGTCACAAAGATTAAATATTTTGTTTTTCAGTTTAACTCATGGATGGCATTGTGTCTCAGGGCTCTTTTGATCACTGAAAACAATCTCGGACACCTGCGATTATTAGATTGCCGGGTGAGCCCAATTAAAAGAAAAACTATTAACGGAGGGTGTTCCATGTTATTAAGCAGAGCACCATTTTCATGCAATATGGGGAAGAAAAAGGATCTCTCTGCTGCTGAAAAGAGTGAAATAGTTCAATGCCTTGGACGAGGTATGAAAACATTAGATATTTCACGACAACTTAAGTGTGATCATCGCACTATTAAGAGATTTGTGGCTGATTCAGAGCACAGACGGGTTTGTGCAAATAAAGGCACATTGAGGAAGATTTCTGCCAGATCCATGCATCGGATCAAGAGAGCAGCTGCTAAAATACCATTACATAGCAGCAAACAGATATTTGAAGCTGCTGGTGCCTCTGGAGTCCCATGGACATCAAGGTGTAGAGTCCTCCAGAGTCTTGCAACTGTGCATTAACCTTCTATTTGGTCACCACTAACCAATGCTCACAAGCAGAAACGGCTGCATTGGGCAGAAAAATACATGAAGACTAACTTTCAAAAAGTCCTGTACACTGATGGGTGCCATGCAACCCTGGATGGTCCAGATGGATGGAGTAGTGGATGGTTGGTGGACGGCCACCCTGTTCCAACAAAGCTGCAACATCAGCAAGGCGGTGGTGGAGTCATGTTTTGGGCCGGAATCATGGGAAGAGAGCTGGTCGGCCCTTTAGGGTCCCCGAAGGTGTAAAGATGACCTCTACAAAGTATGTGGAGTTTCTGACTAACCACTTTCTTCCCTGGTACAGAAGGAAGAACTATGCTTTCCGTAATAAAATCATCTTCATGCATGACAATGCACCATCTCATGCTGCAAATAATTCCTCTGCATCAATGGCTGCTATGGGGATAAAAGGAGAGAAAGTCATGGTGTGGCCTTCATCCTCCCCTGACCTCAATCCTATTGAGAACCTTTGGAGCATCCTCAAGCAAAAGATCTATGAGGTGGGAGGCAGTTTACATCCAAACAGCAGCTCCGGGAGGCTATTCTGACATCTTGCAAACAAATTCAAGCAGAAACTGTCCAAAAACTCACACGTTCAATGGATGCAAGACTTGTGAAGCTGCTATCAAATAAGGGGTCCTATGTTAAAATGTAACGTGACCTGTTAAAATGTTTAAAAAGTTAAAATGTTGTTATAAGTTTGATTGAAATAGCTTTTGATTTCAGTAAATATGCTGCAAACACAACAAATTACAATTTTCAGTTCTTTACAACCTATAAAGTGTTTTGAAACTTACTGTGCTTAATAATTCGGAACAGTGCATTGTAAGTTTTTTAGGTTAAAAAAAAATACTGTTATCAATAGGAGGTTTGTTCAATAAAATTTGAATTGTACTTTTAATAGTTGATAACATGAGAATTATGCTGACTGTTATTTACATCAATTATTTAGGTAAATGAGAAAAATATAATTTGCATAATAATTTGGAACAGGGTGTATAATGTTACATGTAAACATTTAACATAAATAAACAATTATTTTTAAATCCTAAATGGCAATCGATATTCCCTTTTATCAACATAATGTTACTTTGCACATTAGCTATCATATCATTTAATAATTATGCTTTACCAAAAAGCATTCAGACCTTTAATATAACATCCCTACATAATCTTATAAAACAACTATTCACACATTATCCATATCTGACCTGCAATATGCGTTTTAAACATTACTGTCTATAATTTTAAAGTGAAGTTAAAGTGATTTTTTTTAAAGACTACAATATCTTCTTGAGGGGTCTCCACATTTTTTAGAAAGGTGTTTCCTCAAAAATTAAAGGGACACTATAGCCACCAAAACACTACTGCTTAACCTAGTGGTACTGGTGTCTTTAGCTTGTCCCTGCAGGCTGAGCAATGTGAACACTACCTTTTAATAGGAAAAGCTGTGTTTACATTGCTTCTTAGTGACACCTCTACTGGCAGTAACTCCTACATTGACCTACATTGAGCGTCTCCACGTTCTGCATGGAGACGCTAAATGCCCCCCATAGAATTGCATTGATTCAATGCATCTATATGATGATGCTGATTGGTACCGCACAGCATTTTTTCTTACGGGAAAGCACTGGATTGGCTGAGATAGTCAAGACTGATGTTCTCGGCCATGGAGGCAGGGACAGGGAAAAAAGGTAAGTTTACCACCTTTTAACTCCACAGGCAGGGGGGCTGGGGAGTTAAACATGTATTGCAGCACTGCAGTGTTAAGAATACATGCTTGTATTCCTTTATTAATTTTCACATCATATCTGTCATTTTTCTTATTATATATTAAACAAGGAATTGGATTTTGAAAGATGAGCAGTATAAGCTGCAGTACCCATGAGTGCTCATAAAAACGTTCTACCAGAAATGGAATAGTATGTTTAACCTATGCAGTCAATTACTAAGTCATGACACTTAAAATGTAATAATGTTCAGATCATTAGCTTATGTATGAACTTCACAGATCATATCCCCAAAGTTATTTCTCTCACTATTGGTACATGAAATTGATATTTAAGAGTAAAATGTGCTAACAGTAGCTATGATAGTGTGTGTGACTAGACTGGAAGAGAACAGGAGTGGTCCATAAATAGCCATCAATGTGGATGGAGTATCGCTAGTCTGATAGCTGAAATGTGAGTGGGGAATTAACTACAAGATGTCGAAGAACACAATGCTGTGGAAGTCCAGACGTAAAACAAAATCTTAGGTCCTGGGCTTATAATACCTTAAAGGAACACTATAAGGTCAGGAAAGCAAACATGTATTCCTGATCTTATAGTGTTAAAACCTGCATCTAGACACCCCCCCCCCTTTGCTCCCCTAAATATATAAAAAAAAAAAATATTCCAGTCTGCTGCTACTGAGACAGCCCCTGATCTGCCTGCTTGGCTGACATCATCATAAGTGGTGTTAAAAGCCAATAACAGTGCTTTCCCACTGTCAAGGATTCAGATCAGGGACACAGCCATCACAAGCCAAACACACCTCTGGCCAATCAGCATCTTCTCATAGAGATTAATTGAATCAATGCATCTCTATGGGTAAAGTTCAATGTCTCCACGTAGAAGTTGGATACACTGACTGCCAGTGGCCATTGGAGATATCCCTAGGCTGTAATGTAAACACTGCCTTTTCTCTAAAAAGACATTGTTTACTGCAAAGAGCCTGTAGGGACTGATTATACTTACCAGAACACATATAAAGAGCTGTAGTTGTTCTATAGTGTCCCTTTAAGTAAAGTCAGACCTAGGGACCAATATCAAGGAAAGCGCTGGTGAACTTTAGGACTACTGAAGAGATCGGAAGATATGATACAGTCAGCATATTTAAGGGACACTATAGACACCCAGACTACTTCATCTCATTGAAGTGGTCTGTGTGCAGTGTCCCTGTTACCTTAACTCTGCAATCTAAAATATTGCAGTTACAGAGAAACTACAAAATTTGCATTGCAGTGTTAAGACTGCCTCCAGTGGCTCTCTACCTGACAGCCACTAGAGTCGTTCCCTGTTGTTTCACAGAGTTTAACTCCGTAAAAAACACTGGACGTCCTCACACTTTGCAAGAGGACATCCAGCGCCTTCTAAATCCCCGTAGGAAAGCATTTATTCATGCTTATCTCGTACATTTCAACATGACGCACTCCTATATCCTACTGTTTATAATCTGTGAACATTAATAAAAGCTGTGTGCGCGTACTTGTTCTATCCTCAAAATCTCAATCATTTCTTTTCTCTTCCTTATGGCGAAGCTCTGCCTTTGAGCCATTTCTTTCTTATCTAACATTCTTATATTCCTGTTAAGCCTACTCACCCTGCCAACAAATTTAATAAGCATTTCTACCCGCACCCTACAGCATAACAAAAATCATGTTAACACAGTTAGCTATGCACATGCATTTATTTGAAATTGCTAAGCTGATAAAAATGTTTTTAAATTATATTGTTTCGTAAAAAAAAAAAAAAAAATAAAATCCTGCATTTAATCTTCAATATCTGGCAGTGGTGTATGCGTTAGAAATGTGAGCTCAAAATTCAGAGATTTGGACAGTTCTGTATTAATAGAGTATTAATAAAATTTTGCTTTTCAAACACAGTGCTGTATATACATCTATCATGCACTTTGCCATTGCTTGCCAGGTGTGTGTCACCACTTTATCACAGCTGGGACACTTTTTATCATCTTTTTCATCTTCCATTCCATTCCATTTACATCAGATGACCAGGTGCACATCAAGATCGCAATATTTATGACATGATAGTTTATCTATATATGTGGTGGTAAGCTGCAATGACACATTTGTAGTGCCATCAATGTCCATGTGGATTTTGTTTTCCCATCATCATATAGCTTTGTTATATTGTTAGTTATATTCAAATACTCAGTTCTACACGCAGGATCCACAGAATGTCTGGATCCTTTACTGCCATAATTCCAAGCATTCACTTTATTTAAAAACATTTAGAATTTCGGTAATGACTCAAAATAAGGCTGTATTCTGTAAAGAAATATGATAGATAATGTGTTTTTGTATATCTTGTAGAAGCAATCTCTGTGGAAGTTTAATGTATATCTTGTAGTTGATTTGATGATTTATTGGTGCATTTAGTCTACTGCTGCCACATAGGTGTCTAAGAGAGGTCCAAAGGCTAGTCTTCAAGTGTAGACAATTGGAGAAGACAGGAGGGGATAAAACAATTTGGCGTGAGAGAAATTGTACATGAAGGTGCTGAAACGTCGGGAGTAGGAATGGTAATGAAGGGCTATTGAGCTTGACAGAATGCGGAAATAATATATAAGGAAATATAGGAACATTTACAGAAGAAGCCAGGCATATTTCCACTCCAGGGAGTCCTTAATCATGTGATGCCATAGTTTATGCCCACAGAGTTGCACTGCTATACCGACTGATAACTGTCAATACAGGAAAGCTGGTAAAGAAGTTCGTAAAAGAAACTGTGCTATGTCCTAGCGCATCTTGATGTTTATTAGAATAAACCATGTCATGAGTGCCATAGGTACTGGAGCAAGCCATAAATACTCATGTTTCACTGAGTTACACCAACATACATTACAAAGAATTCAGCAAAATCAAAGAACAATGGGTAATGGAGCCCAACAAACTGAAATCAAACCAATGTCAATCAACTCACTCATTAAACATCAACCAACTTTAAAAATACAATACAAAAACATGTTGTGTATATTTTCACAGAGATTTAGGTATAGATAAGGTATAGTAGATTAGACTAGAGAAACAAGAGACATTACAGGAATACTCTTTTCGAGAGTACATTTACACTGATCAGACTCAACCTTAAAACCACTGACAGGTGAATAACATTGCTTATATTGTTACAATGGCACCTGTCAAGGGGTGGGATATTTTATGCAGCAAGTAAACAGTTAGTTCTTGCATTTCATGTGTTGGAAAAAGGAAAAATGGCAAACAAAATATCTGAGTGACTTTGACAAGGGCCAAATAGTGATGACTAGACAACTGGATCAGAAAATCTCCAAAACGGCAAGTCTTGTGGAGGTGTTCCCGGGATGCAGCTATTAGTACCTACCAAAAGTGGACTGCTACATATGGAACTGTGAATATGCAGATAAGTCAGAGGGCCCATGATGACTACTGTCCACCACTGAAAGCACCTTTATCGGGGACGTGAGCATCAGAACTAAAGCAATATAAGAAGGTTGTCTGGGCTGATGAATCACATTTTCTTTTAGATCTGGTGGATGGCATGGTGAGTGTGCATCATTTACTTAGAAAGAGTTGACAGAAGAATGCAATATAGGAAGAAGGCAGGCTGGTGGAGGCAGTGTTATGCTCTAAGCAATATTCTGTTGGGAAATCTTGGGTCCTGGCATTTATGTGAAAGTTACTTTAAAACGTACCACCTATCGGGGGGGGGGGCGGAGCCTGCGCTTGAGCTGTATGGATGCGTAGAGACGGAGCTCCCCGGCTAACGGCTTCTACAGCAGTGCTAAAAGCGTATAAACAGCCCTAAATCACGGCAGGATTACGATACCTTCAGTATGGCACAAAGAGGATCAAGGAAAACGGCAGAGACCAAGGAAAAACATTCCTTCTTCGCCGCGAAACAGGCCAGCCAAAAGCCCGCGGCCCCGTTACAGCAAGATGGCGACGGCAGTGGAGACGACAGGGTAATGTCGAGGCCACACTCCCCACAGGACACCATGCACATTCAGGGAGATCAATTCCAGAAAATGCCGGCATCTACAGCTAGGGATGTCCTAACGAAGCTACATTATTATCATGTCAAAGAGGCGATTCTCCGATCCAAACGCCTGACACAAGACATGCCGGAAAAGTACAGAGCCACTCAAGTGTTCGCTGACCTCTCTGCCGAAACCCTGAAGCGCAGGAGAGCCTTCAAAGAAGTAACATCAGAGCTGAGAAACAGGAACATCCAATACCACTGGGGCTTCCCAATCAAGCTGCTTATAGCCAGAGATGGTAAAACACACGCAGCGTCGGATGTCGGCACTGCTATCCGCCTGCTGAGATGCTGGGGCATCACCATCACGACAGCTGAGCCCGAAAGATCCAAACGGTCAATGGAGGTACAATCGGAGTGGAAGCAAACCAGACATTCCAAGTCCTCCAGATCGACGACAGGCATATAACAGGGTTGAAAGACTGCTAATCATCTTCTATATGGGTCACAAGAAGCCTACCCTAACGACGAGACAACTTGCAAATCATAGCTACGAAAGACCCAGGGGACTTGTGCGAATTGATTAATTACAAGGTCTGAATATGGGTAATATAATTACATCCAGCGCTACACATAGTCCTCTATTGCATATTACCAGAGGTTAATAGGGGATAATTTGAAGCAGTAAGAGATAGCAGTAGGGGTGAGGGGCCAAGGGTTCTGTTTTGTTCACTACATAGGGGGGGCGGCTTCACCTCTGGGATCCACACTGGGCCCGCTTCACTATGATCCGCACAAAGCAAATCGATGTCCTACATGGCATCCCCCTTCCCCTCCTCCCGCCCAACGCTCAACACCCAAAGAAACACCATACAATGCGACCCATAGTTAATACGGGGGAGTATCGATGTAACTTTATTCCGCGGTCCTAAGCCCTGCAGTGATTTCCTTAAATCGGACTTAGCTTATAACTCACAGGGGTCAATTATCAGAGCCGGAGGCTCGGGGGCCATGGTCGTCTGGGTATCCAAAGGTCTCGACCTGGTTCCACGCACCCCCGTGCAGGGTATAGCTAGTGGGAGAAACTAGCAGGAATTACTTTATCCGCGCATTCCCGTAGGGCGCAATACCCGGGAAAATGTTCTGGTTATGGTTATATGTATATGTTTACTGTTATCGTTATTTTTTTTCTTTGGCAATGTCTATGATTGAATATACTGATGTCTATAAAGGCCTTGAGAGGCACGAATACCGAATGCAACACACACACAGACACCCTCGCAAGCACAGGATTACCAGAGGCCACACAAGACTCCTCCAGAGTCCTAAATACCTCCTGGGATATACACTTAAACGTCATGGGACGGGCACCACAAGGAGATCAATAGGTCTAAACTCGATCCACAACATAGGAACAGCACAACCGCCAAACACTCACATTCAGTCTTAAACTGTATTCCCATAATGTACAGGGCTTGAATATACCCTTCAAGCGTCATGTACTTGAAAAGGATTTACGCAAAATTCAGGCAGACATCGTATATCTCCAAGAAACGCACTTTAGGGACGACACTCACCCATCCCTGTGCACCCAAAGGTACCCCCACCAAATCCACGCCACAACACCGCACAAATCCAGAGGAGTCTCCATACTCCTAAGTAAGGACCTGACCGTTTCCTCAAACACACACATTATAGACCCAGGAGGTCGATACATCATCTGGCAGGGCACTATCAATGACTCAGACTACACCTTGGTCAACATATATTCCCCAAACGCTAATCAAAGGAACTTCCTTCACGGGGTTCTCACAAAAGCAGTTTCTGTAAGAAAAGGCACCCTGGTACTTAGCGGAGATCTGAACCATGTTCCAATAGTGGACCAATAGTGGACTCCACCAGATCTCCCTCTACCCCACACTATGGCACCCTTAAAAAACAAAGCAAAGCAATTAGAACTATGCTGGCCACGTTCGGCCTACGGGATGTGTGGAGGGCCCTGCATCCGAAAGAAAAAACATATACCCACCACTCCAAAGCACACAATTCATACTCGAGAATTGATGGGTGTCTAATGCATGACACATCCATATCCCAGGTGCTGAGCTGTGAGATAGCGCCCATACATTGGTCTGATCATGCCCCAGTCATAACAACACTTACAAGCTCATACGAATACAAACACAGAGGCCCCTGGCGTCTCAATGCGCGACTCCTAAAAGACACAGACTTCTGCACTACACTAGAAAAAGACCTTCAACACTACTTCGCCACAAACACCACGTCAGTCCGAAACCCACATGTGCTATGGCTAGCCCATAAAGCTGTGATTAGAGGCACACTGATAAGCAGATCATCATACCTTAAAAAACAAGCTGATAAATATTTGACTCAAACTACACAGCAGTTAGACCAACTACATAGGGAAAACCAAACGCTTCCAGGCCCAGATCACAAACGACGAATAACCGCACTACAAGAGAAGCTCAAGGAGATCAGATTACACAAATTTGGATTCATGCTCAACAGACTAAAAATGCACACATACGTACAAGGCAACAAGGCAAGCAAACTCTTGGCTCAACGTTTGAGAGACAGACAACAACAAACACGAATTGCGCACATAGTACATAAAACAGGCACTAAACTACACCTACCCGCAGAGATATGCAGGGAATTCGCACAATATTATGGCCAGCTATATAACCTCAAAGATGACCTAAACACCCCAAATCCCTCAGACACTAGTATACACGAATACCTAGCAGAGATTCCATTGCCAGAGGTAAGTGAATCCCAAAAACAGATTCTAGCCTCCCCGATTACAGAAAACAAAATAATTGAGTGTATAAAATCGCTCCCTAAAAACAAAGCCCCGGGACCCGACGGGTACACAAATGAGTATTACGAAAGATTCAAGCACCTCCTGGCCCCGCATCTCGCATTAGCATTTAACCATGCACGAAAGACGGGGTCCTTCCCCCCTGAATTTTTAGCGGCCAATGTGATAACCCTACCGAAGCCAGGCAAACCCCCAACACTCTGTCAGAACTTTCGCCCTATTTCACTATTAAACGCTGCCACCAAACTCTATGCCAAG
The DNA here is from genome assembly GCF_036172605.1 of Pelobates fuscus. Taxonomy (NCBI): domain Eukaryota; kingdom Metazoa; phylum Chordata; class Amphibia; order Anura; family Pelobatidae; genus Pelobates; species Pelobates fuscus. Next base: position 25,467,620 of record NC_086320.1, read on the forward strand.
ATTCTAGCCACGCGACTTAAAAACATACTTCCATCAATTATCTCAGACGACCAAGTGGGATTTGTGCAGGGGAGACAGGGTTCGGACAATACCCGGAAAGTAGTAGATATCATTCAAACTATTCACGCAGACAACATGCAAGGCCTCATAGTCTCCCTTGACGCCGAGAAAGCCTTTGATAGACTAAACTGGCGGTTTCTCGAGGCAGTACTAACAAAATTTGGGATCCCTCCACAAAATCTAACAGCAGTTAAAGCCTTATATAGCTCTCCAAATGCAGTGGTGACCACATCAGGGTTCCAATCGGACCCGTTCGCCATTACCAATGGGACCAGACAGGGGTGCCCCCTGTCACCTCTTCTCTATGTGATGGCCCTGGAACCGCTAGCTGAAGCAATTAGACGCAACCCAAACATTCATGGAATACACATAAACGACCAAGACTACAAAATTAACTTGTTTGCAGACGATGTCCTACTAACTCCCAACCAATCATCTCCCTCCCCAACCTCCAAAAAGAACTACATAAATACAGTGCACAGTCCTACTATAAACTCAACACCACGAAAACCCAAGCAATGGGAATAGGCATAGAGAGAGACATCATGGACAGACTGCGAACAGCATTTAAGTATGACTGGAGACAGGACTATCTCACTTTTCTAGGTATTAAATTGACGAGATCCTATAATGCCCTTTTCACGATGAACTATCAAAAACTGCACGCAGAGATAGAACACACATGTCATGGATAGGTCGATGTGTGGCTATTAAAATGGTGATATTGCCAAAGATCCTGTATCTGTTCCGCTCACTATAAATCAATACCCCCCTAAATTTCTCAAGGCCCTACAAATGACGCTTCTCAGGTTCAGTTGGCAAAACAAGAAACGAAGAGTCCCATGGAAGCTCCTATCACACACAGTGAAGAATGGCGGAGTGGGTTTCCTAGACGTCAGGGAATATCACAGAGCCACACAATTAGCGAATGTAATAGGTTGCCACGCCATTGCACAGCCCCCACAATGGGTAGCATTGGAATCATCCAGACTGGGGGGGAAACACTTGTCACACCTATTGTGGGCCCCTAGAGAGTTACGACCCCAAACACCCAAGATGCTACCAACTACTAGGCTGATGCTCTCGATCTGGGACAAGAACAGATATAGGGTTTGCTCGCCATCCAGGTGGTCCCCAGCGACCCCATTGCGCTCCCTACATGTGTTGAACCCGTCGTTCAACTATAAAACATGGGCCTCACATGGAGTAACCCACTTACATCAGCTGACCCGTTCAGGGGCCCTGAAGAGCTTTGCAGATTTACAAACCCAACATAAAATACCACAAATAGCCCAATTTTCTTACATACAACTACACAGCACAATTGGGGGAGAACACCATACGACACACGAGACCCAAGAGACGGGACTAATGTCACGTTTTGAAAGCAAATGTCTCAACACACGACACCCAACAAAAACCCTCTCATTCTGCTACAACTCTATTGTAGGAGAACCGCGGGCACAGTTGTGGGGTTTCCAAAGGGAATGGCACAAAGACCTAAGGAGAGACCTGACACCCCAGGAATGGGCCAGAGCATTTACGGCTCATAAAGGCTCATCCCAGTGCGCCTCACACCTCGAAGTAGCGAGGAAAATATTATACCGTTGGTACCTGACGCCCAACAAGTTGTCCAAAACGTACCAATCAACAAGCAATGTATGCTGGAGATGCCAAGAGACACCTGGGAACATGTTCCATATCTGGTGGTTGTGCCCACGAATTAGGCCTCTCTGGGTTACGGTAGAAGGAATAATCCACAAAAGCACGGGGACACATTTGCCGCTAGCAGCAGAGTCCTACTTACTTCACATTACTCCTCTCAACCAACTAAAATACGTCCGTAAGTTAATGTTTTTAATAATTATAGCAACACAAACGATAATAGCCAGGTATTGGAGATCAGAGGTAACCCCTCCCATAGAAGAGGTAATCAGTCTGATATCCACAAATGTGGCATATGAAAGATTTGCTACACCTCAGGTGCCCACAAACATACAGACTTATGACCTGTGGCAGAAATTTAGAGTGCACCTCCCATATGTCACTGAAGAGCCATGACAATACACGCCACATATTAGACTTACCAATTACACACATAAAGGCAGACCTCACCGAGCAGACCAGTGGGGGCTCGTCGAAAGATAGACACACAATCCACTGGCAACATTCCATAGTACTTGCCTTTCAATGTAAATAAGTTTATGTTTTCCACTTATATATCTTATTTTGTATTACTTAATTCCATTGTATGTATAAAAATCTGGGTACATCGCAAACATAACACTCTAAGGGTCAAGCTTACCAGAAGGAGAAACAACCTCAAACATGACAGTTAACCTGTATACAATGTAACATATGGAAATCGTGTAAAATGTAACAAAGTTGTTAATCTCACACAAAGATGTTATGCAAAGCAGGATGTATACTGGGCCCTGTGGCCTCTTTCTCCTTATTTCTTCATTCTGTATCCCACCCAATGCTTTGCGTTGTGCTACAAATAAAAATTGTCAATTTTAAAAAAAATAAAACGTACCACCTATCTAGAGATTTCTGCAGAACATGTACACCTCTCGTGGCAATGGTGTTCCCAGATGGCAGGGGCCTCTTTCAGCAGGATAATGTACCCTGCCACTCTGCAAAAAATGTTCAGGAATGGTTTAAGAAACAAGTGAAAGAGTTCAAAGTGCTGTGAGTTGGTAAAGGCTGTCAAGGTAATGCCTTGCATAAAGAAGGAGTTAGTTCACACAATGAAAATTACCTTTTGCTTCTGTATCAAATAATGGTAAGATCCCTCCTTGAATACCTGTTCAAATTTGGGTACATGCTTTAAATATAGATACTATGGAAATGGAGAAAGTACAGAGACTATCTTTAACATAATAAGTAGAAAGTAGAATTTAAGGCTGGACAGTTTGAATTTGCTTGTAATAGAAATAAAGGCCACATTAGAGAAGACTGATTGCCAGCCTCCTGCCCTGTGACTATGGCCCCATGTTAAAATGCTTAAATTTTCCCTGCAAAGACCCGAAAGCCGGGTCATTCTGTACTTTCCCTATGTGAGCAGTGTTACCCCAGATAGCTATGCCATGGAGCCCATTTGTATAACGAAAGACTATGTGAAAGACTTTGGCTCCATGGCAATTGAACTGTATGTATGTCATCTGAGCGCCATTCAGTCATAATGTGCGCTCAGATCTAAGCTATCTGGGGATATGTTGAATGTACCTGTTTTATGCAATAGCTGCACAGTTATATATTTTTATGTATTGTATTGTATTTTGCTACAATGTGGCTAATGGTGTTTTGCCTCTGTCCTTTTACTTACCAATTATCTCCAGGATAGAAGACTCTGTGGAACTGGTTTTGGGCAGAAAAGCCATGCTTCATTTGGTCAAATAGGACTTTCCCTTAACTTTTTAACCCCTGAACTGATCTCCCTGATTTTTGAGTATGTGTATATTTCAAGCATGCTGATTCTGAAAATGTATGTTTTATGTGAATGACATGTACATTTTTGAAGTTATTAATATTTTGCAAAAACTGTATTTCTCTACCTGTGATAATTATATTACCCATTGTGTTCAGTAATCATATCACAGGCAGAGGGGATGATTTTGTGTGGGAGTGTCTGTGTGTTTTGTACGGATTGATTGGTTGTATTAAAAAACCCTGTGGGAAGTACTTTGTTTGTGGATTGTGAATAAAAGAGGCTGTATGTGCCAGCACAGTCAGTTCTGCTTGACCTCAAAACGAAGTGTCGTCTCGTTATTGGGGGAATTGGATTGTATGCCAGGAGTGTAAGCTGATTGTATGCTTTTCCTGTTCAGCTGTTTACAGCATTCATATGCTTGAGAGCATTTGTATGCTTCTCCGGTTAGTTGGTTGTGGTGTCTGCTGCAGTGCTTGGAGTCCTTAGGAAGCGCTAGGAGCCTCCTTCAACAGAGTTACCCAGTCGGGGTGCCCCTCGATCCGTTACAAGGGGTCTTAGAGGAGATACTTAATATAAGCTGTTCATTAATAAGATTGCACAAAGTGCAACAAGTCACTAAACCAGATTTCACCTACAGTTGATGAAAGGGTTGTTTACAGTAAGAAAAAGAAAGATGTAAAATCTATGCCTAATTGTGTGGTTTTGTTCGATTCTGTAGAGATTTCTTTAAAAAAATATTCCTACTTTTTTGGATAACAGAATATTTAAGGATATAGTAGTTAGTATGCAGGGTAGACTCATGTTGATTGGGAATCTAATCCCCACCAATTTGGAGTAAAAAAAATTTTCCCCTTGTTGTTACACAATTAAAATCACTTCCGTTTGTGATTTTCACCTTCGTTTGGGTTAACAGCAGAAGCAGAGATGTATTTATTTATTATTTATTTATAAAATATTTTACCAGGAAAGATACATTGAGATTTCTCTCGTTTTCAAGTATGTCCTGGGTCCACAAATCATTGCATTGTTACAGTTAGTGTACAATAAAATACAAAATTAATATACAATATATACAACATTTAACATAGAACAGGAAGGAAATATATAATCAACCATGACAGGTACATTCTGTTTTGAGGTATGTAGAGAAGGATCTCTTAAAGGACTTTAAACTTAGGGAAGATTTTAATTTGTGCGGGAGGTCGTTCCACAAATGCGGTGCTCTGTAGGAGAAGGAGGATCGGGCTGCTTTCTTTTTATATTGAGGTAGACTAAGTAAAGTGTTGGTACTGGATCGGAGGTTGTAGGAAGTGGGAACAGCCGGGGAAAGCATTGCGTTCAGGTAGGGTGGGAGTTTCCCAGAAAAGCTCTTAAACACAAGGCTAGAAAGATGAAGGGTGCGTCTGGATTCCAGCGACAGCCAGTTTAGTTCTTTTAGCATGTCACAATGGTGGGTCCTGTAATTACATTGTAGCACAAATCGGCAGAACGAGTTATACAATGTGTTGAGTTTATTAATGTGGGATTGCGATGCAGATGCATATACTACATCCCCATAATCAATGATTGGCATCAGCATTTGCTGTACAATCTTTTCCTTTACTGAAGGGCTTAGGCAGGATTTGTTTCTGTACAGGGCACCTAGTTTTGGATAAAGTTTAGATGCAAGCTTTTCTATGTGCAGGCCAAAAGATAGATTGGGGTCTAACATCATACCCAAGTATTTGAAAGAGTGGACTGCGGTCAGTGTGCCATTTGAAATTGTTTTGATGGATAGGTGGGAATTGTGTAATTTGTGTAATTTAGGTTCTGTTCCAAAGATCATTGTGACAGTTTTGTCAGTGTTCAGGAACAGTTTGTTTTTTGCGATCCACTTTTCTACCTCTGTAAACTGGTCTTGGAGCACAGCCTCAAGCTGCGGTAGATCGGAATTGCTCGCATAGATTACCGTGTCATCTGCGTACATGTGTACATTTGAGGATTTGCAGACATTAGGCAGATCATTTACAAATAATGAAAATAGTAGGGGGCCGAGAATGGAACCTTGGGGAACACCACACGTGACTGGGAGAGGGAGGGAGTCGCTGTCAGAAATGGACACATATTGCGAGCGTTCCGATACATACGATCGAAACCAGTTTAGCGAATGATCACCAATACCTGAGTTTTTGAGTTTGTGCAGTAGAATGTCGTGGTCTACTGTGTCAAAGGCCTTAGCAAAATCAAGGATGTATAAAAGATTAAACGTGATGATCATTTATTACTTTTTTAACCTATAATAGTTTTTTTCCCCAACCTGTGTAGTAGTAGTTACGTAAGAAGTGTAGAGTTACGGCTACATCCTATGTAAAAAATGATAGATTTTTTCTGTTTTTAATTGTTAAAGAAAGACGTGTCTGTGTTATCATTCTAATTGCAATTCTAACTGTGTTTTTCTCTTTAGACGGTAATACATAGTTTGCCAATATGGTATTTATTTGTGGGATTCTATTCAACTTGGTTATTTGACCCTTTTTATTGCTCTGTTTGAGCTCCTAGATATTTGAAAGATAAAAAAACACATTAATCCAAGTATTTCTCACATGGATATGTTTTAAAAATGTTTAATCTCTAACATTTTATTACGCATCTATAACATTTGACAGGGTTTCATTTAAAGATTTTCTTTTGTACGTTGTTCCTTACAGAAATTCATATAGAGATAACACCAGCTTCCTTTGAAATTTTCTAAAGATGAATCATTAATCTTTTATACTTATATGAAAAATATTCCTAGAATAACCCATCAAAGATCTCTCCACATCCCCATCAACCTATGTCTACTCCCATTGAGAGATGGATGATGTGGGAATCCACAATGTATCCACAGCAAAGCCATGTACAATACAATGCGATCATCTAGTTGGAGCAAGGAGCACATGGAGCTTGCGCATCTCTCATCCATTTTGTCTCAAGTATTCTCCATTTCATCAAGTGTATTTGCTCTTTTACAAAGATTTTTTATACTACAGAAGATGGTTGTTTTTCAAAGATAGCCACCAAACTATTGATATGTGATAAGGAGTTTTTTTTAGCAGAATTGTGTTCATGGTTCAAGAGGATGTTTGCAGAAGATAAACTGTCTTGTGCTTACAAAGTCTAGTGGTGGAGAGAACGGGGGCATGTAGCTGTGGGGGATTGTGACAGAACATCCGTAGGGGTTTGAATACATAGTGCAAGCATGTTAACATATTCTTGCGAATTATTATTGTTATTTAAATAGCGCCAAAAAATTCAGCAGCGCTGTTCAATGGGTGGCCTAACAAACATGTAATTGTAACCAGACAGGTTGGATGCACAAGAACAGAGGGTGTTTGGGGCCCTGCTCAATTAGCTTACATGCTAGAGGAAGTGGGGTAAAGTGACTCAAAAGGTAAGGGTAGGAGTAGTGAGTAGATTGGTAGAATAGTATTCACTGAAGACTTAGTGTGTTTTTTAATAACAGTTGGACGCTATTTACAGTTTAATTAATATGTTTTGGTGAAGAAATTAGGTTTTAATGAAGGAATGGAGACTGGGTGAATGTCTAATGGAGACGGGAAGGGAGTTCCACAGGAACTATGCAGCCCTAAAGAAGTCTTGAAGGCTAGCATCAGAGGTAGTAGAAAGAACAGAGCAGAGACCAGTGGTGGATCCGGGGGGGGGGGGGGGGGGGGCAAGGGGGCAATTGCCCCCCCTGAGAAAACCGAGCAGACCGAGGGTCTCTCTCAACCCTGCCAGCACATGCAGGCGCCAGCCCTGCAATGTGCCTTCACAGACCGGAGGGGGAAAACCTTTAAATGGTGCTTTGTAGTCGGGGTCGAGTCAGCGGTAGGTGGCTATGCCGTCTGTTGTGACACCTGATGGTGTGCTATCTGCTCTGGCCTGTGCGGTGTCTGTACCTGAGCTCTGGGGTTGTCTCGTTACTCCGCAGAGGCTGAGTGGACCTTTGTAACATGGCCCCGATATCCCTGCCATCTGCCAGCATGCCAGGTCTTTGTGAGCAGCGGCCCATGGCGGGCATGTGGGCGGAGGTGGTAGGGGTTTGAGGTGGCGGGTCCGAGGTCCCTCTTGTCAGACCTTTGTTTCTGTTTGGTCTGTTTCTGGGCAAAAAAGAGAGGCATCTAGTTGCTCATGGGTTCTGTAGATGAGCTCTAGCCACTTTATAGGGTGGATGGACTTCAGATCTTTAGATATTCAGCGTTATTTGATAAATTTTTGAGAAGCTTTCAGAAATTATTTATTTATAAAATATTTTACCAGGTATGTCCTGGGTCCACAAATCATTGCATTGTTACAGTTAGTGTACAATAAAATACAAAAACAATATTAATATACAATATATACAAAATTTAACATAGAACAGGTAGGAAATATATAATCAACCATGACAGGTGCATTCTGTTTTGAGGTATGTAGAGAGGGATCTCTTAAAGGACTTTAAGCTTAGGGAAGATTTTAATTTGTGCGGGAGGTCGTTCCACAAATGCGGTGCTCTGTAGGAGAAGGAGGATCGGGCTGCTTTCTTTTTGTATTGAGGTAGACTAAGTAAAGTGTTGGTACTGGATCGGAGGTTATAGGAAGTGGGAACAGCCGGGGAAAGCATTGCGTTCAGGTAGGGTGGGAGTTTCCCAGAAATGGTGCCTGATCAGGTTTTCTGGCATTGGACTTTTGAACAGTTATAAGGACTTTTTGACATAACTGTGCTCATGGTTCAAGAAGATGTTTGCAGAAGAGAAACTGTCTTATGCTTAGAAAGAAGAAGTCTAGTGGAGGGAGAGCCAGGAGAAATATGGGGGATAGTGACAGAGAGAGTGTGGCAGAGAGTTTGTAAGGATTTGAATAAATAGTTCAAATATTTTAACATATTCTCGTGAACGTATGACCATCTGAGAGGAGGGCATTTGCCAAGAAGAGACCTGAATCGAGGCCCACCTGAATGAAAGATTTAGCACAGATGTTTTACATATATTATTTATATTACTTGATACATGTTACCCTTCTTTTATTTTTTAGATTTGCTTGTAGGTGGAATGTAACAGGAAGAGGAGAACCTGAAGAATTATGTGTCTAATGATAGCTGGGATATGAGGTTTTGTGGTTATATTGATTATCACACTTCTCCATTGTTAATAGTTATTATATCAATTATTAAGGAGAAGCTTATGTTTCAGCTTCAAGTGGCAAACATTTGCAGTTCATTAAATGTATCTATTTTTCTTATCTTATGTAATCATGAAACTGTATATACCACCATGAGGACTGCCCTCTGGCGAGACATTCTGTGGCAGAAGTCTCCCTAGATCACAGTTTTCACAAAGATAACAACAAAATGCTAGCAGCGAATCTTATTTGGGTTGAACTGTAGGTATCACCCAATATGAACCAATATATTTTCCCCATTTTGGGTCAATGGACAGCATAGTCTTCCCTGGCATAAAAGGCAGTGTTAGCCCTGTTTGACTCCTTATATGTGTAGCAAAATCTTTGGGTATATTTGAGCACATCCATGAGTACCCTGGAGAATTTGGACTGTGGTCCCAAAATTATATGTGCTATAATCTTCTGGTCACCTGAAATACAGGTCAGAGATCAGTCTCTGTGCCTTGTGGTGTGATATTGAACAGGGTCAATGTCTTCCTTCAAGGAAATGTATTGCTTCCTAGTCTTCTACATCTTAATGCAAAGGTGTCTATAGGTACAACAGCATTCCTTGCAGCATTTACGTTCTTGGTGGCTTCCATTCTCATGTAGTCATAGTTAAGGATGTAGAAATTTGGTGCACAAGTTAGTATTTTGTTTATAATATTATTATTATTTTTAGACATTTCCCTTCAAAACAGCTCTGAAAATGCCTATACTGCATTCTATGCAATCTGAAATGCTATGAAATGTCAAGAAGAGCATATGCAACACAAAATATTCAACTATGTCAACTAGTGTATGGGAACAGGTTTCGTCGCATCTGTGTTTTCCAATGGAATTTTTGTTTTTGTAACACAGCTCATTTATGTGGAAATCTATTGCAACACCATTTCTATGTGTGTGTGTGTGTTGGTTTGGTAAAGTAGTAAATTACCCCCATAGGCTATTCTATGTCAGTGTACTATTTGTGGTAAGCCATATACATTGGTTATTTTGGGTGCATCCATAACATATTTCTAAGTATTTATTTAGCTGCTATGAGTAGGTGAGTGAAAGGGCACTAGAGGCACCCAGACCACTTCATTTCATTCAAGTGGTTTGAGTGAAGTGGCCCTGTCCCCTTAAGTCTGCGATCTAAAATATTGCAGTATGAGACAGCCACTATTGGCGCTTCCTGCTCTCAGGTTTAACACCATGAAATGACTTTGGACATCCTCACACTTTGCATGATGCTATCTAACGTCTTCAAATTACTCATAATAATGAATTGATTCAAAGCATTGCTTTGCGAAAGCTCTAACGCTCATGTGGTGCTTGTTGTGCATGCACAATTGTGTATCCCTCTTCAGTATGATGTTGCAAGATGAGGTGTGTAGAATATTGCATATTCTATATGTTCCTATTCAAATACATATTAAGGTGTGGCTGTCTAATGGGTTAAACAGAACAGATGGTGTTTGCTATTCTGTACCATGAGGTCTCTGGAATTTGCTGTATAAGAGATTCGGGGTGGTCTTTATATGGGGAATTTCCTTATATGACCAGAGTCTAAACTAAACGTTATGACGTAATTTGGGCTATATAGGGCAGAGGACAAAGGTCCATGCTCTCTTCCTTCTACCATCCGTTTTTCTCTCCTTTCTGATGTCCTGAGTTGCTGATACAAAGACGACACTCTGTAACATCGTTAAGAAAAAACATCTGTTAAGTATATTATTGTTTGCTATTGAAGTAGAATAAATGCATATTTTTTATAAAGAACGTAATATTGTATTATTAATACTTTTCATTAATATAGACATATATTAATGTGGCGAGCAAATTTGGCCCAAGAAGAAATATATATAAAAGACTTATTCAGCTAAATAAAAACACAGCCAGTTATTACAAGGTAGTGGGGATAAAAGGGTTTTAAGCTTTTCATTCCCGCAGGTTGGGGGATCTAATAAGTTAGGGACAGTGCATACTATAGAGTTAGCAATGCAGTTTTGTATTCCTAATGCTATAGTGTCCCTTTAAGTGATTAAGTATTTGCATAGCAGACCAATCCTATCCAAAAGTACTGTACAGATACAAACTTTTGTAAGGTTAAAACTAGCTTGAGATTTGAGTGGGGACCCATAGAAGAGCATGTTTTTATCCATCCCAAGTATTTGTTTACATTTTGTATTAGCTTACAATTGCCTGGGCTCTTCCTAAGGCAAAAGGGTATTCCAGAGTTGGAACCCCTTGCTCACCTTGCCTAGATGGACATCATTCATACCTCACTAACTTGGCTCACCAAAACAAACATGATTGTCTATGGTTACTGTATCTCTCTTGCAAATATCCCTGCCACTATTTTGCCACCATTTTGGATCTTGGATGCTCTGGTAGGTGGGATCAGTTGTATATGCAAATATTTTAGTTTCTATCTGTAATTGCACAAGTCTGGTAGGTGGGATCAGTTGTATATGTAAATAATTTAATTTCTGTAATGGCACAAGTTGAGCTAAACTAACTTGAAAACTGAGTAGAACCCACTGAAGGGCAAGCTATTTGAGTTTCAGTCTGTTTTCCATATTCTCATTATTTTCATATGTTGTGTTTGCCTTTCAAATCTGGCAACCTGAGAATCGGGGCGCTGGTGGGGGCGGGAGGAAAAGGGGACGAGCCAGTGACGCAAGTTAATGGCCGGTAAGCCTTGTATAAATGTGCATTGGGCTGCCTTTCCATCATTCAGGCCAGCCCACTGAGGGCACTGTATGCAGGGTGTACTCTTCAGTGCTCTTTGCAGGGTCCTAGTGCCCTGAACATACCGTAGGCATGTCTTACGTCTTATGATGCAAGCTTGTGCTATAATTGCTTGGGACAGGTCCATGGTGTCCTCAAATGCGTAACAGCAGGGAACTAAGTCGGGATGGCGGGACAGGACCCAAAAATTGGGACAGCTGGGAGGCATGGTTTAAGGTTGTCCACTAAACTCTAATTTATAACAAATTTTAATTTGAAAATTACATAGGTTGGAAAGAGACATGCATCCATCAAGTTCAGCCTTTTAAAAAAAAATAATCTAAAATAGACAGGATATGAGCTGACCAACTTTATCAGATAAACTATTATTTTAATTAAAAAAAAATCAGTTTAGCATTTATTTAAAAACCCTGTATGTTTGGTGTAAAGAACATGAACAGCGCTACGGAATCTGTTGGCGCTATATAAATTGCAATAATAATAATAATAATGAACACAAACTGGGTAAAGCCTTTCACTTAATAAATACATAAGATTAACTTACATCCAGTAAGAAAAGAAAAACGTGCTAGTGGGTTATTCTGATCAGTTACATTATAAATAAAAAATATTTAGACGTATGTTTTACGTATTTATGCATGTTTTATTCTGTTTAATCAGTTAAAACTAACTACATATGGCAGGGCTGTTTATGGTCTGTACACTTTTCTGATGTATAGGATTTCCAATGAGTGTCTAATTAATGAACCCAGCATCCTCACATAGTACATATCCTAAGAACAAAGCGCGTATAAATAAAAGTCTTCGAAAGCTTGAAAATGTAAATGCAAATATACAGATGTAACCCTCATTGCTCTAAATTCTCTGTCTCCGTGTACATCTGCTCGATACATTATCGAGGTGTAGAGAGCGTTTGGTGAGAAATGCTTACAGCTTTCAACAAGCTCATAAAAGACAGAACAGAATGAAATGTAATGTTTTATCTTCTAGCACCGGCAAACATGCAATATGCCATGGCTTTCTCTAATGCCATACAACAGATTTGCTGGGGTTTCAAGAACAAAGGGACTAGATAGTATAATGAACCTGCACGCAGAACTTTATTTAGGGAAGAAAGATGCTATTCACTGCTGTTTAGTATCATTTTATAGGTGAGAAAAAATGATGGTAATTAATATGAGCGTAGTATAGTTTGCATTTATATATTTATATCTATAAAATATTTGAAATGTACATTTGAATATGGAAGTATATGTATGTATGTATATATATATATATATATATATATATATATATATAGTTAATATATTGCTAAACATAAATACACACCAGTCAAGTCATAAGACTTGCTTTTCCCACAGAAATCTCACTTTAACAGTGCTCTCACTACTGCAAGGGTTTCTGGGTAGGCATATGCAAATGAGCATACTTCAGGTGGAAGGGGTTTTCATCCACACTATTTTCCCCGCCACAACTCTTTTGGTATATATATATATCCACTCCACAATCTAATATATAAAAGTAGTAACCTTGCCTGGGTGCAAACCTGTGTTACATTATGTAACAAACAAAATAAAGGGTGCCCTCCTAGGTCTTCCAATCCAAAGTTCTGTGTTTAATAAAGTTTCAATCAAAACAATGTCATCTGTGAAAATAAATCCTGACTGTGAAGGATCATGGTAGAATGGGAGAGAAGGAACAAGAATTAAAGACGAGAGATACTGTGATAGATTGGGAGAATGGGAGGGAGAGAAAGGATATGAGGAAGAGAGAACGACATTGAGGTTATGAATATTTTTTTTCCCTTCTGGATCTATATTATATTCTGGTCAAGTTGAAGCCTTCTTACATTAAAAGTTACAAATCCGATTTGGTAATGAAAATCATAAAGAAAATAAACAAATAACATCAGATGCAGTCACCTGGAGGGGTCATATACCTTAATTCACTTTCTCTTTGCCTCTGAAAACATCCTGACAAGGGTATAGCTCCTGCTGTGGTTAGGAGACATGAGTTGTTATGACAGCAACTGTGTGCTTGAAATCTACTAATTTCAAAGCGTGTCACTCAGAGCCCATCTCGGCAGCTCGTTTCTATCTAGAGAAAGAGATGATTCTTCACAGATATTTCAGTCCCCCCTTGTGTCTTTCACACCAGACCTACTGGCGTTCTGCCGCTGATCGCTCATGCAATTATGAAATAAATTCTAGCCTACAAGGAAAGGGTGTTTCCTTGCTGTCATTTCGGATTTCTGTCACTTCTGCTGTTCATATTACATTCAAAAACAGCTCTTTTTTTTTTTTTGTAACGCAGAGGAAAGGGGATTTTTCAAATACTACAAAAATAATAAACTTCTTACCTTTTGAGTTATAAGTTCCATATTCTGATTGAAGCAATTAGCCAATAGAATCTTCTTGTCAAAGCAAAAGCTACAAGCAAGATAGACCTATATTTTTACCTAGAGAGGACCCAGCACATAGCAAATCCTATTCTTACAATATCTTACAATGTGATGAAGTTTGGGTTAATAATTATGATCACGGGGGAGACACCATACCCGCTCCAATCCTGCCCTCATCGAACAGGCTGGAATTCCACAAAAATAGGATCCAACTTATCCTCTAACACCATCCACATAGTAATTAAATAGTAGGGGGGATGTCTTTACTGTCCAATGTTCCTTAACTTTATAATATTTTAATAGTTTGCACATTATGACTTGCTGAAAATATGAAATGGTTGTATCAGGTTTTAGATTATTATTTATTTTTACATTTTTCCTGTATGAGTGGGTAGAAGAGGATAAGTAGACAATAATCAGTAAGGTGTAAGTATGTGGACCCAAGGGTCATTCTATGGTACGTCTTCATTTTCATTGCACAGGAGACAGTGTCCGAAGGGCAGGGAAAGTCCATGGGTTGATTTTCCATTTATTGTTTCCCTCAAATTTGGCATGAGAGAAAATAAATTATTCTATGAGGGAGATTTATCAAACTCTCAAGATTAAACAATGGTGCTGAGTTCTTAAAATGTGACAATCACCAAAGATATAAATCTTTATTATTTGATAAACCTCATTTAAAGTCTCTTTCCTAAAAGGCAGACTCCCGGAAATGATCTTATTCTCCCAACCCGCATTCTGTATGGTGAATAAAGAAGATCGTAGTGGACTCTTAGTCATTTGTTATTAATTCATACCCCACAGCACAGGAGTTTTCTCTTGGCAACCAACTTTTTGGTATCATTGAACAAAAAATGGAAGCTGAAAGCTGCAGCAATTTCAAATCTCTCCAATAGTGATGTCGCGAACACAAAATTTTCGGTTTGCGAACGGCGGACGCGAACTTCCGCAAACGTTCGCGAACCGGCGAACCGGGCGAACCGCCATTGACTTCAATGGGCAGGCAAATTTTAAAACCCACAGGGACTCTTTCTGGCCACAATAGTGATGGAAAAGTTGTTTCAAAGAGACTAACACCTGGACTGTGGCATGCCGGAGGGGGATCCATGGCAAAACTCCCATGGAAAATTACACAGTTGATGCAGAGTCTGGTTTTAATCCATAAAGGGCATACATAACCTAACATTCGTAAATCACAATGGATATGGATTGACACCTGACATATGACATATTGACACCTTGACATATGGATTGACACCTGTCCTCAGAGACCCTGATACACACTGACACAGAGCAGAATAGGGACTGTTCCCCCTACATAGGGTCACTTGGCAGATATGGATTGACACCTATCCTAATGATCCCTGATACACACTGACACAGAGCAGAATAGGGACTGTTCACCCTACATTGAGTCACTTGGCAGATATGGATTGACACCTATCCTAATGATCCCTGATACACACTGACCCAGAGCAGAATAGGTACTGTTCCCCCTACATAGGGTCACTTGGCAGATATGGATTGACACCTGTCCTCAGGGACCCTGATACACACTGACACAGAGCAGAATAGGGACTGTTACCCCTACATAGGGTCACTTGGCAGATATGGATTGACACCTATCCTAATGATCCCTGATACACACTGACACAGAGCAGAATAGGTACTGTTCCCCCTACATAGGGTCACTTGGCAGATATGGATTGACACTTATTCTAATGATCCCTGATACACACTGACACAGAGCAGAATAGGGACTGTTCCTCCTACATAGGGACACTTGGCAGATATGGATTAACACCTGTTTTCAGAGACCCTAATACACACTTACACAGAGCAGAATAGGGACTGTTCCTCCTACATAGAGTCACTTGGTAGATATGGATTGACACCTGTCCTCAGGGACCCTGATACACACTGACACAGAGCAGAATAGGGACTGTTACCCCTACATAGGGTCACTTGGCAGATATGGATTGACACCTATCCTAATGATCCCTGATACACACTGACACAGAGCAGAATAGGTACTGTTCCCCCAACATAGGGTCACTTGGCAGATATGGATTGACACTTATTCTAATGATCCCTGATACACACTGACACAGAGCAGAATAGGGACTGTTCCTCCTACATAGGGACACTTGGCAGATATGGATTAACACCTGTTTTCAGAGACCCTAATACACACTTACACAGAGCAGAATAGGGACTGTTCCTCCTACATAGAGTCACTTGGTAGATATGGATTGACACCTGTCCTCAGAGACCCTGATACACACTGACACAGAGCAGAATAGGGACTGTTCCCCCTACATAGGGTCACTTGGCAGATATGTATCGACACCTGTTTTCAGAGACCCTGATACACACTGACACAGAGCAGAATAGGGACTGTTCCCCCTACATAGGGACACTTGGCAGACATGGATTGACACCTGTCCTCAGAGACCCTGATACACACTGACACAGAGCAGAATAGGGACTGTTACCCCTACATAGGGTCACTTGGCAGATATGGATTGACACCTATCCTAATGATCCCTGATACACACTGACACAGAGCAGAATAGGTACTGTTCCCCCTACATAGGGTCACTTGGCAGATATGGATTGACACTTATTCTAATGATCCCTGATACACACTGACACAGAGCAGAATAGGGACTGTTCCTCCTACATAGGGACACTTGGCAGATATGGATTAACACCTGTTTTCAGAGACCCTAATACACACTTACACAGAGCAGAATAGGGACTGTTCCTCCTACATAGAGTCACTTGGTAGATATGGATTGACACCTGTCCTCAGAGACCCTGATACACACTGACACAGAGCAGAATAGGGACTGTTACTCCTACATAGGGTCACTTGGTAGATATGGATTGACACCTATCCTAATGATCCCTGATACACACTGACACAGAGCAGAATAGGGACTGTTCCCCCTACATAGGGTCACTTGGCAGATATGGATTGACACCTATTCTAATGATCCCTGATACACACTGACACAGAGCAGAATAGGGACTGTTCCTCCTACATTGGGTCACCATTTTTAGCCCAAGGCAGCTCATCTCATCAGGCCTTTTTTAGTCGAATGTAATGCCCACTGTCAGTCCCTTCAGGATCCATCCCTAATTTATCTTAATAAAGGTGAGGTAATCTAGACTTTTTTTACCTAGGCGACTTCTCTTCTCAGTGACAATACCTCCTGCTGCACTGAAGGTCCTTTCTGACAGGACACTTGAAGCGGGGCAGGCCAGAAGTTCTATCGCAAATTGGGATAGCTCAGGCCACAGGTCAAGCCTGCACACCCAGTAGTTAAGGGGTTCATCGCTCCTCAGAGTGTCGATATCTGCAGTTAAGGCGAGGTAGTCTGCTACCTGTCGGTCAAGTCGTTCTCTGAGGGTGGATCCCGAAGGGCTGTGGCGATGCGTAGGACTTAAAAAGCTCCACATGTCCTCCATCAACAACACGTCTTTAACCCCTTAAGGACACATGACATGTGTGACATGTCACGATTCCCTTTTATTCCAGAAGTTTGGTCCTTAAGGGGTTAAAGCGTCCTGTCCTTGCCGGCATGGTCGTGGGAGGAGGAGGATGACTTTCACCTCTCCCCCTGTTAGATTCCCGTTGTGCTGTGACATCACCCTTATACGCTGTGTAAAGCATACTTGATAATTTATTTTGCAAATGCTGCATCCTTTCCGACTTGTTGTAATTTGGTAACATTTCCGCCACTTTCTGCTTATACCGGGGGTCTAGTAGCGTGGACACCCAGTACAGGTCGTTCTCCTTCAGCCTTTTTATACGAGGGTCCCTCAACAGGCACGACAGCATGAAAGACCCCATTTGCACAAGTTTGGATGCCGAGCTACTCATTTCCCTTTCCTCCTCCTCAGTGATCTCAATGAAGGTATGTTCTTCCTCCCAGCCACGTACAACACCACGGGTACCATATACGTGACAACGAGCACCCTGGGATGACCACAACTCTTCCTCTTCACGCTCATCTATGGCCTGATCCAGCACTCTTCGCAGGGCACGCTCCAGGAAGAAAACAAATGGTATGATTTCGCTGATGGTGCCTTCAGTGCGACTGACTAGGTTTGTCACCTCCTCAAAAGGACTCATGAGCCTACAGGCATTGCGCATGAGCGTCCAGTAACGTGACAAAAAAATTCCCAGCTCCCCAGAGGCTGTCCTAGCACCCCGGTCATACAAATATTCATTAATGGCTTTTTCTTGTTGGAGCAGACAGTCGAACATTAGGAGTGTTGAATTCCAGCGTGTCGGGCTGTCGCAAATCAAGCGCCTCACTGGCATGTTGTTTCACCACTGGATATCTGCAAAGTGCGCCATGGCCATGCAGAAACGCCTGAAATGGCCACACACCTTCCTGGCCTGCTTCAGGACGTCCTGTAAGCCTGTGTACTTATGCACAAATCGTTGTACGATCAGATTACATACATGTGCCATGCACGGCACATGTGTCAACTTGCCCAACTTCAATGCCGCCAACAAATTTGTTCTTTTATCACAAACCACTTTGCCGATATCCAGTTTCTGCGGAGTCAGCCACTTTTCCACCTGTGCGTTCAAGGCGGACAGGAGTGCTTGTCCAGTGTGACTCTCTGCTTTCAAGCAAGTCAAACCCAAGGCGGCGTGACACTGCCGTATCCGGGATGTGGAATAGTACCTGGGGAGCTGGGGGTGTGCAAGACACAGCATAAGAAGAGGACTCAGCCGAGGAGGTTATGGAAGAGGATGGAGTAGGAGGAGTAGAGGAGGTGGCAGCAGGCCTGCCTGCAAGTCGTGGCGGTGTCACCAACTCCTCTGCAGAGCCACGCATTCCATGCTTGGCAGCCGTTAGCAGGTTTACCCAATGCGCAGTGTAGGTGATATACCTGCCCTGACCATGCTTTGCAGACCAGGTATCAGTGGTCAGATGGACCCTTGCCCCAACACTTTGTGCCAGACATACCAGTACTTCCTTTTGCACAATCGAGTACAGGTTGGGGATTGCCTTTTGTGCAAAGAAATTTCCTTGACAGACACCTGACTGTGGGCAGATGAGCAGGAACTGCTCAAGGCGAGAGATGGAGTAGCGGATGGTTGAGAGCGGGCAAGGAGGACAGCAGTGGTTGACATGGCTGAAGATGCTGGACCAGGAGGAGGATGGCGGCTTTGAGTTTGTGTGCTGCTTGTACTCATGTGTTGATCCCATAGGCGTTTGTGATGTGCGATCATGTGCCTACGCAAAGCTGTTGTACCTAGGTGGGTGTTGGACTTCCCACGACTCAGTTTCTTTTGGCACAGGTTGCAAATGGCATCGCTGTTGTCAGAGGCAGACACACAAAAAAAAAATGCTACACTGCTGAGCTGTGCAATGACGGCATTCTGGTGGTGGACACAGCATGCATTGATTGGCGTGCTGTCGGGCTGACCCCGGGTGCCGATGCATGCTGTCTGACTGTGCCACTAGCTCCTTGCGACGACCTCCCCCTGCTTCCAACTCGTCTCCTCCTCCTCCTCTCTGTCTCCCCATCTGAACTTTCGCCCTGTTCTTCTTCTTGCCGAGCGGGCACCCACGTGACATCCATGGATGCATTGTCATCATCAACTGCTTCACTTGTATCTGACAACTCAGCAAAGGAAGCAGCAGCGGGTACAAAATCATCATGATCACACCGTACGTCCATGTGTTTAATGCTGCCTGCCTGAGACATATCCCTGTTATTTACATCCTCTGGCAATAATGGTTGCGCATCACTCATTTCTTCAAACGGATGTGTAAATAACTCCTCTGACATACCAAGTGAAGCAGCTGTGGTGCTAGTGTTGGTGGGGGCGGCAGGCGGGTGTGTGGTATCTTGAAAGGTGCCCGAAGCTAAGCTGGAGGAGGATGGTGCGTCAAGGTTCCGAGCGGAAGCTGTAGAAGATTGGGTGTCCTGTGTTAGCCAGTCAACTATGTCCTCAGAACTTTTCAAGTTCAGGGTACGTGGCCTCTGAAAACTTTGCTTTATTCTAGGGCAAAAGGGAATCACAGCACCACGACCACGATGGCCCCTGCGGGGTGGCCTGCCTCTGCCTGTCATTTTCTTTTGTAGTAGTGGTACTATGCGTGCAAGCTACTGTGAGACCAGATATGAGTGGCAATGTGCACTGGCAGAGGTTGGCAGAGTACACGCTGTAGGCCTGACACCCGCTTGAAGACAACTAACTTCTATTCAATCTATAACAGTGGAAAAAGTTTTTTGGTTTTAAATGCACGCTATAGTGACACCAGATATGAGTGGCAATGTGCACTTGCAGAGGTTGGCAGAGTACACGCTGAAGGCCTGACACCCGCTTTAAGGACACTGACTACTATTAGCTTACAGTGAAAAACTTTTTTTCTTTTTAAAGGCATGCTATTGTGACACCAGATATGAGTGGCAAAGTACACTGGCAGAGGTTGGCAGAGTACATGCTGAAGGCCTGACACCCAGACGCTTGCAGACAACTAACTGCTATTAGCTTACAGTGAAAAACTTTTTTTCTTTTTAAAGGCACGCTATTGTGACACCAGATATGAGTGGCAAAGTACACTGGCAGAGGTTGGCAGAGTACATGCTGAAGGCCTGACACCCAGACGCTTGCAGACAACTAACTGCTATTAGCTTACAGTGAAAAACTTTTTTTCTTTTTAAAGGCACGCTATAGTGACACCAGATATGAGTGGCAAAGTGCACTTGCAGAGGTTGGCAGAGTACACGCTGTAGGCCTGACACCCGCTTGAAGACAACTAACTTCTATTCAATCTATAACAGTGGAAAAAGTTTTTTTATTTTTAAAGGCACGCTATTGTGACACCAGATATGAGTGGCAAAGTACACTGGCAGAGGTTGGCAGAGTACATGCTGAAGGCCTGACACCCAGACGCTTGCAGACAACTAACTGCTATTAGCTTACAGTGAAAAACTTTTTTTCTTTTTAAAGGCACGCTATAGTGACACCAGATATGAGTGGCAAAGTGCACTTGCAGAGGTTGGCAGAGTACACGCTGAAGGCCTGACACCCGCTATCAGGACACTGACTGCTATTAGCTCACAGTGAAAAACTTTTTTTTCTTTTTAAAGGCACGCTATAGTGACACCAGATATGAGTGGCAAAGTGCACTTGCAGAGGTTGGCAGAATACACGCTGAAGAACTGACACCCGCTTTAAGGACACTGACTGCTATTAGCTTACAGTGAAAAACGTTTTTTTTCTTTTTAAAGGCACGCTATTGTGACACCAGATATGAGTGGCAAAGTGCACTTGCAGAGGTTGGCAGAGTACACGCTGAAGGCCTGACACCCAGACGCTTGCAGACAACTAACTGCTATTAGCTTACAGTGAAAAACTTTTTTCTTTTTAAAGGCATGCTATTGTGACACCAGATATGAGTGGCAAAGTACACTGGCAGAGGTTGGCAGAGTACACGCTGAAGGCCTGACACCCAGACGCTTGCAGACAACTAACTGCTATTCAATCTATTACAGTGTAAAAAAAATTTTTGTTTTTAAATGCAAGCTTAAGCTATTGTGACACCAGATATAAGTGGTGGCACTGGGCAAGTGGGCACAGTATCCACTATTTGCCAGGAACTATTCGCCAGCAAACAGTTCGGTACATCACTACTCTCCAATTCTAATCCATAGAATGCAGGATGCTCTGTGTCCTGTGTTTACCTTTAAATGTCATTCAGTGGGTTTTCCATAAGTCTAAAAAAGAAGACAAATACATTTCTGTGTTTACTGCTCGCTCTGTACTGATGTTGTGAGCACACAGGAAATGTATGGCTTTCCACAGCTTCTCAATGAACAGCTCATTCAGAACGGGGAATCCAGGCACAGGGATTGCTTAGATTGTCTGCTGCTTCTGTTAGTTCTATGGAGCTGACGTAATAGGAAGAAAACCTTGCTGGCTTTCTGATTGACATCAATGGAGGTGTTCCTGCCCGAGTTATAAATGTGCCGATAAGGGCCTAATGTGTGTGGAGTGTACCTTTAAAAATACAAAAAAGTGTGAGTTGCACTCAAAGTAGTGACTGTATCTTGTAAATAGCAATACTTGGGAGATATGTGTATCTGTACGTGTGTGTTGTGTATATTATATATATATTTGTCTCTGTGCAAGACAGTATATGAAGTTATTTTAGAATAGCCATTTCTGATATCTATGATATATGTCCCAAACCAGAAATGTATTAAGGTCGGCTTTATACAACGACAAGCTACTATTTCATGTATGATTACAAGAAATGAGTAATGTGGAGTCTTGCTTAAATCACTATGCAAGTCTTGGTTCTTACAACAGATCTTATTTATCAAAGCAGTTCACTTGGCTTCAGCACAGTACGCGAACAGAACTGACATCACCTAGAATAAACATAAAAAAAGGTACACTGAAAAGGTTGTGTGTAATATATTTCTGGCTACCCTTTTACTAATGGTAAAGCGGGCTCAAAAGACTGAAGAAAAAGTTCCCTTAAGAAATGTTTATATCGGGAAAAGGTCAAAGCATTGAAGAAAACACAGAAAACTAAAAACAAGGAAATAATAAAACAAAACAAAAAAAAAAACATATGTCAACTATTAAAAATATGTAGTAGTCCACCCTAAGGCTTTTTCTCTTGTTCTTTTTAAATATATCTGTCACCTTAAAAAAAAAAATCTGTGTTTTTTATAAGTAGAGTTGAACGTGCATTTATGTTGAAGTAAATGTTTTTCAGCAGGTATAATTATAAATTTCTAGATAATTGTGCTTAGAACTCATTGGAGCATAATATAACAAACATGTAATGAGTTGACAGTTAAATAGAATTTACATTTATATAGGTAAGCAGGAGAAATATTAGATATCCGTACAGCCGGGGAGTTTTCTAACGGTACGGTTTTATTTTCTCTATCTTCATTCAGTTGGACTCTCTGATCAGTAAATTCATTGTTTCTGTTTTAGGGAAACATATTTCAATAGAGGTAGAATTGATATGGGTGTATTGTTGTACTTGTGGAAAACTAATTTATACTATTCACATGACCAAGAGGATTCATGTCTCCACTAGACTCTAAGACTCAAAATATTAGCTTGAAGATGGTTGCTAATTTGTGAAGTCAGGTAGTAGAATTCAGATTTGGCTTGTGATACACTGTAAGTAGTTAGGCAATCCTCACGTGTAATATCATGAATTATGTTACTGTGGTTTATTCACTAAAATAGTGTCCAGATTGCCATAATTCAGACAAAAATACCTGACTTTCCAACCAGATTAAACAAATTTGGATGAAATTTGGTCATTTAGAGGAAATGGGCAGATAGGGATAGTGTATTGCTTTTGTCATTTCATTCAGATTGCTACATGGTTAATGTGTATATTGGCTTATTGGTATATTGATATTGATTATTCTGATAAAATGTTTTTTTATGGGATGAGCTCATTATTCTTTCTTTACAATTCTATTCACAGACTCTATTGGGTACAGAGCAACTGAGTGAGTACTTTAGTAGCTTAGGTTTGTTGGTTTTTGTTTACTGTAATAATATTGTGCAATCCTTGTTAACTTATCTTTTCTACTGAGATAATGGAGAGCCATCTGGTTTCTACTTTTAAATCAGTCATTCATATATGCAGATTCTGTATAGAATAAAAGGCTTACATATTAATGAAAACTGAATTTCCACCGGGTTTACTAAATAAATCTGGTCAAAGGCAAATTCGCTAAATTATTTCTCATGCATTTCCCAGGTGATGGTGGTTTTATTTAAATTCATAATAATTGTCGGCAGTTCTAGCAGCCAATGCATTCTTCCACAATGTAAGGGTTAAGTATGTGGTAATGGGCCAGTTCTTGTTAACCAAGAAAATTTGGTAAGTGGAACTTTTTCTCTCTTAAGCTACAGGTTAAGCATACAATCTACCCACAACTGTTGCTGGACTACAGCCCCTAGAATGCTAAGCCAGGCTTAGAACTGCAACCCCTATGAAGCTAAGCCAGCTTTAGAACTGGCTGAACACCACAAGAGCTGCAGTTCTACTACAGGAACACTCCAGTGATTTTGTTTTAACAATTTAGCAGATATACCTCAAAGAAAACATGCATTTATTTTTTTCTGCATTTTTGCTTTGTTGGTTTATGAAAAAACATCTTGCAAAAGCTGCAGACCTGTTGTCTGGAGCCTTTTTGCACCATTCCCTCTTTCCCAAGCATATACTTTCAGTGTTTAATTTAGAAGTTTCTTAAGTTTTTCTGTTAATGCCTTCTATAGGCTGCAGCAGCTTCCTGCATATAATTAAAGTTTTATCAGCAGAACAGGAAATAAATAAACACACTGTGCTGTTAGCAGATTGAAAATTCAACTTTTACGGAGGCTCTGTGACAGAGGATGTGTAGATCTGTCTGCATAAACAAAGTGATTTAACTCCTAAACGGCAGAGAATTCAGTATTGAGACAGCAGGTATCCTTTTAGCCCTCCAGACTTCTAAGCGTTAAATATATTGCAAAGATTATTGTAAATGTTGTTTGCCTTTCAATTTCCACATTGCACAAATGTTTGGGATTGTATAACAAGCACAGTAATACATTACCATAGATTTCCGTGCATTGCAATGAGATAGCATACATCGTATGCTTCGAAGGGAATGATCTCATTACAGGATTATTTAACATCTTATTTCAATGACCTTTTCCAGCAAATTGGTTGAATACAATGTAAAACGGACACATATCATGTCTTTTTTAGGAACTTTAATTTTGTCCTGATGAAATATAGGAAGAGGTTTGGTAAAATGCCCAAAACATAAAAAAAAAATATATATATATACACTCTCTGAAATGTTAATATTCACATAGGATGTTATGTATAAATCATTTGTCTATTTCCTTCATAAGTGCTACTAAGGGAAGGATTTGGGGACTGGAGCCACAGATGTGGGATTCTTTGGCCCAGATTTCTATAGTTAATGAAAAAAGCAGGAGTTAATTAGTGTTTTTTTTTTCATTTTACATAGGGCAGCTGTTTCTCAAATCATCAACCTGCTATAAACAGAAATATCAGTAGTCGAGTGCTACATAAGACTAGTAAGGGGAAGTATGTGGTGCCCCCATTGACTGTTGGAATGGGGTGCTAGGGAAAGGAACTTTGATGCACTTGTCTTTATTAGTCAATGCAGAGGGATTGATTGCATTGAATACCTGCCTTTGCAGGATGTGCCTGTTTCTGGCTATGCTTCCATTGAGATTGAGGAGAGCATCCGCAGCACCCTGTGTGTAAGTAGAGAGAAGGGGCCATAACATAGAAAAGTGGAAATATGTCATGACATAACCTCACCTCTCTGTTAATGTAGGTGTCATCAAGCTTTCTTTTGGGCTCAAATCCCAGTTGTATCTTGGATCTAGCAAATCCTCTAATTCTCTAATCTGTGCCAAAATATTCCTTACCCTGCCTCTTCCACCATTTTATATTCTTGTTCAATTTTTTTTTTTTTTTGGGGGGGGGGGGGGGGGTTCCTTCACTGATATGTTGCTTGCAATGTATGAAAGTGCAGTTTTTCTTTCCGATAAAAATTCCCTCTACGGTCAGTGTGGTGGGTTTTCTTGACAGATAAGCTGCTCTTACATTCTTCTTTTTTGCTTTATGTATACAAAATACTTAGAATTGCAAATTTAATTTTTTTCCCTAGTAATATTACATATTTGTCTTATTTTGAGATTTTCATCAATAGTAATATGCACAGAAAAAAAAGGAATGAAAAATCTGAAAGAGGGATGAAAAGAGTCAGAGGGACAGATGGTTTTGGTGCACACACAAAACAGCTCAGAGTGAACATGACACATTTTACAAATGCCCCCATTAAGTCTGCCCTGAAGGGCCTGTGATTTTTTTTGTGGGAACTGAGAAATGTATCTATGTATTTAATACACATTCTCCATAAAAATGTGGACAATATAGCTGTCACTGACATTTACCCAGAAGCAGGTATTTTTTAACATTGTGTCAAACAGCTCTGCACTATGGGCCTATCTAACTTCCAAAAATACTCTTTGGATGCACTCAGTAGAAGCAAGATGGCTTCCAAAATAATGTAATATTAAAATGACAACATTCATAAGAACATAGCCCGCATCCTCCCCTTTCTTACACAAGATGCTACCAAGGAGCTTGTCCATGCTCTAGATTCCCGCATGGATTATTGTAACCTTCTTCTAATTGGTCTTCCCAAAAGCCGTATTGCCAAGCTACAGTCTGTAATAAATGCTGCCGCCAGACTGATTTTCCTCTCTAGTCGTCCTCTCACACCTCACACTCTGCCAGTCCTTACATTGGCTTCCTGTATCCTATAGGAGTCAATTCCAAGTGCTAACCCAAACCTATAAAGCACTGAACAATTCTAGCCCCTCTTATATCTCTTCAGAGATCCATAGGTATGCCCCTTCTCGGTCCCTTCGCTATGCCCGTGACCTACTCATGTGGCCAAGTCACGCTTGCAGGACTTCTCGCAGGTGGCTCCCTTCCTATGGAACAGCCTGCCTACTGCCATCAGACTCTTCCCTAGTCTTCAATCATTTAAGAAGTGCCTTAAAACCCATCTCTTTAGGAAAGCTTATTTCATCCCAGAGTAATGTCTACTTCACATACCTGTCTCTTGCTCTCTCCTAAAGGGCAGCACTCTACTCTCTCCTCCAGCTCTGCCTCACTCCCACCTTTTTTGATTGCTATTTCCTGTCCTAATGTGTTTTATACCCCACCTCCTATAGACCGTAAGCTTGTTTGAGCAGCGTCCTCTTCAACCTATCGTTCCTGTAAGTTTTCTTGTAATTGTCCTATTTATAGTTAAATCTCCCCTTTCGTAATATTGTAAAGCACTACAGAATCTGTTGGCGCTATATAAATGGCAATAATAATAATAATAATAAAAATAATAATAACATTAGAAGGTTTAAAAACAATATCAATAGAGAAACAATTCACCTTAGATTAAAAATACAATACATTTAATAAACAATTATATATTTGCTTTGTTTCATTAGGATTGAAAATTCCTCACAACATTCATCAAGGTTAACCGGCAAGTATAACAATGTAACCTTTCTTAAGGTGTCTATAGATTCAGGCATTAATGGTTGTATACCTTTTGTTGGTGAAATAAATGTCATATCATTAATATTCCTATGTATTGTTCATTCACTCTGTTAAATATAATATAATAATATTTATATTGTAAAGAATTTGAAAGGCAAGTGCCTTAGGTTATTACCTGACTCTTAAGCTTCTAAACATCCAGGAAGTAACAGGGTTGGTTGTCTGATTGACAGCCGAGGGGAAAGTGGTGTAATTTATAAACTTGCCAATTTATGTTAGAATCTGCACGTTTCATGAAATGAAAAAAAGAGGACACACTTTTCACACATAAAGCACTTCATCACGCGGAATTACTTTAGGGTTCTAGATAAAATTGGAAGAATAATAGAGCGAAGTGGCCAATATATCACATTCTGCAGTGACCATAATTTCTCTTGATTAAACCCTACCTCCCCAAAATTGCGATATAGCAGATTAAACATTGCTTTCCGCAACATTATTGTGACAAGTCTTGGATTCATTATTAGGATGTTACCAAAGCAGGCGTTAATGAACGCAGGGGATACTGAATATTAATTAAAGATAAACAGGTTGTCTAAAAATTTCAAAATACCTGCACAGATGGAAAAGGGGCTAGAGATAGAATAGACACAGTTATGGTCAGAGGGTGGTGCCAGTCCACCAAAGGGCCTGTACCCGGATAAATGTATAAATAGAGAAATATGTTATGCTGGCATGATGATACGTTTGACAACTGTGGGGGTCTGTGCCTCCAATACGTCCCGTCAGTAGTGTGATGTGTACATGGGAAGGGGAATGGGAGAGAAAAAGAGGCTCCCCAAATTCTTATACTGGTGCTATGCTAAACAGTCAAATGGCAACTGCCTTTATTAAATCCTTATTAGAAGCATGATATCACCAGTAAAAAAGGTTGCCCCTAGAGCTGGCCAGTAATGGTGCTAATTGCTATAGTAAATTGGCCAGAGGTAGGAGAAAATTCCCATGTAACCATATAGGCAGAAAAAATGGAAAGAGTAAAAAAGCAAGGGTGTAATTGAATATAATGTAGCGATCAGTGAGAGAAGGGGAGAAAAGGGGGGGAGAGAGAGGGGAGCTACTAAGTAACACCAGGATCCCCTGGAAAAAGGTTTCCCCTTCTTATTGTTCACAAAACAGCTAATAAACAAATAAACTGTACCCTTGCTTATAGTTATAGCCAGGAGTATATATTAGTAGTTGGACTGTGAAAAGAGACTTGTCTGACTTATAATCCACAGAAAAAAGCTCAACACTAGTCCCTAATATCCTCCAAACACCTTCAAGGGTGTTCTAATCTATAACTGACTCTAATTCAAACGAAAGACTGCCTAATATGCCATCATCTTAACTGGAGGAGCAGCACTGCATACAGTGAAAAAAGAAAAATAACCAACTAAGGGTCTAAATACCCATGGTGCAAAAAAGAAAAGTGTCCCTTAAGTGAAAAAATCAGTGAGAGAGGTCAGGACATGCCGATGCCCGACGCGCGTTTCGGTGTATGAAAACACCTTCGTCAAAATAATTCAACATGACCCAACCAAAAAATTCCAGGAAGAACTAAAAATAATCCTAGAAAAAGGGTTTAATCAGCAACTGATCTCCAAAAATGAATATGAGTTCATTTTGAGCGACAGCCCACATATCTCCACTTTTTATAGCCTCCCCAAGATCCACAAACAGTACAGCACTCTAACTGGAAGACCAATAGTCTCGGGTAACAATAACTTAACCCAGAATGCCAGCATCTATCTTGACCAAATCTTGAAACCACTGGTCATCCAACTCCCATCATACTTAAGAGATACAAAACAAACCCTGGCAGAACTAACAAAAATACGGATGCCCCCACATTCCATACTATACAGTCTGGATGTGGAGTCTCTGTACAGTTCCATCCCTCATACTTTAGGCTTAGAACACGCAAGTTACTTCCTACGAAAAAGAGGCACACATCTGCATGAACACAGTGACTTCACGGTACAACTACTCAATTTTATCCTGACCCACAACTTTTTTCTTTTCGATGGCGCATACTACCACCAGGTGCAGGGCACGGCGATGGGGACGTCTTGTGCACCCTCATACGCCAACCTGCACCTGGGATGGTGGGAAGAGAAAAAGGTATTTGCCTATCCACAAAACCATCTAGTCCAATGCATCCATTACTGGAAAAGGTATATAGATGACATTGTGATTATATGGACAGGAACACATGAGCAATTCTCGGAATTCGTACAGTCACTGAATATGAATGACCTCAACCTCAGATTCACCACTGAGGTGGGAACCCCTAACCTGACCTTCTTAGACCTTACCTTAATCCCCAATCCTGATGGGACAATTAAGAGTAACCTGTTCAGGAAGAGTACGGCCACAAACAGTCTCTTAAACTGGAAAAGCCACCATCCAGCTCCGCAGAAAAAGGGGAGATCGATTGGCCAATATCTACGCCTTAGGCGTAACTGCACAGACGTTGATGACTTTAAAATAAAGGCCAGGGACCTGCGGGCGATATTCAGAACAAAGGGATACCCCAATAAATGCCTCAAGAGGGCCTATCACAGAGCCCTATTAACAGATAGAGAGAGCTTAATAAGAGAAGATGCCGTTCTGAATAAAAAACTTACGGAACAGGACAACAAGCAACTCAGATGTGTAGCCACTTTTGATGCAGGATGGAACTGTGTGAAATCGATTATGCAGAGATTCTGGCCATTGCTTAAACAGGACGAACTGCTGAGGGACACCATTCCATCACAAGTATCCCTAGTAGCAAGAAGAGGCAAGAACCTCAAGGACTCTCTAGTACATAGTAATTTCCAGAGAACTGCAGCATCGACACACTGGCTTTCAAACAATCTTAAAGGCACCTACAAATGTGGTAGGTGCAAAGCATGCAATTTTATTAAGAAAGATTCAAAAACCTTCACCGATAGCACAAAAAAACAAAACTTTGATACACGCTCTTTCTTTAATTGCAACTCTAAAGGCCTGGTATATTTGATTACTTGTCAATGCCCTATTGTCAGGGTACCTGAAGCCTCTACCTCCGAAAGAGGTAAAGACTTAGTAGTTTACTCCTCCAGCAGGTCGGCTTCCTCCATCCCTCGCGGCTCTCCTAGAGACTCTCACGCCGGCCGCGAGGGATCCGTCTCATTTTATGACGTCACGCACGCTGCCCGACGTCATGACGTCAGTCCGGACCGATCTGTCACTCAAGTGACTGGAAGCCACTCAGGACTCGTCGGAGGCGGGTATACTCACTGTAACCAGGGTATTTAAACCTGTTTCTCCCATTCACTCATTGCCCTGTCGTGGTTCTAGCCTGTCTAGTCACACAGTGCTCTGGCGATTTCAGTTATTCCTTTGGTTCCGACCCGGCTAGTTTGACTTACTCTGTTTCCCTCTGGTATCCTTGACCCGGCTTGTTCCTCGCTCACCTGTCCTCTCGTTCCCTCGACCTCGGCTTGTTTCTGACCATTCTCTTTACTCTCCGTACGTTAGTCCGGCCATTCTAAGGTCCGGTATACGTACCCTGTCCTGTTTGTACTTTGCGTGTTGGATCCCTGTCCCGATCCTGACATTACGACAGGGCCAATGGATCCTGCAGGTACAAACAGTCAGGTTGGTCCCTCTGATTCCAGGTTTGACGCCATGGAACACAGAATGGACCAGATGGCACTAGCACTACAGGCGCTATTATCTCGTGCCAATAACCCACCTGAGGAGATCCGTACTACTTCCATCTCTCCTGTAAGTTCTGGTCTAGAGGTAGCCACTGTAGGTGCCTCTTCCCGTATTACCCCACCTGTACGTTATGGTGGTTCACCGGAGAGGTGTCGTGGTTTTTTGAACCAGATTAGTATCCACTTCGAACTACAACCTCGCTCCTATCCCACAGATAGGGCGAAAGTTGGATTTATTATCACCCTACTCATTGAGAAAGCTCTGAGATGGGCCAACCCACTATGGGAGAATGATAACCCATTGGTATATAATTATAATGCCTTTGTAGCTGCATTTAGAAGAACTTTTGACCCTCCTGGTAGGAAGGTTAATGCAGCCAGATTACTGTTGCGCCTGAGACAGGAGAACCGAACACTTGTGGATTATGCACTAGAGTTCAGGTCTCTGGCGGCAGAAGTTAAGTGGAATGAGCAGGCTTATATAGATGTATTTTTGAACGGGCTATCAGATATTATCCTTGATGAGGTTGCTACTAGGGAGCTTCCTGAGAATTTAGAGGACTTAATTTCGTTCATTTCTCGTATTGATGAGCGTTTAAGAGAGAGACAGAATACTAGAGAGAGGAACTTCAGACCTGCCTTTAAATTAGCCCCTACATTTCAAAGTCCTGAGTCCAATACCTCACTGTATCCTGAACCTATGCAGATAGGCAATACTCGCCTCTCTGAAGAGGAGAGGCAGTACAGGAGAAGGGAGGGTTTATGTATGTATTGTGGAGCCAGAGGTCATTTGCGTCTGAATTGTCCTACTCGCTCGGGAAACGCCCGCACCTAAGTTTCTCTAGAGGACAGGCCTTGGGTGTTTCTATTTTGTCCTCTACGCATAATTATAAAGATCACAGGCTTCTGCTACCAATTTCTTTAACGTGGGAGAAGGGAATGCTAAAGACCATGGCCTTGATAGATTCCGGAGCTGCTGCGAATTTTATCGACCAAGTCTTTGCTTCTAAACACACTATCCCATCCCAGTTAAGGGATACACCCTTGGCCGTTGAGGCCATAGATGGTAGACCTTTACTTGAGCCTGTTATCTCTCGTGAGACTATACCCATTAACTTAACTATTGGTATCTTACACGAGGAGAACTTATCACTTATGCTCATTTCATCTCCTTCTGTTCCCATAGTCCTGGGCTACCCATGGTTAAAGAGACATAACCCTATTATCGATTGGGAATTAGGGGAGATAATCTCATGGGGCCAGGGTTGTCAGGAGAGGTGTTTACGCAGGGTGTCTCCATTGGCTATGATTAACACACCAGATAGTTCTACCCAGTCTACAGGGAGACAGATACCTCCTCTGTACATAG
This sequence comes from Pelobates fuscus, assembly GCF_036172605.1. Taxonomy (NCBI): domain Eukaryota; kingdom Metazoa; phylum Chordata; class Amphibia; order Anura; family Pelobatidae; genus Pelobates; species Pelobates fuscus. Next base: position 25,499,619 of record NC_086320.1, read on the forward strand.
ACTTGAAAGCAGTGTTCGATAAGAAGAACGCTGATACACTACCCCCACACAGGACCTTTGATTGTAAAATTAATCTTTTGCCCGGCACCATGCCCCCCAGGGGTAATGTATATCCTCTATCCATTAAAGATAATTCTGTTTTAGAGGAATATATTCAGGAGAATTTAGACAAGGGATTCATTAGGAGATCCTCTTCTCCCGCCGGGGCGGGATTTTTTTTTGTTAAAAAGAAGGATGGCTCACTCAGACCATGTATTGATTACCGAGGTTTGAATAAAATAACCATTAGGAATGCCTATCCGATCCCCTTGATTACCGAGCTCTTTGATCAGCTAAAAGGTTCTAAGATTTTCACCAAGTTGGACCTCAGAGGGGAATATAACTTGGTGAGAATTCAACAAGGTCACGAGTGGAAGACGGCGTTTAATACCCGCTACGGGCATTATGAGTACACGGTCATGCCTTTTGGCCTTTGTAACGCACCGGCAGTATTCCAGGATCTAATTAACGAAGTTCTTAGGGAATTTCAACAGGATTGTGTTATTGTATACCTGGATGACATTCTCATACATTCTAGAGAGATTGAGACCCACCATAGACAAGTCAGAAAGGTATTACGCAAACTTCTACAACACGGCTTATACTGCAAATTGGAGAAATGCAGCTTTGACCAGACCCAGATAGATTTTCTTGGATACGTGATTTCTGGGGAAGGCTTTAAGATGGATCCTGACAAACTCCAGTCTATTCTAGATTGGCCATTGCCTAAGGGACTCAAGGCTATCCAGAGGTTTATTGGGTTCTCCAATTATTATAGGCGCTTCATTAAGGGTTACTCTTCTATTATTGCACCTATTACCAATATGACCAAACAAGGGGCTGATACTAAGACTTGGTCTACTGAAGCTCTCGTTGCTTTCAAAAATCTCAAAGAACTTTTTGCTTCTGCTCCAATATTAGTCCATCCTGATACATCCTTGCCGTTCCTACTTGAGGTCGATGCCTCTGAGACAGGAGTAGGTGCCGTTCTCTCACAAAGGTTGGGGGTGGATAAACCGTTACATCCTTGTGTTTTTTTTTCAAGAAACTTTCTGGGCCTGAGAGCAGGTATGACATCGGAGACAGGGAATTGTTAGCAGTCATTAAAGCCTTGAAAGAGTGGAGACATCTATTGGAGGGCACCTTACATCCGGTTACTATTTTGACGGACCACAAGAACTTGTCCTATATTGGGGAGGCTAAGCGTTTGTCCTCTAGGCAAGCTCGTTGGTCCTTATTCCTGACTCATTTCAATTATGTACTTACTTACAGACCTGGCTCTAAGAACTCTAAGGCCGATGCTTTGTCTCGACAATATGAACCTTTCACTGTATCTGAACCGATTCTTTCTTCTATAGTTCCTAAATGCAAGATTGTTGCTAATACGAATCTCAGGATTCATTCTCTGTTACTGGCCGAGATCATTAAGCTGCAACATCTAGCACCTAAACAGACTCCTGAGGGTCGACATTTCGTTCCTCCTACTCTTCAACTGGAGCTGTTGCAATGTTTCCATAACAGCAAGATGGCGGGACATCCTGGTATCCGCAAGACGTATGCTTTGATTTCTAAAGACTTCTGGTGGCCTGCTTTACGTAAAGATACTAAAGATTTCATCGCTGCGTGTGAAGTGTGTACTAAGACCAAACAACCTCATACGCTCCCAAGTGGATTCCTGCATCCCTTAGAGGTACCAGAGAAACCATGGTCTTGTTTGGCCATGGACTTTATTGTCGATCTACCTATCTCTAAAAAACAGACTGTTATCCTCACCGTGGTTGACAGATTCACCAAGATGGATCACTTCATTCCCTTGCCTAAACTTCCATCCTCCCAAGAGTTGGCAGAGATATTCGCGAGGGAGATTTTTCGCTTACATGGGATACCTTCCCAAATCGTATCTGACAGAGGGTCCCAATTTGTTTCCCGTTTTTGGAGATCCTTTTGTTCTCAACTAGGTATTAAATTAAATTTCTCTTCTGCCTATCATCCCCAGTCTAACGGAGCTGCTGAACGTACTAACCAAAAGATTGAGCAATATCTACGTTGTTTTGTTTCCGAACACCAGGACGATTGGGTCGGTTTGATTCCTTGGGCGGAGTTTGCGCACAACAATCTCGTTTGTGACTCTACTCATTCAAGCCCCTTCTTCATGAACTATGGCTTTCATCCATCTATTCTTCCCTCGGTTTCTCCTTCCCAAGGTGTACCGTCGGTTGATGTACATGTTGCCAATTTGAGGAAGTTGTGGGATCATACTCGACAAATTCTTCTACACAATTCTATGCTGGTTACGAAACTCGCCGATAAACGTAGAAGGGCGGCTCCGATTTTCGTTCCAGGCGATAGAGTATGGTTAAGCACTAGGAATATTCGGCTTAAAGTTCCTTCCATGAAATTCGCTCCTCGATATATTGGCCCTTACAGGATCTTGACTCGAATTAACCCAGTGGCGTATCGTCTAGCTCTCCCAGCTGCCTTACGCATCCCTAACTCCTTTCACGTTTCATTGTTGAAACCCCTAGTTTGTAACAGATTCTCCTCCACGATCGCCCCTCCTCGCTCTGTTCAGGTGGAGGGTCAGGAGGAGTATGAGGTTAACTCCATCATTGATTCTCGTATCTCTCGGGGGAGAGTACAATATTTGGTCGACTGGAAGGGATATGGTCCTGAGGAGAGAAGTTGGGTACCACAAGAGGATGTTCATGCTCCTCGCCTTCGCAGGGCGTTTCACTCACGCTTTCCGTCTCGTCCCGGTTCCTTCCGCCCGGTGGGCGTATCTGAGAGGGGGGGTACTGTCAGGGTACCTGAAGCCTCTACCTCCGAAAGAGGTAGAGACTTAGTAGTTTACTCCTCCAGCAGGTCGGCTTCCTCCATCCCTCGCGGCTCTCCTAGAGACTCTCACGCCGGCCGCGAGGGATCCGTCTCATTTTATGACGTCACGCACGCTGCCCGACGTCATGACGTCAGTCCGGACCGATCTGTCACTCAAGTGACTGGAAGCCACTCAGGACTCGTCGGAGGCGGATATACTCACTGTAACCAGGGTATTTAAACCTGTTTCTCCCATTCACTCATTGCCCTGTCGTGGTTCTAGCCTGTCTAGTCACACAGTGCTCTGGCGATTTCAGTTATTCCTTTGGTTCCGACCCGGCTAGTTTGACTTACTCTGTTTCCCTCTGGTATCCTTGACCCGGCTTGTTCCTCGCTCACCTGTCCTCTTGTTCCCTCGACCTCGGCTTGTTTCTGACCATTCTCTTTACTCTCCGTACGTTAGTCCGGCCATTCTAAGGTCCGGTATACGTACCCTGTCCTGTTTGTACTTTGCGTGTTGGATCCCTGTCCCGATCCTGACACCTATGTCATATGTGGGAAAAACCTTCCGTCCCTTTAAAAGAAGAATCCTTGAACACATCAATTCTGTGAAAACTATAAGAAACATAGAGACCCCAATCTCTAGACATGTAAAAAATTTACACAGTGGAGACCCTACAGTCTTGAAATTTCAAGGCATTGAACTTATCAGACAGGACCAGAGGAAGGGAAATTGGGACCAACACATCAGGAAAAGGGAGTGTTACTGGATTTATCGACTGAAAACCCTATCTCCCAATGGACTAAATGAAGGGTTTACCTATACCCCATTCATTACTTGATCTCTACACACAAGTGAATGACAACTTGTAACTTTTATAAGCACTGTAAATATTCCATTGTAAATAATGTATTTAACCACTCTCCTGCACATCACTTAAAACCCTGTCCCAATCTCTCCCCCCCAAAATTACCAACATAACAGTACCTTTGAATGATCATCTACCCAATAATACTGCTTAACATTGCTATCAGGTTATAAGAAGACAAAACACAGTGTTTCATAGCTAATAATAAGCTTTATTGACTTACACACCCCTTTTGTCACTTCTACTTTATTTAACCAGCCTAGTACATTAATTATAGTACAATACATTAGCAATATTACTGGTGTTCTTAAACAACTAGTGCAGTTATCCGTCTAGTTCATGATCAGTAATATACCAGGATCCTCTCGTCAATCAAGTGACGTTTACTGATGAATCCCGCCCACTTTCCCCTCCCACGGACAGCCACATGGTAGGAAACGTCAGAGCTGATGCTATGATTTTACCCGTCGATCACACGACAGCTCGTAACTAGCTCCGCCCTCTCTTTCCGCCCACTAATAGTCACATGGGGGGGAAACGTCACGGATGACGACAGGAGATTCCGGACGCGTCATCTGATGTTGAGGCTTAGATCCACCGTTTGATTGGTGACAGCGGGCTTTAAAAAGTCCCAGCTTTTTTACGAGACATTCTGCAGCCCTTGACGAAGGTGTTTTCATACACCGAAACGCGCGTCGGGCATCGGCATGTCCTGACCTCTCTCACTGATTTTTTCACTTAAGGGACACTTTTCTTTTTTGCACCATGGGTATTTAGACCCTTAGTTGGTTATTTTTCTTTTTTCACTGTATGCAGTGCTGCTCCTCCAGTTAAGATGATGGCATATTAGGCAGTCTTTCGTTTGAATTAGAGTCAGTTATAGATTAGAACACCCTCGAAGGTGTTTGGAGGATATTAGGGACTAGTGTTGAGCTTTTTTCTGTGGATTATAAGTCAGACAAGTCTCTTTTCACAGTCCATCTACTAATATATACTCCTGGCTATAACTATAAGCAAGGGTACAGTTTATTTGTTTATTAGCTTTTTTGTGAACAATAAGAAGGGGAAACCTTTTTCCAGGGGATCCTGGTGTTACTTAGTAGCTCCCCTCTCTCTCCCCCCCTTTTCTCCCCTTCTCTCACTGATCGCTACATTATATTCAATTACACCCTTGCTTTTTTACTCTTTCCATTTTTTCTGCCTATATGGTTACATGGGAATTTTCTCCTACCTCTGGCCAATTTACTATAGCAATTAGCACCATTACTGGCCAGCTCTAGGGGCAATCTTTTTTACTGGTGATATCATGCTTCTAATAAGGATTTAATAAAGGCAGTTGCCATTTGACTGTTTAGCATAGCACCAGTATAAGAATTTGGGGAGCCTCTTTTTCTCTCCCATTCCCCTTCCCATGTACACATCACACTACTGACGGGACGTATTGGAGGCACAGACCCCCACAGTTGTCAAACGTATCATCATGCCAGTAAAACATATTTCTCTATTGATACTGAATATTGCAGAATCAGAATTCAACGTGAATTTTGAACATACATTTCTTATGTAATTTACATTGGAACGTGGAACGCAAATTGGAACGCACAGAAGTGGTTGCGATACGTCACTTCCGGTTTCGCCGTGCTCAAAATATTGATCAGCTGGAATTATAACATCAATTATGTTCGAATGAATAACAGATGAAGGGGATCCAGGAATCACCAATGAAAAGATGAATAAGAAAAACACCCACTGGAACCACCAATGAACTAAAGGGACCAGCCATATTTAAGGGGACTGATGGGAGGGTGGAATTAGGCTGCTTTTTTGGGAGCATTATTGATAATATTATTGTCTTTTAATTGTATACTGGTCTCTGAGGAAGTCCCTTAGTGGACGAAACGCGTAAGACCAATCCTCTTTTATTATTCTTTTTTAAATCAATAAACCTCTTTTTCTACCTATCTACCTGTCAGAGTTCTGCGTTGTTCCTGATATTGGGTGATACCTGATCCTAAGAGGGAGATACTAGCCCCCCAAAACATCAGGGGAGGCACCAGTACAGCGCACAAAATTTCAACATCCTGTGAGTGCAATCTATAGCAGGCAATATTATATTTCCAAAAACTGTATTATGCTATGCTTTATTTTATTTTATTTTAGATTCATCAGCTGAATCCCAAGTATATTGTATTTCTTGGCTTGTTATCAATGTGAGCAATGCATGAGTGGGCTATTTTTCCAATTTTTAGTAATTGCTTGTAAAGTGGCTTAACATCATGTGAAGATGAGCTGATTGTAAGATTTCAGCACTTTTCATCGAAGCAAAACTGGAGCTAATCTAGTGCAATGTAATTAATGAAGATAAACCCTATATCACTCCTTGCTAATAATTTTCAGTTGTAATTATTTAAAATCAAATCAAAATAGTTGTGAAAGTCACATAATAAAACCTTGAATATTTGAAAATGAAAACTACACAGCATTGATTTAAAAATCCATCAACACACATATACGATAAGTGACAATATTATCACTGTAAATTCTAAATGTTTATTTTTTTTAATTTTTCATACCACTAGATGGCAGACTTGTATTAAAACAAAATTCTACATTTGTTATGCTTACTTAAATGTTTCAGAGTACATATCATGTTTTTTAAGAGCTTTGTTTGGTAATATATGTGCTGATTGAAGTGTGAATTCTGCTTTTTGAACAGATAACCAGTACCTATTCTAGATGCCAGCAGTTTTCAAGGTAGTTAAGAGTTCCATCCTCAGATAGTCCTCCCTAACCCCACACTTCATGTGTAATGTACAATCCATGCAATTTGCATAATTTGTTACAAAAGGAGAGAAATGTACACGTAATGTGGGATTTACTTTATTGAACGTTGTGTTTCTTTACACTGTCTGCAATTCTTCTGTGAGAAATATTGGAGGTGTTTGTCCATGACTCTTGAGTAAAGATGTATGTATTTGTTGACATTCAATGTACATACATTGCAGTTACTAAGGCGCATTGCTAGGCGCATTGCGTTAAAGGCACGTTTGTAGGCACAGTGGGTTGTCTGGCAAATGAAGAAGTCAATAGCATAGTTACATAATTCAGAGAACTTCAAGAGTGAATGTGTGGTCGTGAATTTTATGTCATAGCACAGTGAAGTATCTAGAAAGGAGCAAGGCTGCATATCATAGGACAGTGAGCATGAACATGTGGCTATACTTTGAAAGACATAACATGTTTGGTAAGCACAATTGTAGATTAAAATGTTACTCTGGCAAATGGTCCCAGACATTTTCTACAGGTATGTTATGGGCATATGAAATTATTACACTTTTTAGAATGAAAAGTTGTATTTCTTAAACTGTGTACTTTGACTTTAAGAGATTTTGCAAACTGACAGTTTTCTAGAAATTAAACACATTGATTCTCATATGTTTCTTTAATATATTACCTATTACCCACTGTCAGTGAATATGACTTTAAGATTCCATCTTGCCCTAGGTTAGTGTGACACCAAGTCAGGGAGTTTCCCATGGCATGTCCAACCATACGTTTTACTCCAAACATAGATAAGATGTCTAGGTCATGAAAAGAGACTGATTAAGATAGTCTCCTGTGAAATTATCGAGTTTTAAGCTATGCCATTAAATGGTTATTGTTATATCTTTGCCAAGTTAAGGTAGGTCCTCACATAAACTAATTGAAAATCTTAGGTATAAATATGTGTACTTATTAATATTAGAAAGACAGAGGTGAAAATTTTGGATGCAGAGTTGCTGCTCCATATTAGCATGACTGAGAGGTGACTTGCTCAAGAGGGTATGTCATTCTTTTTTAATGATATTGCAAGCATATACTTTAATCTTATAAACTCTGCTATAAATTATTGTATTGGATTATTACGTTTTATATGTCTATATGTATATTTTTATTTAATAAAATATTTTAAGATAATCCCTATTTTATTGTATTCTCAATTATAGAGGAATTCTTACTAGCTATATAATATTATAACTAAGATATCTGTACGGTTATCCCTGCTAAATGCTATGCTTTAAGATGTTATAGTGGTAAATAGGGAAACCAGCTGTGGTTACAGGTGTGAGCTGAAATAGATTCATTTTTATTTTACACTAATTTTATGTTGACTTGTACACAGTGAGAATATTTCGATATGAAGAATCATTTTTGTTCCCTGATAATTTTTTTAGACACCCGAACCTCGTCCAAATGTAAATTCGAGAAACCAGATCAGAAGAACAAATTTAAAAAAGGTGCAAAACAGTCCAATGACTGTGCTGCAAAATATATACATAATATATTATAAATGTATTTTACAGAACATTTTTTCCCCATGGTTTACAGAGAAAGCAGGAAACTTAAGAGAGCAGTGTTCTATGTGTATGTTATATGTATCCTGTATCAGTGCTGTGTCCACAGCAGCCATCTCCACGGGGAGGGCACTAGATTTAGACATGTTTGCCCTGTATCCCAAGATCACCTCTTTTAAAGCTGCAATTTAGTCCACAGGGGTCATAAGTGTTAAGAGCACATCATCTGCGTATGCCGAAACAACAAAATCCTTGCCTCCCAGCCTGACCCTATGAATATGTGGATGCCATCTTAGCGCCTGCAGGCGGGGTCCTAATGAGATCTCGAACAGAAAGGGGGACAGCGGGGATCCCTGTCTAGTACCATTATAAAGTTGGAAAGGGTAGAAAGGGGCTCCCGAGATTTGCACTTATGATCTAATTTTACTATACATAGCCTTTATTAGCATAATATATTCCTCTGTGAACCCTAAGTGGTGTATTAAGTTTCCATGGGGATGCTACCCAGAGTAATGGTCACCTTGGCATGATCTGACCATGTAATGGATCCTACTGACGAGCTCGTAATGCATGCTAAGCTACAGTCATTTACCAAGAAAAGGTCTATTCTAGAATAGGTGTTATGCGGGGCTGAGTAAAAAGTATAGTCGACGTCGCTTGGATGATGTGCCCTCTATACGTCTAAAAGGCCCGTGGCGGTCACAAACCCATGAAATAATTTGTCCTGACCTAACCTCCCCTAAGATCTAGGTACACACCTGTGAGCACTCCTGTCTGTGGCGGGACATGGCCCTGCATTGAAGTCCTCTCCTGCAAGGATCATAGTGCCTGTACCTTGGACGCTAAATTGTCCCAGAACCCGGGATCCGACTGATTCGGCATGTATACAGTGATTAAGTGGATTGTGTGGGAGAATAAGGTGCTGGACAGTATGATATACCGCATTTAGTTTGGATGACGCAATTCACAGAGGACAGCTATTATGGATCAGGATAGCCACGCCATTGCTCTTACGTGTGCCCGAGCTTCATGAGTCACTCCACATGTATGGTCCCTCAATCTAAAATTAACATGTTTAGGCAAGTGCATCACTTGGACAAAGGCAATATACGACTTCATCCTTTTCAATTCGCAGAACAAGAGGCATCTCTTGTTAGGGGAGTTAAGACCCTTTACATTCTGCGAGCTAATCTTTATAGCCATGGTCTATTTACAATGTTGTGCTAGCGGATACGCCCACCTCTGCCCCCTGGAGATAGTCATCTGGTAGCCACTCTGCCCATGATCCATCAGGCCCTGGACGAGAAAGAAAGGAAGAAAAGTAGGAAAAGAAAGATGCCATGCCATATACATACCAGACTAGGAATAAAAGTCGTCTGGTCTTACAAACCGCCAGACCAACCACTGCGCACAACTCTCGTGAGAGATGTGGGTCCATGAGCCATAACCTGTACACGCTGTGGGGTATTATTTGTATTATGTCAAGCCTCTATATACATTACACTGACTTCTCGAACAATGCATAAAAGGAAAAATATAGCAATAACTAATGCTGAATCAAGTAAAATGTGAAAATATGCCCCTGAGCGGAGGCCTTTTGTATACTCTGGTGACGTACCGGTAGGTGAATGACACTGCCCCCTAAGTATATGAAGGAGTTGCTGGGTAAGAGGTCCCTGGTGAACAGGACTTAAAAAACTTAAGGACACTAGCGATCCATTTCTTGGGCTGGGCCCGGCTGACCACTACTCAGATACCATCGGTCACCTGTTTAGTCAATTGTCTTAAAAGCCTTAAAAATGCCCAGCAAGTTACAACCTGGTCGTGCCTAATGAAATATTTTAAGGGTTTAATTCAATATTGGAAGGCCAGGCATAGGATAAAACCACCAAACCTTACATAGTGCCAACAGCAAGGCTCCTGGTAGAGTAGGTCCTGTCACTGATGGCTAGGGATGTAGTGGCCCGCTTTGCAAGAATAATTCAAGCCTATGTTCTGTTGCACTATCCGTCGTGGATGCCCACCTGAAGGGGGAGTGCACCAGCGGTCAGAAAGCAAGCTGAGGCATTAAGGTGACCCCTTCCAACCATATCATGTGGCATCCAGGAGGTCCCTCTCTTTTCTCACCCATCAATTTACATCCCAAAGCCACAGAGTGCCCATTGCTGACTGTGTCACTCCAAGTAGGCCATAAATACAACCTGCAAGGTCCTTGGAAATTATATGCATAATTTTAGTAGGCCTGTGCCCGTCTCTATGACCCCCCAACAGTCCTGTCTCCTACTCCCTGTTGCCGATGTCAGGTGGAATATACCTCCGGGCAGTCACATCCAGTCCTGTTAGTCACCATCCATTACCTTTTAGAAGCTTTCAATATCCACTTGTTCCAGCCTCCTTCCATTCGCCCAGCAAGTGGTGTAAGTACTCCGGTGTCAATGCAACATTAAGCAAGTTCAGTGGAGGTGGGAGGCCAAGGCTTCAAAATAAATGCTGCAGACCGCACATGCACCCGGCCATCCTGGAACACCATCAACTTGAAGGGAAAGCCCCAGGCATATCTCAGACTGGCCCAGCGTAAAGCTTTGGTGAGGGGCTTCCATTCACGGCGGCGCTGTAAGGTACTGGGCGCCAGATCCTGATATAAGGAAAGCTCAGTGCTGTCATATTTTATAAGCCCTTCCCTGCTCCTCCAAAGCAAGGCTCTCATTGTCTGGTAATTGAGGAATCTTATAATAACATCCCTTGGGGAGTTTGCATTGGCTCTCCGTGCGCGTAGGGCTCTATGCACCCTCTCTATATGCCATTGACTGTCTGGTATATCAGGTAGCAGAGGCCTGAATATGTCGAGAACAAGTTCCTGAAGTGATCCCTCCCAATCCTTCCACAGGCCTCGAGCAGATGGCCATATCCTCCACTGCTTATTCTGTTTCAGCCATGCGGGCTGTGGGATGGTTCACCTGTGATACCGCATCATTTTGAGCCTTAGTGGTATTTTCCAGACGTTCCTTCAGCTGCGCTGTTCCCGCACCCAAAGCGTGAATCTCAGACTGCAGGACTGCCATGGACTTCACAATTTCTCCAGCAAGATACGTCCAGACTTCAGCCAGCTTTGTTAGTATCTGGGTGGTATCACCCGAGGAGGGCTCAGTAGAGGAAGCAGCCCGATGTGAGGATGTTGGAGAAGCCTGGCCCGCTCGGGCACCATCTTCGTTTTTAGATGGTTTTCTGAGCAGCCCATAGATCCATTACCATGGTCAGGGCCTTTCCTGGGATGCTTTTTTTGGGTTCTGCTTTTCCATTTTTTGTTAGAAAAGTAAATATTATAAGCTGTTGTATGCTCTTTGCTGCGTGTTAGGAGCTCGCTCCTCGGTCAGGCCACGCCCTCCTTTAACCAATTTTAAAATCTCTTTGCTGTTATCACTTTCTTATTTATATTCCTCCCTAATTGCAATGTTGTATCCAAAAATGTGTCACTGATTGAATTAAACAGTCATGATCCTTAGGTCCTTGTATCTTCCTTTTTTATATCTGGATTGTATCTTGCCTTCCATACTTTTTCTTTGTATAGATAATTATGGAAACATACAATGATGTTCTTGCTGCTTTTCTATGTCAAACCTCATGTTCTCTAATTTTTCGGTGTTTTCTTGTACTTTTTGGTTCAGGTTCTTTAGTTTTTCTTTTACTTATTTTATGGAGGCCAATATTTCTTTTTTTTATCGGATCTCTATGTTCTTCGACTAACTTTGTTAAGAATTCTTTTGTGATTTGTGAATGCTCTTTAGGAAGGTTTTCTGAACATGTTTCTGTTAGATCTTTTACTTGGTTTAATATATCTGTTTTGTCTAGATTGTTGTTTCTCCTTATTGTGTTTTTTAATTTGTTTAGATGGAGAGCTGAGTCTCCTTCTTGCCTTGGTGTTTTCCTCTACAATTTGTGATGAGTAATAGGACACCTCTTGGATTTGTTTCCCTTTTTTGAGGCCATTTCCTTTCTTTTTTTTTAATTCTTTATTTTATTTGCGCATGAAATGACAGCAAGCGTGCAGCGCCACGACAGCTGCTGCAAGCAGTTTCGTATACATTACATATCGTGACAGGTTAAACAGCGCAGTTTTTTTTTGAAGATAACAAGCTATAATACAATCATGGTAAATGCGTGCATATTAAGATTAATCTCGCTCAATGTTATAAAGCTATTAAAACATATAATGACATTCAAGCTAAGTTGGTGATGTCTACAGTGTAAAACAATATACCTGCAGTGACAAACAAGAAATTGCTCAATTATTACAAGTTTACCTCGCTAGTTATGTGAGCAGGCTAGAACATTCTCTAGAATAACATACAAGCTGGGGCAAGATATATCGCTCTATAAACATAGGGACATGGTTGATCTAACTGTGCCAACAATAGGAGGAGCAGGCAATAGTCGCTGAATAGCTGGTGCATTACAAAATATAAGTTCTGAAACTGTTAGATATTAGTCGCTTATTTTTTAAACTATGTTTGGTCTATCTGTGCTAATGATAGGAAGAACAGGCAATACTCGCTAGCACATTGCAAAACATAAGGTATGAGACTGTTAGAGATTGGTCACACATTTTAGTAGTTATATTATCTCTAAAAAACAGTGTAGACAGGTGGAGTCAGCGGCTAGTGCTTATGTTGTAAAGGCAAACAGGACATGTTATTGCCTCTCTATCTACGTGAAGTGAGGTTCCACTGGGTGACCTGGTAGGTGATCTGCTATTGCTAAAGTGGGATCTACAACTGTACAGGGTGTAAGCGTATATGATTGAGCATGTGGTCGTGGGGAGGGAGGGTGTGTGCACCACTGCTTTGGGCCCAATCTGGGGGCTTATTTATGTAGTCCAGGAATCCCTCAACCTATGCCTGTTACGGGCATCGATAGCAGATACTTGCTGTGTCCATTGAAAACTCGCTGCTCAGTGTGGCCCCCTGGTTCAGTTCCATCTGTGGTATTTCTGCGTGAGGCGTCCTTCTGTACAGCCACGCGGTGCTCAGCCATCTTAGGTGTGAGTAGGTGCTGTGGCTGCGGGGATGGCTCGTATATCTTGCTGCAGTGTGCCTGGGAGCGAGTGCGTGGGTTCCGGCAGCTTGGCACTATGGTCCACCATGACGGGTCATGGCGCCTTCTTGGTCGCTTAGAGGGCCTGTTGGCTTGGAGTGGGTACCTGTAATGGCGTCTGCGGGTCACAGGTCGGATCCATAAGGCGATTGTTCTGGCTGCTTGGGTGCTGGACACTCCGCGGTGACGAAGCAGCGTCCAGAGGCCCTTACAGAGCCTGTCAAAGCCCTCCATGCAGCGAGCTGGTATTGTGGTGTGTGCGCCGCCAATCTGGGCTCCTGCTGGGTGGCCATCTTGTGTATATCTTGGTGGTCTAGCCGGCGATGTAGCCAGAGGACTGATCAGCTTGCCTGGTCTCACTGCCCAGTGGGGACCGGGATATCCCCCACCGGTCCCAAGGGGGGGGGGGGGGTTAGAGACCTGCTTGGTTGCTTTGGGGACCCGGTGTCGGCGACAGCGGCCGCCTCTCCCCGGCTCCGGCTGCTGTAGGCCGCGTTTGGTGTCCTGCTTTTGTAGCTCCTATGGGCTCCAAAAAGGCATCTATCTGTTCAGGGGTGCCCCCGCGATGTGGGTGATGCACCCTGGCAGGTCTTCGGGCTATTTGGCCCTCGTTTATGCCTCCTTTTCAGCCTGTCGAGCAGGAGCTCGTGTCCCCTGCTTCTGCTCCGCTCGGCGGTCAGGCTCCGCCCCCGGCCATTTCCTTTCTTGATGTGATTTTGTTTTTGGAGGTGTATTTGTCATGGCAAGGGTCCATAATTTATTATTACACTATGGAATATTGTCCATTAATGTAATTGGTGTAGTGCATTAAGAACCAGCTGGCCTGGCAGAGATGGTATTGTCAATGTCAAAAGGGGTTAATTTGATTGTATGGAGGTCAAAAGACCTTGCATCTTTTGAAGCTGGGACCCCAAAAGAGGTTAGATGACAGAAGGGGTAGTGTAAAGGGCATACGAATGTGAAAAGGATTTTACCATATGGATGTGAATTAATCGAGGCTCTGCAGGCTGTGAGATCCTGCACTTTTAAAAGCCTGAATGTCTAACTGGCTGCAGCCATTTGGCTGTACCTTATAATTGATGAGCCTTGTTCCAGTATCATATTCAAAGGAAGGAAAAAACATTCATATTTACCCCACAGAGTAATAATTAAGCCTCATTTTTGTTATATTTGGAATGTGACAAGCACCATCTTCTAAACAAGCCCAAACATGAGTGGCCTAACATGACCATAGGGGAAGGAATTGTGATGTCCGCCATATTGGGTTGCAAGTACGGAGTGCGCCATCTCTATAGAATGGGAAAAAAATAGCAAATTCACAGATGCAATTATTATTTCTGTGGCAGGTACATAAGAGAAGATAGAGCTAAATGTTTCCATTTGGATTAATGTGGATCTGGACACGAAGGGGTGGTCACTTAGTGTCTCTATAGATACGCCTTAACTCCACCTCTGGGTGAGGCGTGGTAATCCGCAGGGTATATCTCTAATGAGACTCAAGTGGGCAGAGTACTTGCTTGGGGCCAAGATCTAATTTTGAAGTAAGTCACCCTTCTCTTTGCCACTGATCCCCTGGGCAGAAGTTTTACATTGAAAACCTGAGTAAGTGATTTAGGACTTTTGTTATTTGATCCCTGTTGTTTTTATCTGTTGTTGGTGTAAATAATGTGTTTATCATATTTTTTTTGTATGCATTGTGACTATTCTTTTTGCTCATAATAAATATTCCTTTATTAAATTTTGCCTATGTCTGGTAAAATAATCACGTTACCTGAAGAGACTAATTAGTATTTTGCAATAGTATCATGTTTAAGTGTGGGTGGATGTTTAGGGGGATTTTGTCATTATTTCCAGTGTAGTGCAGACAAATAGTGAACTATAACCCTTTCACCACCACAACTACGCCACGCACATTCTTGAAGTAGGGTGTGTTCGTGACAGTATTTACTTTATGTTTCTTTAACACTTTTATCAACCTACCAAAAACATTATTATTATTTTTTTTTTTTGTGGAGAGGATCTATATACAGCTCAATCGATAGTTTAAATGCAGTCCTATTTTGTCAACTTACTACCAAATGTTCTTTGTTTTTGTTTTATGCCATATGGCCTTTTCAGTTCTTAGAATAGAAGATTCTCACAGTAAAATGGATAATGCCAATATAACCAGAGTTCAGTTTCCACTCGCATATGAGACAAATGTTTCTGCTTTCATCAAACAAAATGTCCCTTTCTTTCTTGCTATTTCTTGTCACCTTGTTCTTTGATTTTTCTCCTCCATTTTCTGTCCTTGAGTTACTTTGTTTTTTTCTTTTTTGACCTCCGCTCCGTTAAGAATGATTGATTTTTCTCGGTGGCCTTAATTCCGTTAGTTTGATATACAATCAAGACTTATGTATATATATATATATATATATTTTTGAGGGCATATTCACATTAACATCTCTGTTGTTTTTTTTTTTTTTTTATGAGAGAATGAGATTATACAGCACAATCAGTAGTTTTAATTCAATCCTATTTTTCAACTTTATACCAAAACGTTATACCATATGACCTTTTCATTCAAAAGTGTAGGAGATTCTCACATTAAAACAAATAATACCAAGATTACCAGGGTTCTGTTTCCACTCACGTTCCACCCGCTTCCAGTCTCAGTATGACCACTCTTTCCTTACACCCCATCCACCATTGTACCTTACTTTTTCCTTTGCGGTTTGCTTTTCATGTCGCCTCTTAGTAAGAGCTTGCCATTCTCCGAAAGGTCGGTACTTATCCGTCTTTAATCCGCAATTGTCCACTGCAACCCAGGGTTTGTTCCTTATGCCTAAACTGTCGTTCTCGCACTATCGCGTTCCTCACACCACGCTTTCCCACTGCTCCCCGTCACCTGCCGTGCTTTGTTCCATGCGTCCTACGTCATCACGTCCAACACCTATATTTTTATATATTCTATGTTTCTATTCAGGGACTGTCCCCCAGTCACCTATAATCTCTGCTTTTGGTGCCAAGTGCAGAGTTTAGAATATTGCCCGCCCCACCCCACCCCCCAAATTTGTTTGGTTATGTTGTAATTTGAGTTTATTTCAGAGCTCAGGATATCTGCTGATCACCTGTTTGCCCCAAATTTGGGCAAGTTGCAGTTTAGTCTGAAATGAATCTCAAATTCAGCAGTGGGCATCTATGCGTTTTTGAGCTCTACATTAGTGTAAGAAGTATGTCAAGCGCCTGAAAGACAACATTGCCCACATTGAATAGCATAGAAAATGGAGCTCTAAATACTATTTGTTGTGCAAAAAATCTCATACTATTTTTTGCATGCTTTGAGTTTTGCTATTAACTCTAAATTGCGCTGTAAGTGGGGCTAATTAAGAATGTAAAAAAGCACCAATGCACTTTCTTGATCAGATCCGGAGGGTGTTTTCACTTACAATATCTATCCGATAGTATTTTCAGTACAACATGGTTTTGTATGCAGTAACAAGGGAACAAGCTATATTGGAGTAAATATTATTATTCGTTAATAGCAAAATTGCTGAAACGACTTCACAATACCAGACTTGGTACATGATAACTTGAAAATTTACTATAAAAATATTGTTGGTCTGGTCTTTTCTAACTTGTACCCAACTCCTGAAATTTAGCAAGGTTGTTTAAGGTACTCCATATAAACTTGAACAGTCATACAGCAAAAATCCATATATCAAAGTTAAACCCCCAAATGAAACAAAAACAAGTGAACAATTCAGAAACCTTGGTAAACTTGGAGGCAGATTTTTGTCTTTCCTGCCACATACCTCCACATTTAGATCTACATTAACTCTACCTCCAAACTTACATCTGCATTAACTATACCTCCACACTTAAATCTACATAAATCAAAAAACGTGGCAAGTATTTACCCTATGACCACCCTCCATAGTCATCTCGGTTCAGTTGCATATTTTGGGAAGGTTGTGGTACCTTCTCCATATATAGATCTAATTTCCTTAAAGGCGAGATAAAAGTTTTAAAAAGTACAGGGGTATATAAGTAGTCCTTTAATTATATTATGCATCATGCAATCCACACCACAATTAATTATACTGCCCGGAAGGTTCCCATCATTGATGCACAAACATTTTGTTAAGTATGGTGCTATTACTTTTGGTAGTCAGTTGTCAACAAATGTTACGTACATCAAGAAGCATCAAGAAGGCCATTAAGGTAAAATCAAGATTGTAAATGATTATTAGTGAATTACGTGAGTAGAAGCTTTCATCTCCGACTCTCCAAGAGCAAATTTCTTCACTTGATGTTTATTCAAAATTTATTTTTCAAGACCAAATTTAGTGGATAGTCTCTATATTCTCTTTTCAACCATTAGCTTTAGAAATATAAATAATGTACTACTTTTTACTGGGCCGAATGCTCACTCTTAAATATTGTTTGTACACTCTTTTAGTTGCACATATTGTTTCACACTTTTATTGATTGTCATTATACTATGTATAAGTTATATCTGGAACATCTGTGTTACCTGTGTTAATTAAATTAAAAAAAATTAAACATTGATTTTATATATATATATATATATATATATATATATATATATATATATATATATATATATATATGTGTGTGTGTATATATATATTATTTTCTACTTAGTTTGAGTCTATATGGCCAGAATACATTTTGAGACTACTTTCCAAATGTAACTGGACAAGGGTAAGAGTTTACTACCTTCATTATATATGTACATGGTTCTAATTCTTCTGCTGAATGCATCCAATCCATTTAAACTCCTCCAGCTATTGTGCAGGTCTCGTCAATTGCCTTCATTATACCATTCAGACTCCCACAAATTATTTTAATACAGCATATAGTGCCTCCCTTATATCTTGAAAACTCCTCCAATTCTTGATTCTTCCATCATTATTAAATCACTAAATTAATCTTGGAGATTTATAATTGGTATCGTGGTAACTATTTAGAGTCTCTATTAACACTTGTATGATATGATGTTATTATTTTTTAACATAGCTACTAAACTTGTTAAAAAAAAACTCTATTAATGTTACCTGTATACAGATAATCGTACCTTAAATCATCAATATTCCACCAGTAAAACACGAAGATGCAATGACGTTTATCATTTGATATTTATCAACACATTAGTGATGTCAAAACGATTACAATCCCACCATAACAATACTTTGACAACCATTTTAACATTATTGGTTTGAGTCCTATGCATTATGTTAAATACTAAAGCAATCACAAATCTCCCAAGGGAGAATTATTGACAGAGACACATTGACAAGTCAACACCTAAAGAGACTTGAAATCACACTTTTCTAACAATTAACTAATATACTAAAAAAATTAGGGGGAGGTGGGAAGGGGGGGGGGGGGATACATGAGCAGAATGAAAACCAAAACCACCAGTAATAAGTTGATGTGCAAGTAACATCAACTTGCCTTAACTAATTATTGCTTGGTAATCATTTTCAATTAATTACGGGGGGCAGTTAAATTACAATGTAACATAGCAAAACTGGTAATGTTACAAATACACATTATGTGCATAATACACACACAGTGCAATGTCCACATAGAACATAAAAGGTTTACAACTCTAAACTGTTATCTTCAGTCTGTGATGTAATTGTAAAACAAACAAAAGTGCCATTGATGTTGTCATTAACATGAGCCTTTCCAGCTCTACATCAGGAGATTATTGAGTAAATCACGAGTTAGGTCATGTTTTAAGACTTTCGTGGTAATGCTGTTAGCAAAATGGTCCAGAAATGTTGTATTGTGATTATTTTGAAAATATGATCAGCCAGTTATCGAAGCTGGATTGTAACTAAATCCTTTTTGGATGATAATCTATAGATTTATTTTACACCAACATGCAGGAAGTCCGAGATTAATGACAAATAATTTACAATCTACAGTAGGATATATTGAGTCAGAATTTTATCTATTTACACCATTCAGACTGAAATTAGGAAAATGTTATCCATGAGATACTGATTCTGGATTGTGATCAAACCCATAGTTAAATGTATAGTTCTGGCAGGTACTGAGCATTGGCAGTGCTAATTACGATATTCATTGGATTTAAGCTGAACATTATGGCAATTCCAATCTATCTTGCTTAGCGCATGCACCTGCACTTTCTATATGTAAATACACTTTGCAAAACGGCCTCCAAGTGCATCTACTCAAGCAGGCTATGGAACAGAACAATCCACTGGGACAGCAAGTGGTTTAAGTTGTCACTGTCCATCTTCTAAGATTTGTGACACAGGCAATCTACTAAATGAGTCACAGCGGGTCTATGTGGAAAGGGCCAGGGATAGAAATTGTCCATCCTGTGGATGGAACTAAAATAAAATGAAATGCAAAATAGTGTCACGTATTCATCCGCACATAAAAATGTGGTTAATGGCATTTACTGTCCTGACAGGAAAAGTTGTGCCGAGCAACATTACCGTCCTGACAGGAAAAGTTGTGCCAAGCAGTAATCAAGCACATGGAAACCTGGTGATTACTTTTGGGGTCAAAGGCTGGTTACAGCCAATTGGATCCACAGGAGGGGTATTTAAACCCAATTCGCCTCTTGCTCATTGTCCTCTCATGGTTTCATGCCTATGCTTATCCGAGAGTGCGTTCCTGATCTTGATTTTCTGGTATTTGACTTTGGCTTTGTTTTGACTTCCCTGATATTTGATATTCTTGACTTTGGACTTTCCCTCGTCTTTGTGTCTGATTCTGTGTCCTTGACCTCGGCTAGTATTTTGACTATTCTTGGAGACGTTAAGTACGGCCATTCTAAGGTCCGGTTATACGTTATACTTAGTCCTAGGTGTGACACAGTACTGCGTGCTGGATCACCTTGTAATCCTGACAAATATATGGGATACAGCTGAATACCTAAAATACAAAAATTAGTGCAACACTGTTTATTCTTGTATCAATATGCCCCCCCCCCCCCCAGAGATTGCAATCATAGACTGTTTTAAGTGCCGTAAGAAATCTTCCGCTTAGATTTATGGGGTGCCAGGATCCCTTGACATATTCTCTGCTTGCCTGACACAAATCAGGATCCAGATGGGTAGGTGTAAATTTAATTATTTAAAATGATTTAACAAACATGAATAAATAAATAAATACATAAATAAATTAATAAATTGTCTCCTGTCCTACGCATTTTTTTCAGATAGGAACTTGCTCAGGGACAAAAAAAATTATAAAATCACAATGAAATAATATGCCAAACAAAAAATCAGCCTACCCATCCCTTAGTTTCTCTCCCATAAATAGGGTTAATCCCAATTTCCACAGGTGTTCCTGTGGGCATGCACTCCAATTAGCCAGTCTCTCGGTGTCCTGCCTATCTTGCCAGTTGTTCCTGATTTTCTCCATGAAAGTGTACTCTCATGCACTTCACCTAAACATCTCCTGTGTTCCACCATTTCACGCAGTAGATGCTTCTAGTTTGCGTGTGACCTCGCACTTTCATGCGTTCCATGAGTAAATCATATCTTTAAAATTCAAGTAGTCCAAAATGTAAGTTCTTATATATGTAAGTTAGAACTTAGATTTCGCACTTCTTGAATTTTAAAAATATGATGACGGACAATCTACCAATCCCAATGGAGATACAAGTCACGCCAGTCTTATTCCCAGAGGTCCCATACACCTTCCTCTACTCACTAATGAGAGCTCAGCTTGTGTACTATGTATCCTCAATACCTCAGAAACCAAACCTCACTAGATATTTGACATGCTTTGAGTCACTATGTCATGAAGATTGCCTTCCATGCCGGTGCATACCACAGGTATACAGTATGCTGGTGGAGGGCAGATATCTACTGGCCCTTCCATGCACAAATAAAGCAAAAGAAGATCTCCAAACCTCCTTCATGGAAATGGAATGGGACAATATTAAGTGTGCTTTAAATCCAGAAGACACCACCCTTTATCAGACTCCAGGAAACCTTATACAAACTGTACACAAGGTGGTATCTCATACCTAGGAAGCTTCACATATGAGATCCCTCCATTCCATATATGTGCTGGAGATGTGGGGTGGACATAGGCAGCTAAGCATGTCTGGTGGGATTGCACTCAGATATTGGCCTTTTGGTCAGCAGTTGACTTGGTGCTCTGCAGTTTGAGCCAGCATCGTTTCACCCAGCAATCTCTGCAAACATTTGAAGGAGAACACACTCACAAGGCTACCAGGGCGCTCCAGATCAAGGGCAGGCCAGACCCCACATTCAATATGTAAAATAATGTGTACTCAAGTAGATAAACTAAAAGCAGCTTTATTGAGGCAAAATGATGATTAGAGTAGGTGGCTATTTACTAGCCTGGGACTGGGGAGGGGAGGGTCTTCTTGAACATATGAGTTAGGCTCTGCATTGGCTCACACAGAATACACATGGGTACAGACTAGGAACAGGTAAACAGCATATGCCAAAGGCATCTCCAACATGGTTGAAAAAGAACAAGACCAATGTGGAAGATTCCCCTCCCCACTGATTGTCTGGTGCAACGTTACCATGTAACCCTAGTGCTCTTGCACTATATCAATAAAAGTCAATTTTAAACAATATATCAATATAATCTACACACCACTTGTACTTAAGCACCCTTTTAAATGGGTTATTATAAAAAGAGGAGGACATACAGTACTTTACAGTCTGATAATAAAATGCATCCATGGAGAGCTGCTTGGTCCAATGGACATGATAGACAATTTTTATTCATTTACAGATGAACAGTGGCTGATTTATATAATCCAAAATATTAAATTGGGGACACAATTAGCTGATTTGTATTTTATATGGAAATGTAAGGTTCTTTGAATTTTATTGCATAACAACTAGTTTCATTAGTATGGCATTATATCTGTGGTAGAGCTTTATATACATGTCATATTCCTGTAGAGTAAAATATATTCTATCTGCACTTCGAGTTCAGGCATTATGTCTGACTGTTGTTTATAATACTTTGAAGAGGATAATTCACAATGAATTCTGTGCATTACATTTTATACAATAATATGTGGCTGTATCTAAATCTTCTCTATCAAAAAACACTGTTTGATCAGTGTGGGTGAGATGCTTTCAAATAATTATGTCTGTACATTTGTCACTTTTGTGAATATAAAATATAACAGCACTCTCCGGGACATTTCTTTTTTGTACAATATAACTTAAAGAGTGCTTGTGATCAATTAATGTATGTGCATGCTCCAAAGAGCAACATTGGTTTTATCTACACAAAATGAAAATGCACAGTGAAATGTAAAAAGATTAACATTAAAAACAAAAACAAATGTAATAATAATAAAACTATTTAGAAAAGCTATTGTCTAGTAAAGATAGACTTAGAGGTTTAGTATCTTTTTGGGTCATGGTAGCTATACAAGCTTCAAAGCTTGCATGACTGGTGGTAAAATTAAAAAACACAAAGTGTTCTTAAAGTGGCAACTTTATTTAATTAAATTGTGTAGCAACAACCCGGTAAGAGTGCCCATGATGACTACATGCCTCCACGCAAAACAGGGATGTGAGCATCAGAACTCAACATGGAGCAAAAAGGTTGCCTGGTAAATCATGTTTTCTTTTAGATCATCATCATCATCATCATCATCATCATCATCATCATCATCATCATCATCATCATCATCATCATCATCATCAAATGTGCATGAGTGTTATTTACCTGGGAAAAAATGCAGCATGATACACTATGGGAAGAAAGCAGGCTGGAAGAGGCAATGTTATGCTCTGGGCAATGTTCTGCTGGGAAACCGTGGGTCCTGGCATTCATGTGGATGTTCATTTGTCATCTACCACCTACCTAGACATTCTTGCACACCACATACACCCCTTCATTGCAACCATGTTCCCTGAAGGCAGTGGCCTATTTTAGCATTACAACGCACCCTGCCACACTGCAAACATTTTTCAGGAATGGTTTGAGAAACATGACAAAGAATTCAAGTTGTTGCCTTGACCTCCCCATTCCCCAGATCTCAATCCGATTGTGAAACTGTGGGATGAGGTGGAACAGCAAATCCTATGCATTGAGGATCTACCTTACAACTTGCATGACCTAAATAATCTGCTGAAATGCTTTGGTGTCAGATACCACAAGAAACGTTCAGAGGTTTTGTGGAGTCCATGCCTCAAAGCATCAGAGCTTTTTTTGCAGCATGATGGGGACCTACATGGTATTAGACATGTGGTTTTAATGTTGTGGCTGATCAGTATATATATCTATACACACACACACATATATATATATATATATATATATATATATATATATAGTATACAGTGTTACCCAGCACACACACTCAAAGTTATGAAAAATGCCGGGTGCTTCAAAAGCCAAAGCCAAAAATATAATAAGTAATAAATTAAGGCTTGCACTCACGGTCTGTAGATAAGTAAAAATCTTTCTTGTTTATTTCAATTCATTTAAAATATGATTGCTGCCATCATCAACGTTTCAGCCACTTCTGTGGCTTTCATCAGGATCAATTCAGCATACAAAACATTCCATATACAAATTTCTGCTTATATATAGCTAACCTGATTTAAACATAAAATTAACAATGCTTACCACCTGTGTTTTCGAACACCCGGCGTCTATCCAAATCCTGTGCGCATGTGCGAGCACGTCAAACCGGAAGTGACGTGTTCGCGTCATCGACCCGTTGCCGTGGTTACCCGAAACATAAACAGATACCACGGCAACGGTGCCGTACTACACAGTGCCAGGGCGTCCATACGGGGGGACAGTTTCATCATAAAAACATACAAACACTACAAAGTTTAACCCTTCATGTGGCAACCTTACTCGCATAACGCACTAGCTCTCAGAAGTTACGAGTTATATATAACGGGGGCATATCTATCGTAATGCCCTATTCCCTATAGACATCACATTGCATTTCATATTTCATATAGACTTTATATTGAAATCTCTCACTGCTATATGTCAATACTCTTTACATACCATCTATTGATCATAGGGTAGATATGTATCACGTGACGTGATTCCTATATAACAGATCAGTGTGAATCACTGTCTATACCTATATAAATTAAAGCGCAAAAAATCTTTAAAACACGAAAATTATACACTAAAATTGTATATTGTAACAATAAGTTCATTATGCTAAAAAATACTCCCTAGGGTCAATTAATGTTACTATACACACTGGAGTGCCTTCCAGTGTATTATATTGGAGTGCTAACAACCTATCCAGATACTACCAAGTCCAATACTCCTATATGTTATTTAAAGTGATACCTATTGCATTTATATACATTAAAGTGATACTACCTGCCTATATATACATTAAAGTGATACTAATTGCATTTATATACATTAGAGTGATACTAATTGCATATGTATACATTAAAGTGCTCACTGTAGTTGATAAAGTGAAACTCAGTGTTATTTGTGGGCAATAATATGCTGTCTGCCAATATCTCTTATTAAAGTGATACTCATTGCTTTTATATACATAAAAAGTGATACTCGTTGCATTTATATACACTAAAGTGCTCTATATGATCAATAAAGTGAAACACCGTGCTTTTATATACAACAAAGTGCTTACTGCAAACTTCTCGTAGTTATCTGCCGATATCTATCTACCAGTATTTTTTATTAAAGTGATACTTGTTGATTATATGTACATTAAAGTGATACTCATTGCATTTATATACACTAAAGTGCCTTCTATAATTAATAAAGTGAGACTCCGTGTTTTATCATGCGCCTATACTATGTTGCCATCCAGGATAAACATTTAAATTAAAATGTAGTTTTACTCAAGAAGATTATAAGCATCTATAGCCTTATTCAAATAAAGGGGGCGTATGATAACTGCTCATTCAAACCCCTTGGTGCAACCGTATCCAGTTCATAAATCCAGAAGACTTCCTTGCGTACCAACATATTGCCCCTATTGCCGCCTCTTGTTGGTAAGGGAACGTGGTCAATTGCCACGAATTTAAGGGTGGTTAGGGCATGTCCATTGTCCAAAAAATGTTTGGCAACAGGTTTATCTGTGGTTCCATCTCTGAAAGCCGTTCTGATGTTGGACCTGTGTCCTCTGATCCGCTCACATAGTTGGGTTTCCGTCTTTCCAATATAACACAGTCCGCAAGGGCATGAAAGTTTGTATATGATAAACGTGGATCTACAGGTGATAGTATACCTTATCTTGTAAGTCTTATTACTGTGTGGATGTGTGAATGTGCGTGCCGGTGCCATATGGCCACACGTCACACATCCAAGGCAGCGCACACTCCCTCGTATCTGCACCTTCTGCGATGTGGTGTAACTTTGTACAGGATCTGTTCGTATTAACATATCTCTGAGGTTTTTGTTTCTGCGAAAACAAATTTTTGGGGGCTGTCTGAATTCACTGGGTAACGATTCCTCTAGTGCCAACATATTCCAATTCTTTTTGACAATATTTGATATCTTATGAGCTTTATTGTGGAATGTGATAGGGAAGACCAGTCTTGGTCCTTCTGTAGGGTCCTGTGGCTTGGTCGCATTATCTCGTGCTTTTTCCAATGCCCAATCTAGGACTTTACTGTCATATCCACGTTGCAAAAATTTATCTCTCATTTGTATCAGTTGTCTTTGTCTGACCTCATCTGTCGAGTTGTTTCTTATTACTCTGAGGAATTGTGCTTGAGGGATGGAATTCTTCAGATTTCTGGGGTGTGCGCTGGTGTAATGTAGGATAGTATTACGATCCGTGGGTTTCGAATACAAACTGAATTGTACTTGCTGATTTACAATAGAGAGTTCTACATCCAAAAAATTGACTTTTTCCATACTGATATCCGCCGTCATCCGTACAGGCGTAGGTAACATGTTGATTGATTCAACCAACTGTTGGGCTTGTTCAATGGTCCCACTCCATAGTATCAGCACATCATCGATGAAACGGTAATATTTAATGATATTATGTCGGTAGGGTTCCAATATATACTCCTCCTCAAACATATACATGTATGTGTTCGCATACATGGGTGCCATAGGCGCACCCATCGAGGTTCCTGAGATTTGCATAAACCACTGTTGCTCAAACCTGAAGTAATTATTCTTCAGTACCGTTTCTAGTATCTCCAATGTGTACTCAACCGGCGGACCTCTGTAGACGGATGAGGTACACAGGACTTGTCTCATAGCCTCTATACCATCATCATGGACGCCCTGGCACTGTGTAGTACGGCACCGTTGCCGTGGTATCTGTTTATGTTTCGGGTAACCACGGCAACGGGTCGATGACGCGAACACGTCACTTCCGGTTTGACGTGCTCGCACATGCGCACAGGATTTGGATAGACGCCGGGTGTTCGAAAACACAGGTGGTAAGCATTGTTAATTTTATGTTTAAATCAGGTTAGCTATATATAAGCAGAAATTTGTATATGGAATGTTTTGTATGCTGAATTGATCCTGATGAAAGCCACAGAAGTGGCTGAAACGTTGATGATGGCAGCAATCATATTTTAAATGAATTGAAATAAACAAGAAAGATTTTTACTTATCTACAGACCGTGAGTGCAAGCCTTCATTTATTACTTATTATATTTTTGGCTTTGGCTTTTGAAGCACCCGGCATTTTTCATAACTTTGAGTGTGTGTGCTGGGTAACACTGTATACAATATAACAAGGAAGCTTATTGATAGCCAGATTCCTAACCCAAGCACCTACAGATGATATATCACCTAAACTGCTAATTTTGAAGCAGAGCTAACAGGTTGATTTAACCCCTTAAGGACCAAATTTCTGGAATAAAGGGGAATCATGACGTGTCAGACATGTCATGTGTCCTTAAGGGGTTAAACCAATAAGGAACTTTTTTTGTTCACCATGGATCATACAGATGATTTTATGCTACAAGCAGGGGGTTATGCTGAGCAAGCAGAAACCCTGCATTTTACACAAGAAGAAGCTGAGGCCATACTTTGGGTACAATCCAGCAATGAATTTCCTTGCAATATAACAACTAAGGATGTATATTTTCAACTGTTGAGATTACAACGTAAACGCATAGATTTGGATTTACATGGACTGTTTTTGTCTGACTATTATAAAGCAAAAAGAATCCCTAGAGGCTTTCGTATTATGAATGTACCTACAATAGGGAGACTAAAAGCGAAGGTATGTCGAGACTGGATAGGAGTGCTCAATAAAGCATCATTAGATTTGATGCTCATTATAATTCAGGATGTGAGGACTGAAATGGAAGTGGTTACACGTAAAATAATGGAGATTGAGACTGAACATGCGGTCTTATTGGCCACCCCAGAAGGCATTAAGATGTTGGATAAATTAAAGGAGGAAATGCTCAAGTACAAAAACGACCTGATCAGATTCAAGAAACAGAAGTTTGAGTATGTACAGCAAGATTATATGGAGCATCGGGTCTACAAATGGTTGAGCGGGGCGCACCAACAGAAACCAAGGAGATTCCGTAAGAGAATTGTACGACCAAAAGTATACACCATGGATGTTACTTCTGGAGAGTTGGCTTCAGACACAGATACACATGTTGAAAGTGGGAATTTTTTAGAGACAACACCTTCAGGTACGACAACGAGAAGCAGGGGCAGAGGCGCAAGCGGCGCAGAACAAGGAGAGGCAACAAGGGGAAAATTCGTTGTCCGTGGGAGACCTCCACTGAGACGATAGTACCTGTATTTAATCTATCCCAGAGAACACTGCTGAAGGAAGAAATTGAAATCCTTCAACTAGGATTAACATTTGTTCCTGGGACGAACCCTAACCTGTTTTCCTGGAATGTGGAGCTCTTTAAGTTTGGAAGAACGATGCGTTTGAAAGACCACTTTAATAAACCATGTATTCAACATGCCAATCCAGAGCACGCGACAATGAAATTTAGACCAAAATCTAATTTTGATCCACAGAGTAACCAAGCCAATATTAAAACATTTCTGTCGACAGTACAGGCGGAATCTGTGAAACTCCTGCAACAACCACATCCGACGTATAATAATTTCAGCAAGAAACAGCACTCACTTACAAGAAATCTGGCACAGGACTCATCCATAGTTATACGTCCTGCCGACAAAGGCGGGGGTATAGTTATAATGGACTATGATAAGTATGCTAATGAAATTAAGAAACAATTGAGAGACAGGAACACATACAAAGAACTTGAAGGGGATCCTACCTCTATGGTACAAGCCAGAATAGAGGAGGTATTGAATATGGGATTAAGAGCCAATTACATAGATCTAAAGTTGTATACATATCTCATACAAAAATCACCAAGGACCCCAGTCATATACACAATACCCAAAATCCACAAGGACCAAACTGCACCACCAGGAAGACCGATAGTATCGGCGGTCGGTGGGGTACTTGAACCACTAGGCAAATGGCTGGATGCCCAATTCAAGGAAACAGTAGTGAACCTACATACATGTGTTAAGGACACCCCCTCACTTTTGGAGTCTTTACAACATCTGCAAATCGATGTACAGAATCCTGTTCTGATAACTATGGATGTTAGTAGCCTCTATACCATCATCCCTCATGATGATGGTATAGAGGCTATGAGACAAGTCCTGTGTACCTCATCCGTCTACAGAGGTCCGCCGGTTGAGTACACATTGGAGATACTAGAAACGGTACTGAAGAATAATTACTTCAGGTTTGAGCAACAGTGGTTTATGCAAATCTCAGGAACCTCGATGGGTGCGCCTATGGCACCCATGTATGCGAACACATACATGTATATGTTTGAGGAGGAGTATATATTGGAACCCTACCAACATAATATCATTAAATATTACCGTTTCATCGATGATGTGCTGATACTATGGAGTGGGACCATTGAACAAGCCCAACAGATGGTTGAATCAATCAACATGTTACCTACGCCTGTACGGATGACGGCGGATATCAGTATGGAAAAAGTCAATTTTTTGGATGTAGAACTCTCTATTGTAAATCAGCAAGTACAATTCAGTTTGTATTCGAAACCCACGGATCGTAATACTATCCTACATTACACCAGCGCACACCCCAGAAATCTGAAGAATTCCATCCCTCAAGCACAATTCCTCAGAGTAATAAGAAACAACTCGACAGATGAGGTCAGACAAAGACAACTGATACAAATGAGAGATACATTTTTGCAACGTGGATATGACAGTAAAGTCCTAGATTGGGCATTGGAAAAAGCACGAGATAATGCGACCAAGCCACAGGACCCTACAGAAGGACCAAGACTGGTCTTCCCTATCACATTCCACAATAAAGCTCATAAGATATCAAATATTGTCAAAAAGAATTGGAATATGTTGGCACTAGAGGAATCGTTACCCAGTGAATTCAGACAGCCCCCAAAAATTTGTTTTC
The DNA here is from genome assembly GCF_036172605.1 of Pelobates fuscus. Classification (NCBI taxonomy): domain Eukaryota; kingdom Metazoa; phylum Chordata; class Amphibia; order Anura; family Pelobatidae; genus Pelobates; species Pelobates fuscus. Next base: position 25,529,198 of record NC_086320.1, read on the forward strand.
GCAGAAACAAAAACCTCAGAGATATGTTAATACGAACAGATCCTGTACAAAGTTACACCACATCGCAGAAGGTGCAGATACGAGGGAGTGTGCGCTGCCTTGGATGTGTGACGTGTGGCCATATGGCACCGGCACGCACATTCACACATCCACACAGTAATAAGACTTACTGTAGGTGCAAATATCCATTTTGATATCTATCCTAGCTGTTCATATAAGGGTTAATTTGAACCAAGATTAAGTTTGGCATTTTATCTCATATTCTCGGAAATAGGATTTATATAAAATCCTAGTTACGGGAAAAGTACTGATTTCGAAATGTTCTTGTTAATTGTCCAAGATATCGGTATTTTGTAAATATCTGGTTTTAATCAAATATGTATTGCGTTATATTGCGAAAGATTATAACTAGAAACAGCTGTTTCTAACTTGTGAAAAACAAATTATGTCACTAATGCTCATGGCCCCCACCGACATGAGAGTGGGGTATAAATGCATATGACTGTATAATAAACTTTGAATTGGTTATAGAACACATCTCTTGTCTTCTTGACTGATTCCCGGGATCCTGTCTATCACAGAGGGTGTGGCTCTAGCAAAATATCCATCTAACTAAGAGAGTTTCGTGTATAGCTGAATTGACCCCAACAACTTGGTACCAGAAGTGGGGTCAATTAAAGGAGGAAATCAGGTAGGAGGATTTGGTGTCTTTTTTGACCTTTATTCTTTTACCTGTCTTTTCCCAACCTTTACACATTGCACATTAGATTATGATTTTATTTAAAGGGGAATTTCACTTTTGAGATTTTTTTCACTCCTTAGGTAGGAGATGAGGTTGTACATAACTGTGGGAGACGTCCCAGGACCCCTCTTTCTTTGAAAGAAAAGAGGTTGCCTTTGTTAAGGTTGTAAAAAAAAGGTATTCAGTCTGACAGGTATTGGCAGACTGCGGTATAATTCAGTCTGTTAGACAGACTGCGGTATAATTCAGTCTGTTAGACAGACTGCGGTGTATAATTCAGTCTCTTAGCAGACTGCGGTAAAGTTATGTACAGGTAAAACTTTTGCAAACTGTAATGTTTTAGCAAAGGAAAAAAAATAAAATAAATAAAACAAAATTAAAAAGGCAATTGTGTTAAACTACGTACTCTGTTGATGGGTATTTGGCTGTCCTGCAACCTGTTTGGCTGTTCTGCTTGCTTGCGATATATCTGTTGGCTTTTGTGCTTTTTGCAAGGGATTGGATAGGGCTTCTTACGCGGCATTTCATTGACGCACAGATTCAGCCGGCGACCAGGTAATATCACAGACCCTATCCGCTGTTATCATAAGCCACGCCACACACTTAAACTGACTTAGGATAGCTTTCTTGCCAGTCCAGCCGCACCGCAAAGTGACTCAGTACTATGAGCGACAAGTTTTGGAGGCAGAGGTAGAGAATTTTATCAAAGGGTCTAACTTTTGTAGAGGTGGCAACTTCAGCACTGTTTTAATTGTTTTAATTGTGGAGAGCAGGGGTTCACCCCAAGGTACTCGTGGTGAACCTGATCAGGCTGGCCCCACTGGTACTCCTGGTATTGCTGGTGCCCCTGGCTTCCCTGGTGCCTCTGGCTTCCCTGGTGCCTGTGGTGCTCCTGGACCCACCCTGGCAGGTTCCTCAATACCAACCACAGCTTCCAACCTATACCCACACTCAACAACCTCAGCCTAATACACAGATGGTTCATGTTCTTAATGTTTTATATATAGATAAAACAGTATTAATGCTGGCTCTTAGGGAAAGTACAAGCTGAAGTTGAGATGTAGACATTGTTTGCATAGGCTGCGCATTGTGAAATAACTAAAATAAAATAAGATAATAATAAGTATGCTTAGTCAATTTGTAACGTGGTATCAGAGAGGCATCTGCAATAAAATAAGTGAGTTTACAAGACCTGACAAGTGAGGGCAACTTAATATAACATATGTCTACAGTTTGCTGCCCCTTCCTTATCAGAGACCACTTGCAATTTTAGCAAGACAACTCTGTATTAAACAAAGCACTTTGCAACAACAGTAATTCATTTTGTTTCTCCTATTTCATTCCTAGTTGTTCTGAAAAAAAATATTGTTTAAGTGGGATAACTCTATCAACACTTACAAGATAAGGTATACTATCACCTGTAGATCCACGTTTATCATATACAAACTTTCATGCCCTTGCGGACTGTGTTATATTGGAAAGACGGAAACCCAACTATGTGAGCGGATCAGAGGACACAGGTCCAACATCAGAACGGCTTTCAGAGATGGAACCACAGATAAACCTGTTGCCAAACATTTTTTGGACAATGGACATGCCCTAACCACCCTTAAATTCGTGGCAATCGACCACGTTCCCTTACCAACAAGAGGCGGCAATAGGGGCAATATGTTGGTACGCAAGGAAGTCTTCTGGATTTATGAACTGGATACGGTTGCACCAAGGGGTTTGAATGAGCAGTTATCATACGCCCCCTTTATTTGAATAAGGCTATAGATGCTTATAATCTTCTTGAGTAAAACTACATTTTAATTTAAATGTTTATCCTGGATGGCAACATAGTATAGGCGCATGATAAAACACGGAGTCTCACTTTATTAATTATAGAAGGCACTTTAGTGTATATAAATGCAATGAGTATCACTTTAATGTACATATAATCAACAAGTATCACTTTAATAAAAAATACTGGTAGATAGATATCGGCAGATAACTACGAGAAGTTTGCAGTAAGCACTTTGTTGTATATAAAAGCACGGTGTTTCACTTTATTGATCATATAGAGCACTTTAGTGTATATAAATGCAACGAGTATCACTTTTTATGTATATAAAAGCAATGAGTATCACTTTAATAAGAGATATTGGCAGACAGCATATTATTGCCCACAAATAACACTGAGTTTCACTTTATCAACTACAGTGAGCACTTTAATGTATACATATGCAATTAGTATCACTCTAATGTATATAAATGCAATTAGTATCACTTTAATGTATATATAGGCAGGTAGTATCACTTTAATGTATATAAATGCAATAGGTATCACTTTAAATAACATATAGGAGTATTGGACTTGGTAGTATCTGGATAGGTTGTTAGCACTCCAATATAATACACTGGAAGGCACTCCAGTGTGTATAGTAACATTAATTGACCCTAGGGAGTATTTTTTAGCATAATGAACTTATTGTTACAATATACAATTTTAGTGTATAATTTTCGTGTTTTAAAGATTTTTTGCGCTTTAATTTATATAGGTATAGACAGTGATTCACACTGATCTGTTATATAGGAATCACGTCACGTGATACATATCTGCCCTATGATCAATAGATGGTATGTAAAGAGTATTGACATATAGCAGTGAGAGATTTCCATATAAAGTCTATATGAAATATGAAATGCAATGTGATGTCTATAGGGAATAGGGCATTACGATAGATATGCCCCCGTTATATATAACTCGTAACTTCTGAGAGCTAGTGCGTTATGCGAGTAAGGTTGCCACATGAAGGGTTAAACTTTGTTGTGTTTGTATGTTTTTATGATGAAACTGTCCCCCCGTATGGACGCCCTGGCACTGTGTAGTACGGCACCGTTGCCGTGGTATCTGTTTATGTTTCGGGTAACCACGGCAACGGGTCGATGACGCGAACACGTCACTTCCGGTTTGACGTGCTCGCACATGCGCACAGGATTTGGATAGACGCCGGGTGTTCGAAAACACAGGTGGTAAGCATTGTTAATTTTATGTTTAAATCAGGTTGGCTATATATAAGCAGAAATTTGTATATGGAATGTTTTGTATGCTGAATTGATCCTGATGAAAGCCACAGAAGTGGCTGAAACGTTGATGATGGCAGCAATCATATTTTAAATGAATTGAAATAAACAAGAAAGATTTTTACTTATCTACAGACCGTGAGTGCAAGCCTTCATTTATTACTTATTATATATATATATATATATATATATATATATATATATAATTAAAATTTGAGCTCTGTTGAAGGTAGTAATATTGCTATCTTTCATGGTTCAAGAACCTACATATTGTGCAGCAGTGATGTACCGAACTGTTCGCTGGCGAATAGTTCCTGGCGAACATAGCGTGTTCGCGTTCGTCATCATTGAGTAAACTATTCGTCATCATTGAGTAAACTTTGACCCTGTGCCTCACGGTCAGCAGACACATTCCAGCAAATTAGCAGCAGACCCTCCCTTCCAGACCCTCCCACCTCCTGTACAGCATCCATTTTAGATTCATTCTGAAGCTGCATTCTTAGATAGAGGAGGGAAAATGCTGCTCATTTGATAGGGAAATTGATAGCTAGGCTAGGGTATTCATTGTCCACTACAGTCCTGAAGGACTCATCTGATCTCTGCTGTAAGGACAGCACCACAAAAAGCCCTTCTTAGGGCTAGAACATCAGTCTGCTTTTTTTTTTTTGTGTAATGTAATTGCAGTTGCCTGCCTGCCTGCCAGCTTCTGTGTCAGGCTCACAGTGGATACTGTGCCCACTTGCCCAGTGCCACCACTCATATCTGGTGTCACAATAGCTTAAGCTTGCATTTAAAAACAAACTTTTTTTTTCACTGTAATAGATTGAATAGCAGTTAGTTGTCTGCAAGTGTCTGGGTGTCAGGCCTTTAGCGTGTACTCTGCCAACCTCTGCCAGTGTACTTTGCCACTCATATCTGGTGTCTCTATACCGTGCCTTTAAAAAGAAAAAAAGTTTTTCACTGTAAGCTAATAGCAGTTAGTTGTCTGCAAGTGTCTGGGTGTCAGGCCTTCAACGTGTACTCTGACAACCTCTGCCTGTGTACTTTGCCACTCATATCTGGTGTCACAATAGCATGCCTTTAAAAAGAAAAAAGTTTTTCAATGTAAGCTAATAGCAGTTAGTTGTCTGCAAGCGTCTGGGTGTCAGGCCTTCAGCGTGTACTCTGCCAACCTCTGCCAGTGTACTTTGCCACTCATATCTGGTGTCTCTATAGCGTGCCTTTAAAAAGAAAAACGTTTTTCACTGTAAGCTAATAGCAGTCAGTGTCCTTAAAGCGTGTGTCAGGCCTTCAGCGTGTACTCTGCCAACCTCTGCCAGTATACTTTGCCACTCATATCTGGTGTCACAATAGCGTGCCCTTAAAACGAAAAAAAGTTTTTCACTGTAAGCTAATAGCAGTTAGTTGTCTGCAAGCGTCTGGGTGTCAGGCCTTCAGCGTGTACTCTGCCAACCTCTGCCAGTGTACTTTGCCACTCATATCTGGTGTCTCTATAGCGTGCCTTTAAAAAGAAAAAAGTTTTTCACTGTAAGCTAATAGCAGTTAGTTGTCTGCAAGCATCTGGGTGTCAGGCCTTCAGCGTGTACTCTGCCAACCTCTGCCAGTGTACTTTGCCACTCATATCTGGTGTCACAATAGCGTGCCTTTAAAAAGAAAAAAGTTTTTCACTGTAAGCTAATAGCAGCCATCGTCCTTAAAGCGGGTGTCAGGCCTTCAGCGTGTACTCTGCCAACCTCTGCAAGTGCACTTTGCCACTCATATCTGGTGTCACTATATCGTGCCTTTAAAAAGAAAAAAAAGTTTTTCACTGTAAGCTAATAGCAGTCAGTGCCCTTAAAGCGGGTGGCAGGCCTTCAGCGTGTGCTCTGCCAACCTCTGCAAGTGCACTTTGCCACTCATATCTGGTTTCACAATAGCGTGCCTTTAAAAAGAAAAAAAAGTTTTTCACTGTAAGCTAATAGCAGTCAGTGTCCTTAAAGCGGGTGTCAGGCCTTCGGCGTGTACTCTGCCAACCTCTGCAAGTGCACTTTGCCACTCATATCTGGTGTCACTATAGCGTGCCTTTAAAAAGAAAAAAGGTTTTCACTGTAAGCTATTAGCAGTCAGTATCCTTAAAGCGGGTGTCAGGCCTTCAGCGTGTGCTCTGCAACCTCTGCAAGTGCACTTTGCCGCTCATATCTGGTGTCACTATAGCGTGCCTTTAAAAATAAAAAAAGTTATTCAGTGTAAGCTAATAGCAGTCAGTGTCCTTAAAGCGGGTGTCAGGCCTTCAGCGTGTACTCTGCCAATCTCTGCAAGTGCACATTGCCACTCATATCTGGTGTCACAATAGCGTTGATTTAAAAACAAAAAAATGTTTTCACTGTTATAGATTGAATAGCAGTTAGTTGTCTTCAAGCGGATGTGTCAGGCCTACAGCGTGTACTCTGCCAACCTCTGCCACTGCACAGTGCACAGTGCCACTCATATCTGGTCGCACAGTAGCTTGCATGCATAGAAAAAAAAATGACAGGCAGAGGCAGAACCCTTTTGCCAGAGCCCTTTTGCCCTAGAATAATGCCCAGTTTTCAGAGGCCACGTACACTGAACTTGAAAAGTTCTGAGGACATAGTTGACTGGCTAACACATGACACCCAATCTTCCACAGCTTCCGCTCGGAACCTTGACGCACCATCCTCCTCCAGCTTAGCTTCGGGCACCTCTCAAGATACCACTCACCCGCCTGCCGCCACCACCAACACTAGCACCACACCCGCTTCACTTGGTATGTCAGAGGAGTTATTTACACATCCGTTTGAAGAAATGAGTGATGCTCAACCATTATTGCCAGAGGATGTAGATAACAGGGATATATCTCAAGCAGGCAGCATTACACACATGGACTTACGGTGTGATGATGATGATGTTGTACCCGCTGCTGCTTCCTTTGCTGAGTTGTCAGATACAAGTGAAGCGGTTGATGATGACGATGCGTCTATGGATGTCACGTGGGTGCCTCTAGAAGAGAAGAAGAACAGGGTGAAAGTTCAGATGGGGAGACAGAGAGGAGGAGGAGGAGACGAGTTGGAAGCAGGGGGACTTCGTCACAAGGAGCTAGTGGCACAGTCAGACAGCACCCACCTAGGTACAACTGCTTTGCGTAGGCACATCACAAACGCCTATGGGATCAACACATGAGTACAAGCAGCACACAAACTCAAAGCCGGCATCCTCCTCCTGGTCCAGCATCTTCAGCCACGTCAACCACTGCTGTCCTCCTTGCCCCCTCTCAACCATCCGCCACTCCGTCTCTCGCCTTGAGCAGTTCCCGCTCATCTGCCCACAGTCAGGTATCTGTCAAGGACATGTTTGAGCGTAAGAAGACAATGTCACAAAGTCACCCCCTTGCCCAGCGTCTGACAGCTGACTTGTCTGAACTATTAGCCTGCCAGCTTTTACTATACAAGCTGGTGGAGTCTGAGGAGTTCAAAAAATTTGTAGCTATAGGGACACCGCAGTGGAAGGTACCCGGACGAAATTTCTTTTCACAAAAGGCAATCCCCAACCTGTACTCGATTGTGCAAAAGGAAGTAATGGCATGTCTGTCACACAGTGTTGGGGCAATGGTCCATCTGACCACTGATACCTGGTCTGCAAAGCATGGTCAGTGCAGGTATATCACCTACACTGCACATTGGGTAAACCTGCTGACGGCTGCCAAGCATGGAATGCATGGCTCTGCAGAGGAGTTGGTGACACCGCCACGACTTGCAGGCAGGCCTGCTGCCACCTCCTCTACTCCTCCTACTCCATCCTCTTCCATAACCTCCTCGGCTGAGTCCTCTTCTGCTGCTGCGTCTTGATCCACATCAACGGCACACCCCCAGCTCCCCAGGTACTATTCCACATCCTGGATAAGGCAGTGTCACGCCGTCTTAGGTTTGACTTGCTTGAAAGCAGAGAGTCAAACCGGACAAGCATTCCTGTCTGCCCTGAACGCACAGGTGGAAAAGTGGCTGACTCCGCAGCAACTGGATATCAGCAAAGTGGTTTGTGACAACGGAACAAATTTGTTGGCGGCATTGAAGTTGGGCAAGTTGACACATGTGCCGTGCATAGCAAATGTGTGTAATCTGATCATACAACGCTTTGTGCATAAGTACACAGGCTTACAGGATGTCCTGAAGCAGGCCAGGAAGGTGTGTGGCCATTTCAGGCGTTCCTACACGGCCATGGCGCACTTTTCAGATATCCAGCGGCGAAACAACATGCCAGTGAGGCGCTTGATTTGCGACAGCCCGACACATTAGAATTCAACATTCCTAATGTTCGACCGCCTGCTCCAACAAGAAAAAGCCGTTAATGAATATTTGTATGACCGGGGTGCTAGGACAGCCTCTGGGGAGCTGGGAATTTTTTTGCCACGTTACTGGACACTCATGCGCAATGCCATGCGTCCTTTTGAGGAGGTGACAAACCTAGTCAGTCGAACCGAAGGCACCATCAGGCCATAGATCAGCGTGAAGAGGAAGAGGAAGAGTTGTGGTCACCATCACCACCAGAAACAGCCTTATCAGCATCGCTTTCTGGAACTGCGGCAACGCTGGAAGAGGATTGTGAGGAAGAGGAGTCAGAGGAGGAATGTGGCTTTGAGGAGGAGGAGGAAGACCAACCACAACAGGAATCCTAGGGTGTGCGTTGTCACCTATCTGGTTCCAGTGGTGTTGTACGTGGCTGGGGGGAAGAACATACCTTCATTGAGATCACTGAGGAGGAGGAACGGGAAATGAGTAGCTCGGCATCCAACCTTGTGCAAATGGGGTCTTTCATGCTGTCGTGCCTGTTGAGGGACCCTCGTATAAAAGGGCTGAAGGAGAACGACCTGTACTGGGTGTCCACGCTACTAGACCCCCGGTATAAGCAGAAAGTGGCGGAAATGTTACCAAATTACAACAAGTCGGAAAGGATGCAGCATTTGCAAAATAAATTAAAAAGTATGCTTTACATAGCGTATAAGGGTGATGTCACAGCACAACGGGAATCTAACAGGGGAAGAGGTGAAAGTCATCCTCCTCCTCCCACGACCACGCCGGCAAGGACAGGACGCTTTAAAGACGTGTTGTTGATGGAGGACATGCGGAGCTTTTTAAGTCCTACGCATCGGGATCCACCCTGAGAGAACTAACGACTTGATAGCAGACTACCTCGCCTTAACTGCAGATATCGACACTCTGAGGAGCAATGAACCACTTGACTACTGGGTGTGCAGGCTTGACTTGTGGCCTGAGCTATCCCAATTTGCGATAGAACTTCTGTCCTGCCCCGCTTCAAGTGTCCTGTCAGAACGGACCTTCAGTGCAGCAGGAGGTATTGTCACTGAGAAGAGAAGTCGACTAGGTCAAAAAAGTCTAGATTACCTCACCTTTATTAAGATGAATGAGGGATGGATCCTGAAGGGACTGACAGTGGGCGATACATTCGACTAAAAAAGGCCTAATGACATGAGCTGCCTTGGGCTAAAAATGGTCCACACGCTGCTGTATTTTAGCTCTGAATGCCGGTTGACTTGCGTGACTTATCCGCCAGAAACTAGGGTTCAAGCCACAATGTTTTAGGGCACTTTCTGCCTGGGAAACAAACATCATTTTTTTGGCCGCTGCTACAGCAGTGGCTGCAACAATACCTAATTTTTCAGGCATGTGTACATGCCTAATTTTTCGGCCCTCTGGTGCTGCACTGTGGTTTCAAAAACCAAACCAAAAAAAAGGCACATAACAGGGATTAAACTGATAGGAATAGTACTACTTAACACACCACTCCTATCTAGTGGCACATTAGATTGCATGCGCAGTGCCCCAAATTTGAAGTAGGAGGACCGACCAAGCATCTTTTTCCATATCCCGGTTCCTAAAATCGATGCCATATACACGTCCCTTGATAGGGCGCCAGCTCGTTATTCTCTTGGGTGCCAGCTCGTTATTCTCTTTTTCACTTCACTAGGGACACTTTACTGCACTATGGGCACTTAGACCCACTCTTTGTCTTGCACACTGTTATTCCTAGCCAACATATGTGATGGGAAATCAGGCAGTCATCTAAATGTTTAGATTGAGCTTTAGCTTAGGAGATTAGGGCTAGTTTAGAGGATTCTTCTTAGACCTCTCTGAGTCTTTATAGCCCTTCTACCTATCCAGCATTTCTGGAAACTAGCTAAGAGAAAGGGTGTCTGTGTGTCTGTGATACATTTAACTTTATATCACTTTATTGACACTTTATCACTCCGGTCTCCATACTCTCTGCCTATACCCATCTATTTAGAAGGAATTTCCTTGCCCCTGCCAATATTATATAATAGGTAATCGTATTACCATTATTACACAATTAGGTCTCTAAGGACAGGTGTCAATCCATATCTGCCAAGTGACCCTATGTAGTGGGAACAGTCCCTATTCTGCTCTGTGTCAGTGTGTATCAGGGGCTCTGAGGACAGGTGTCAATCCATATCTACCAAGTGACCCTATCTAGGGGGAACAGTCTCTATTCTGCTCTGTGTCAGTGTGTATCAGGGGCTCTGAGGACAGGTGTCAATCCATATCTACCAAGTGACCCTATGTAGGGGGAACAGTCCCTATTCTGCTCTGTGTCAGTGTGTATCAGGGGCTCTGAGGACAGGTGTCAATCCATATCTACCAAGTGACCCTATGTAGGGGGAACAGTCCCTATTCTGCTCTGTGTCAGTGTGTATCATAGGCTCTGAGGACAGGTGTCAATCCATATCTACCAAGTGACCCTATGTAGGGGGAACAGTCTCTATTCTGCTCTGTGTCAGTGTGTTTCAGGGATCCTTAGGACAGGTGTCAATCCATATCTGCCAAGTGACCCTATGTAGGGGGAACAGTCTCTATTCTGCTTTGTGTCAGTGTGTATCATGATCTCTGAGGACAGGTGTCAATCCATATCTGCCAAGTGACCCTATGTAGGAGGAACAGTCTCTATTCTGCTCTGTGTCAGTGTGTATCAGGGGCTCTGAGGACAGGTGTCAATCCATATCTACCAAGTGACCCTATGTAGGGGGAACAGTCCCTATTCTGCTCTGTGTCACTGTTTATCAGGGATCCTTAGGATAGATGTCAATCCATATCTGCCAAGTGACCCTATGAAGGGGGGACAGTCCCTATTCTGCTCTGTGTCAGTGTGTATCAGGGTCTCTGAGGACAGGTGTCAATCCATATGTCAAGGTGTCAATATGTCATATGTCAGGTGACAATCCATATCCATTGTGATTTAGGTGATTTATGCCCTTTATGGATTAAAACCAGACTCTGCATCAACTGTGTAATTTTCCATGGGAGTTTTGCCATGGATCCCCCTCCGGCATGCCACAGTCCAGGTGTTAGTCCCCTTGAAACAACTTTTCCATCACTTTTGTGGCCAGAAAGAGTCCATGTGGGTCCATGTGGGTTTTAAAATTTGCCTGCCCATTGAAGTCTATGGCGGTTCGCCCGGTTCGCCGGTTCGCAAACGTTTGCGGAAGTTCGAGTCCGCCGTTCGTGAACCGAAAATGTTGTGTTCGCGACATCACTATTGTGCAGTATATTTTATTATAGCACAGGTTATTAACATGTGCAGTAATCTCCAGTGGGTAGTTGATTCAAGCAGTAGGAAAGAACAGATAGGGGTGTTTTATTCAGTAACAAGACAAGAATCACTACGACTAGCTCTATGCAAAGAGGAAGAGCCAGATGATTTTCTTCTTTCCAACATAGAGGTCATGTTTTGTAATACTTATAACAATTTAAAAATATGAAGTTATCTGTGCTATCAATGTGTTAGTTCAATGCTTGTAAGCACACAAACTTTGCTTCTTTTTTTTACTTTGTAGGATTAATATGGACTTCTCATCTGCCATGTGCTTCAACAATTGCCCCTTACTAGCCAAGAAAGGTTTGTAATGGTACCTGTTATTCCTGCTCTGTCTGCTCCATCCTGTATCATTCTGGAATCAATTTTTACACTAGACACTACCATATGATATCCATTTACAGTTAAACATCTCTGTGTCAAAATAATGATGCACAGTAATTGGAGTCACCTTACTATTGAAGCTCACAGCATCAATAATTGCTATACCTATTTAAGCCACACTCTTCCCTGGCTCCCGTGCCCTATTATGGTTTCCTGAGTACCCAGCAGAACATTTATGTTTACAGTGATTTATTGGCTTTTGAGCTGGCTTTTTTTCTTGGCTATTCTGTTCTCTGTTTTCTTCTGACCCATCTCTGTCTATTGTTATTGTTTACATCTCTTGTCCCTGACCTTGGAATGTACCTTGACTATTCACTTGTTTTATATTGCATTAAGTCTAACCACTTGTGGGAATGATAACATCCTGTGTATCTGCTGTTATAGGGTTGGTGTTGGTTTAAGTACTATGTGTCGGGTTACTCCTGGCCACACTTAATTGCCCCACTCCAGCCATATAGTGGTGATACAGAGTGTTCCTAACTGTAAAAGTTTAGATATGAGCCCCTCTCGTTTTAATGTTGTTACTGGGAGAATCCCCATTTGCCCTTGTGAGTTGGAGGAATTATCCAGGTTATTGCTGTTACTTATTTTTTATGGGGTGACCTAAAGTTATTTGAAGAACCTACAGACCAAAGGCCTTCCTGAATAGGAAGTCACAATTAATTCCATCAGTCTGTTTTTTTACCCAAGCACGTGTGGTTCAAAAACATTCACATTTTCAGTTATATTATAGCCATTCATTCACTTACAATACCATCAATTTAACTAAAAAATGTAATCGTTTTTAAAAAAAAAAAAAAAAAAAAAAAAAAGGGAAACATCTTGCAGTGAGAAAATAGGTAATTATGTTATGCCTGAAGTATCAGTATCATTAAAAGGGTAGGTCGGGGGGGGGGGCAAAATCAGCAAAACTCAAGAACTATCCCCAAAAATCAGCAGTGCCCTACCAACTAACCGACAACCCACCTGCCCCACATGATGGGAAAATGAACAAAGAAACTAAAGGCCCACTCAGATGAGGGCACAAGAAGAATAGGGGACATATTCCTGGCGCGGCCTAAAATTAAAATGGCGGCGACACCTGAATCCCTAGGCCACTCCTCGGAAGAGGATCCACTGGATTCCCCTGATGCCATCCCCGAAGCAGATGACCCATTCTCGGCCATACAAGTAGGTGACCTCGGGGCCCCAGCAACTAAAGGAGACATCCTGGGCCTCCTGAAACACCTGCGCATTTGGTTCCGTACGGATATAGCACTGCTTCGCGAGGTAGGTCACGATCGTAACAGACAGGGTGAAAGCCACAGAGGAGGATATCTCCTCCATAGCACAGCGACAAACAGGTGCAACAGAGCAAATACGACAACTAGAAGGCTCACACCAGGCCTTACAGGCCAGAGTGGATGCAATGGACGATGCCAGGAGGCGTGCCAACGTCAAAGTCAGAGGCATTACAGAAACGGTAATGACAGAGAGCTACCTCACTTTATCCGGCAGATAAAATAGAAAGGTGAACAGCGCTAGAGATCAGAAATTGTACATACGTTTAGTAGAAATACAGGCCAGCGGAGTAACTTAAAAAAAAGGAGAAACAAAGATACAAATAATGGTACACTATGTATGAACGATATAATTCCACAAGAACATAAATATAAAATATTGTAGTAAGAGTAGATGATCCTACTTACATATACTACTCTTACTACAATATTTTATATTAACGTACTAGACCATGTGGCGTATTTTACTCTTGTTTTTCATATAACGAATACTTACACCTATAAACTCACCAACGATCTGGAACCTCAAGAAATCCATAGACGGGGATTATTCCGTCCAAGCTCTTAACACCGAGCTGATATAGCTCCTCAAAGTGTGAGTGTGAATATAACCCATTTGTTCTTGTGGAATTATATCGTTCATACATACTGTACCATTATTTGTATCTTTGTTTCTCCTTTTTTTTAAGTTACTCCGCTGGCCAGTATTTCTACTAAACGTATGTACAATTTCTGATCTCTAGCGCTGTTCACCTTTCTATTTTATCTGTCCATTTATCACAAGGTAGAGGGAACACCTTGTTGGTGAACTGCTGCTCACCCTTGAGAAGAGAGCGCTTATTACCCTTTTGCATTTGTCACTTTATCCGGCGCCTTCTGTCTTAGATTATGCAACCCAAGCAGGCAAAGACCCTACAAGTGGATGGAATACACAGACTCCCCAAGTCTCCCAGGGCACCAGCGGATACACCCCGTGATGTCCTTCTCCGTTTCCAGTCCACCCGAGATAAACAGGCCGTAATGGATGCCATCAAAAACAAGTGCCCACTTCCATTTGAAGACTCCCACCTTCCTACAGGACCTCTGCAGAGCAACGTTGGAGTGGAGGCGATCAGTCAACCAGGTCACCAAGATCCTCAGAGAGGCAAGCGTCCAGTAAAGATGGGGCCCATCTCACACCCAGGGCAAGACCACCCGCCAACTCACATCAGCGGCTGACGCCGACTCCTTCCTCCGCAGTCTGGGACTAACAAGCCTCAAGAAGAAAGCCCCTACCCCTGGAAATTCCTGGGACGTGCCTAACATAATCCTCTTTGTACCTCGCTGCGAGGCTGACACAGGCTGAGACACAACAAGAGGGCCGGGACTTACATTCACTCTCTCACAGGGGAGTAAGCCAATGGACTGGCAATCAATAGTAATGCGGTTAACACTTAAAATGTACAGTTTTCTCACAGCATGATTAGACAACGTTATATTGTTATATTGTTTCTATAATTTGCAAAGGATACAACTTTACTCCACAAGGACAGACAGGCTGACTACATACACAACCCCCCCCCCCCCCCCACGGTCAAGGGTTACTGAGCACCCCCCTCCCATGCCCTCCCCACACAGAAACAAAAAGCCACTGACGGTCAAGCTGGAATTGTTCCATGAGATCGGGTGTATACAGCATACAGCATTCCAGATGTTGTGGACTACATCCCCCATAATGCTCTTGCTGCCATAATGCTGGCAAAGCTTTAGAGGAAATGTAGTCCACAGCATCTGGAATTCCAAAGTTTGCCATATATTCTGAGCTTGCGAAACAGTCCCAAATAGGAAATGGGTGGTGGGGGACCTAGCTGGGAATGTCCAAGAGGGCATTCCAAAGTTAAATGAAAGAAGTCTTTAAAAAAGGCTACAGTAACCCTTTAAGCCTTTTAAGCCCTTTAAGTCAATTCCAGGACTACCTGGATATAATCATTCTAAGCTTCTGGGTCTGAATAGTTTAACCCAGTGGTGCAAGAGTTAAAGTGCATGGGGGGATTTGATTAATGGATTTTAAAGCTCTATGTGCAGTAGTGTTTTTGTGATTTGGTTTACTCATCAGCTTACTACTCCTTTAATGGAAGAGGTGAGACAGAGGAGACAAAATAATGATATTGAATGCTGAGAAATACTTTTTTTACGTTTTTGTTTCTTGCAAAACTTTACAAAAAAATTGGCATGCAAAAGTAAATACAGCTAAATATTTAGAACAACAGCTATAACATGTGTAAGAGTGAAAAATGTGAGATAAAAACTTTAAGTACCCGAAATATTTTTTGGTAAAAAAGCTTTGTAAATTTGTATTATATAGTATTATATAGTTCATTTGTGTTCTTTTTGCAAACCTTATTTTTATTCTTACAAAGCATAAGGATTAACAGATGTTAAAATTAAAATAATGATTCAAAAATCCTTGAGGACATGATAAAAGATTGGTAAAAAACAAAACAAAAAAAACATACAATTATCTTACTTAGTTCTGCACCTTAATTTTCTATCGTTTATTTAGTTTATAAAGTGTATGATGCAAGCTCTCTTAGTAAATCACAAAAACTAGGTACAGATTTCAGTGTATAATCTGCCTTAAGGCAGCGACCATTTTAAACAAACGTTACAACATTTCCAAACCACGCTGACAATTCCATTCAATGAACTGTTATTGGAAAATATGGTCCATGGGGAGGAAAAGTTTACAATAGGCCCACATGTACTTTTCAAAGACTCTTGCTGCTTGTAATGACTAGGTTTGTCTAAAATTGTAAAAAAAAAAAAAAAAAACTCCACTATTTTCCTTATTACCTGAACTTTTCATCTGCTCCCCCTCAGGGATGCATAATACGTTGTTATTATTGTTCAGTCTGAGCTAGCTGGCCGTCTGTTCGCAATTCATTTATTGTCACACACTGTCACAAATTACATCATTAGAACCATGGCACTGAATAAAGTGTCTGCTGTACAGCGTGTTCTGATGGAGAGGATATTTTGACAAACCAGAGCACTTTGTCACTAATCCATCAAAGATTGTTTGAAAATGGTCTAACACAGTAGGCATTATTTTTGTTCAATGTTTATTTATTTATTTATTTTTTTACTTTCAATACATTGTCCTGGAGATTATGTGAAATTGTTTAACATGGCTCTTTAAAAAAATAAAAAAATAAAAATAATAATAGTCTTGAAATTGTGCCTCAGGGTATTCCATATTGTAGAATATGCTGTGTGGGAATAAAAATCCTTAAAGCACAGCTGCCATAACCTGAAGGATAACTAAAGTAATGTTTTAATTTATTATGTGTACCTCACTGTCTTGGCACAGCCAGAACGTATCATGCAAATTAATTGAATCCCTGAATTACTGGCACTATAGGTGTAAATGAAACGTGTGAATGTGCTCTAAAAATGTCAGTGTGCATGAGCATGTTTGGGGAATCATTGAGCAATAATGTCTCATTGAACATTAAAATACTGTGGAGGTAAGTCATATTTACTTGCCAGGTAAGTGGTCATTCTACATTAAAGAAGACTCTCTCTGTACCCAACAGTGGTTAACTATTCCTAACAGTATAGTGGTCCCCTATATGATCTTAGCCAAATTATTCCTTCCCCCTAGGGAAGCATGGGGAGGTTAGTGTGCATTCATATAGGCAATGTGTGTGTGTGTGTGTGAGGGTTGCAGTGTGTGGTCTAGTGTGTGTGAGTGGTGCAGTGTGAGGGGTGCAGTGTGTCAGATGGGTTGCAGTGTGTGGTCTAGTGTGTGTGAGTGGTGCAGTATGTGTGATGGATTGCTGTATGGGTATGTGTGGTACAGTTTGTGTGAGGGGTATAGTTTTTGTGAGGGGTACAGTGTGTGTGTGAGTGGTGCAGTAAGTGTGTGTGTGTGAGGGGTACAGTATGGGTGTTTGTGAGGGGTTCGATGTGTGTGATGTGTTGGGAGATATTGTGTGGGGGCAAATTAAGACAAATATATGTATTTGTTTATTTAATTGAAAAATATATACTTTATATCCCCCCTCCCTTTTACCTTTGCCTATTGGTCATTTGCCCCATTTGCCTGATGGTAGGTCTGGGGCTGCTCATGAGTACCAAGTACCAAGTACCAAGTACAATGAGTACCAAGTAGTAGCAATTATTTTAGTTAAAAAAAATGATCCAATCACCATATTCACTACAGCTCGCTATGGGTTATGGTTAGAGATGTCGCGAACATAAAATATTCCGTTCGAGAATGGCGAACGCGAATTTCCGCAAATTTTGCGAACGGACGAACCGAGCGAACCACCATAGACTTCAATAGGCAGGCTAATTTTAAAACCCACAGGGACTCTTTCTGGCCACAATAGTGATGGAAAAGTTGTTTCAAGGGGACTAACACCTGGACTGTGGCATGCCGGAGGGGGATCCATGGCAAAACTCCCATGGAAAATTACATAGTTGATGCAGAGCCTGGTTTTAATCCATAAAGGGCATAAATCACCTAACATTCCTAAATTGTTTGGAATAACGTGCTTTAAAACATCAAGTATGATGTTGTATTGATCAGGTAGTGTAAGGGTTACGCCCGCTTCACAGTGACAGACCAAACTCCCCGTTTAACGCACCGCAAACAACCGCAAAGAGTCCATTTGCACAACCGCAAACCCCCCATTTGCACAAGGTTGGAGACCAAGCTAGCCATGTCCCGCTCCTTGTCCTCACTGATGTCATTGAAGATCTCTTCCTCCATCCAGCCACGTACAACACCAAGGGTCCCTGAAATTGACAACAAGCCCCCTGGGACGCCTGCTGTGTTTGGTCTTCCACCTCCTCAAAGCCACCTTCCTCCTCTGACACCTCTTCTTCAGACTCCTCTCTCTGCGTTGCCTCTCTCTGCGTTATTAAAGGTGTGTTAAGTAGTACTATTCCTATCAGTTTAATCCCTGTTTCGTCCCCTATCAGGGGACGTGTATATGGCATCGATTTTAGGAACCAGGAGATGGAAAAAGATGCTTGGTTGGTCCTCCTACTTCAAATTTGGGGCACTGGGCGTGTAATCTAATGTGCCACCAGATAGGACTGGTGTGTTAAGTAGTACTATTCTTATCAGTTTAATCCCTGTTACGTCCCCCTCATCAGGCCTTTTTTAGTCGAATGTATCGCTCACTGTCAGTCCCTCCGGGATCCATCCCTCATTCATCTTAATAAAGGTGAGGTAATCTAGACTTTTTTGACCTAGTCAACTTCTCTTCTCCTTGACAATACCTCCTGCTGCACTGAAGGTCCTTTCTGACAGGACACTTGAAGCGGGGCAGGCCATAATTCAAATTGGGATAGCTCAGGCCACAGGTCAAGCCTGCACACCCAGTAGTCAAGGGGTTCATCGCTCCTCAGAGTGTCGATATCTGCAGTTAAGGCGAGGTAGTCTGCTACCTGTCGGTCAAGTCATTCTCTGAGGGTGGACCTCGAAGGGCTGTGGCGATGCGTAGGACTTAAAAAGCTCTGCATGTCCTCCATCAACAACACGTCTCTAAAGCGTCCTGTCCTTGCCGGCGTGGTCGTGGGAGGAGGAGGATTACTTTCACCTCTTCCCCTGTTAGATTCCCATTGTGCTGTGACATCACCCTTATACGCTGTGTAAAGCATACTTTTTAATTTATTTTGGAACTGCTGCATCCTTTCCAACTTGCGGTAATTCAGTAACATTTCAGGCACTTTCTGCTTATACCGGGGGTCTAGTAGCGTGGACACCCAGTACAGGTCGTTCTCCTTCAGCCTTTTTATACGAGGGTCCCTCAACAGGCACGACAGCAGGAAAGACCCCATTTGCACAAGGTTGGATGCCGAGCTACTCATGTCCCATTCCTCATCCTCAGTGATCTCACTGAAGGTATGTTCTTCCCCCCAGCCACGTACAACACCACGGGTACCAGATAGGTGACAATGAGCACCCTGGGATGCCTGTTGTGGTTGGTCTTTCTCCTCCTCCTCAAAGCCACATTCCTCCTATAAATCCTCTTCCTCACAATCCTCTTCCAGCGTTGCTGCAGGTCCAGCAAGCGATGCTGATAAGGCTGTTTCTGGTGGTGATGGTGACCACAACTCTTCCTCTTCCTCTTAACGCTCATCTACGGCCTAATCCAGCACTCTTCACAGGGCACGCTCCAGGAAGAAAACAAATGGTATGATGTCGCTGATGGTGCCTTCGGTTCGACTGACTAGGTTTGTCACCTCCTACAGGCATTGCGCATGAGCGTCCTGTAACGTGGCAAAAAAATTCCCAGCTCCGCAGAAGCTGTCCTAGCACCCCGGTCATACAAATAGTCGTTGACGGCTTTTTATTGTTGGAGCAGGCGGTCGAACATTAGGAGTGTTGAATGCAAATCAAGCGCCTCATTGGCATGTTGTTTCGCCGTTGGATATCTGAAAAGTGCGCCATGGCCGTGTAGGAACGCCTGAAATGGCCACACACCTTCCTGGCCTGCTTCAGGACGTCCTGTAAGCCTGGGTACTTATGCACAAAGCATTGTACGATCAGATTACACACATGTGCCATGCACGGCACATGTGTCAACTTGCCCAAATTAAATGCCGCCAACAAATTTCTTCCGTTGTCACAAACCACTTTGCCAATCTCCAGTTGGTGCGGAGTCAGCCACTGATCCACCTGTGCGTTCAGGGCGGACAGGAATGCTGGTCCAGTGTGACTCTCTGCTTTCAGGCAAGTCAACCCCAAGACGGCGTGACACTGCCGTATACGGGATGTGGAATAGTACCTGGGGAGCTGGGGGTGTGCCGTTGATGTGGAGTAAGAGACAGCAGCAGAAGAGGACTCAGCCGAGGAGGTTATGGAAGAGGATGGAGTAGGAGGAGTAGAGGAGGTAGCAGCAGGCCTGCCTGCAAGTCGTGGCGGTATCACCAACTCCTCTGCAGAGCCACGCATTCCATGCTTGGCAGCCGTCAGCAGGTTTACCCAATGCGCATTGTAGGTGATATACCTGCCCTGACCATGCTTTGCAGACCAGGTATCAGTGGTCAGATGGACCCTTGCCCCAACACTGTGTGCCAGGCATGCCATTACTTCCTTTTGCACAATCAAGTACAGGTTGGGGATTGCCTTTTGTGCAAAGAAATTTTGTCCGGGTACCTTCCACTGTGGTGTCCCAATAGCTACAAATTTTTTGAACGCCTCAGACTCCACCAGCTTGTATGGTAAAAGCTGGCGGGCTAAGAGTTCAGACAAGCCAGCTGTCAGATGCCGGGCAAGGGGGTGACTTTGTGTCATTGGCTTCTTACGCTCAAACATGTCCTTGACAGACACCTGACTGTGGGCAGATGAGCAGGGACTGCTCAAGGCAAGAGACGGAGTGGCGGATGCTTGAGAGGGGGCAAGGAGGACAGCAGCGGTTGACGTGGCTGAAGATGCTGGACCAGGAGGAGGCTGGCGGCTTTGAGTTTGTGTGCTGCTTGTACTCATGTGTTGATCCCATAGGTGTTTGTGATGTGCGATCATGTTCCTTCGCAAAGCAGTTGTACTTAGGTGGGTGTTGGACTTCCCATGACTCAGTTTCTTTTGGCACAGGTTGCAAATGCCATCGCTGTTGTCAGAGGCAGACACACAAAAAAAAATGCCACACTGCTGAGCTCTGCAATGACGGCATTCTGGTGGTGGCAACAGCATGCGTTGATTGGCGTGCTGTCTGGCTGACCCCGGGTGCCGATGCATGCTGTCTGACTGTGCCACTAGCTCCTTGCGACGACCTCCCCCTGCTTCCAACTCGTCTCCTCCTCCTCTCTGTCTCCCCATCTGAACTTTCCCCCTGTTCTTCTTCTCTTCTAGCGGGCATCCACGGATGCATCGTCATCATCAACCGCTTCACTTGTATCTGACAACTCAGCAAAGGAAGCAGCAGCGGGTACAACATCATCATCATCACACCGTACGTTCATGTGTGTAATGCTGCCTGCCTGAGACATATCCCTGTTATCTACATCCTCTGGCAATAATGGTTGTGCATCACTCATTTCTTCCAACTGATGTGTAAATAACTCCTCTGACAGATCAAGTGAAGCGGCTGTGGTGCTAGTGTTGGTGGTGGTGGCAGGCAGGCGAGTGGTAACATGTGAGGTGCCAGAAGCTAAGCTGGAGGAGGATGGTGCGTCAAGGTTCCGAGCGGAAGCTGTAGAAGATTGGGTGTCCTGTGTTAGCCAGTCAACTATGTCCACAGAACTTTTCGAGTTCAGGGTACGTGGCCTCTGAACACTGGGCATTATTCTAGGGCCAAAGGGAATCACAGCACCACGACCATGACGGCCCCTGCGGGGTGGCCTGCCTCTGCCTGTCATTTTTTTTTCGATTAGTGGTACTATGCGTGCAAGCTACTGTGACAACAGATATGAGTGGCACTGTGCACTGGCAGAAGTTGGCAGAGTAGACGCTGTAGGCCTGACACACATGCTTGCAGACAACTAACTGCTATTCAATCTATTACAGTCAAAATTGTATTTTTATTTTAAATGTACACTACTGTTACACCAGATATGAGTTGCACTTGTGTGACACTGTGCCCTGGCAGGCCCTGAAATGCATACGTGTGAAGGAAACTGACTGCTATTATTTCACAGTCAAATTTCTAGTTTTTTTTTTTTTAAATGTTGACTACTGTTACACCAGATATGAGTTGCACTGGTGTGACACTGTGCCCTGGCAGGCCCTGAAACGCACACATGTGAAGGAAACTGACTGCTATTATTTTGCAGTCAAAAAAGTGATTTATTTTTTTTAAATGTACACTACGGTTACACCAGATATGAGTTGCACTGGTGTGACACTGTGCCATGGCAGGCCCTGAAACGCACACGTGTGAAGGAAACTGACTGCTATTATTTCACAGTCAAATTTCTAGTTTTTTTTTTTTAATGTACACTACTGTTACACCAGATATGAGTTGCACTGGTGTGACACTGTGCCCTGACAATGCAAGCTATTGTGACACCAGATATGAGTGGTGGCACTGGGCAAGTGGGCACAGTATACACTGTGAGCCTGAAACACACGCTGGCAGGCAGGCAACTGCAATTAGATTACACAGGGGGAAAAAAAAGCAGACTGATGTTCTAGCCCTAAAAAGGGCTTTTTGGGGTGCTGTCCTTACAGCAGAGATCAGATGAGTCCTTCAGGACTGTAGTGGACACTGAATACACTAGCCTAGCTATCGATTTCCCTATTAAATCAGCAGCAGCTACACTGTCCCTCCTCTCACTAAGAATGCAACTTCCGAATGAATCTAAAATGGATGCTGTCCAGGAGGTGGGAGGGTCTGGGAGGGAGGGTCTGCTGCTGATTGGCTGGAATGTGTCTTCTGACTGTGAGGTACAGGGTCAAAGTTTACTCAATGATGACGAATATGGGGTGGACCGAACATCTCAAATGTTCGCCCGCCGTGGCGAACGCGAACAAGCTATGTTCGCAAGGAACTATTCGCCAGCGAACTATTCGGGACATCTCTAGTTATGGTCCCAGGAGTGCCCTGGCTCTCCTTATTGTAAGTAGTCAAACCATTTTAGAGCAGTTAACTTGGGTTCTCGGAATGCCGCTCCCTGCCTCACTACTAACAAAGGAGAGCAGGAAGCTCCTAAGCAAGAAAATGTAAGTTTTATGTGAATGTGATGCATACTTTTAAAGTTATGAATAATGTGGAAAAACTGTATTTCTCTGCCTGTGATAATTACATTAACCCGTTGTGTAAGGTAATTGTATCACAGGCAGATGAGAGGATTTTGTGTGGAAGTGTCTGAGTGTATTGTACGTGTTTATTGGTTGTTTTACAAAAGCCTGTGGGTGGTACTAATGTGTAAGAATGTGTATGTAAAAACAATAAACCCACAGCTTAATGAGTTCACTGCTTGACCCTCAAAACAGAGCTTTGTCTCGTTCTTGGGGGGATTTACTGTATGCTGTTAGAGACTGATTGCCAGGAGTGTAAGCCGCTTGGATGCTTTTCCTGTTCAGCTGCTAGCAGCTATTCATGAGGTTCCAGTTCGGGAGTTTGGAGTGCTACTTTGTATCCTGTTCAGGAGTTTGGGGTTCTGTGATAGCTGTGCCTGTGTCTCTGGAAGGGGAAGATCTCCTAAACGGCGGTTTAACCCCTTTTATGCCTGGGGGTGCCGTTACAAAATTGTTTTATCATAAATAAGCATTTATATATGTATATGTTACATCCCTTTTTGTCCTTTAAAAAACGGTATATAATATGTGTTGGTGCCATGAATTAGTAAAATGCAAATTGCAGTTGAACGCAAACAGCTAAAAATGCAAAAAATTGCATGTCATTAAGTGCAAGACAAGCTTTAGAAGCTGTGTCCTTAAGGGGTTAAGTTGACTGGAATCTCATGCATCCAACAAAGCAATTAAAACATTACATTGTCTACTTATAGATAGAGGATCAAAGATTAGGGAGATTGTAGATATGCAATAATTTTTCATTACTTTGGCAGTTTATTAATCGTATTGTTGAGATTGTCAAAGAAATAGTGATTCTTGGCAAATATAGTTTCTTTTGTGCATATAATGTACACTTTCTTGCCTGCAAAGACAATGTTATAACTCATATGAGTGATGCAGATGTTTGCTCAGTCCAATGAAAAACAAGGGAAAATTGATACCTATTTGACAGAGGCAGACAGAGACAAGGTCCCCTAATGCAGGTTTCAAATTCCTTTTTAACCTGTCAACTGACTATTGATTTGTTTATCTGTACACTCTTTAATATAATTTTTTTTCTTCATTTTTTTTTTTTTTTTTTTTTTTTTTAAATTCTTTATTTTTATTGTGCATACGTGAACAAGTCGGTCTGCACCGTCACAATAACGGGCGCAAGACCATGCATAAAACACAATGAAACAGGTTACATACGGTATTAGTCTTCATGAGTTGTCATTGGTTTCATTTTGCTGCTTCAGCACATTTTTATATTTAAAGGTATTACTGCTTATCTTGTATGAAACGGCGTTTATGCTAGGCATAGTTATGAGAAACAAAACAGAATAGAAAAACGCAAATGTGTAATACAGGCATAGCTTAGGATTACAATTTGCTTCTTTTGGTGTTTGTCTAGCTTAGTCAAGTAAAGTGTTTGCAGGCTTAATCAAGGCTTAATCAGCGTAATCAGGTTAAGTGTTTGTAGGCTTTAGTCGCGTTAGTGTTTGGTCTCTAATGCGTCGTTTGGACTGAACGGTTGATTTCTAGCTTGGTCTGCCTCGGGTGCCACCTTTAAGTGTGTGGAGGTTCGTGAGGTTGATCTGCTTCGGTCCCCTAAGCAGGTCGGAGGTCTACACGTTTAGTTATAGGGGTGTTTGTCAGGGCTGGTGTGCAGTAGTATCATCTGTGGTAGTATGGGTCTGCCTGGTGCTGTGTCATGTTATGCGGTTGTGAGTTACACTACCTACTGGTTGCGCTGCATTATTGACAGGTGAATTAGGGTGTATCTGGGTCTGTGGGTTCCGACTGTTGTTTCTGTGTGTGTAGGTCTGGAGCAGCATTTCAAGTGTCCATCATAGAGTTCAGAGATAGTGTCCAGTGTTAGCCGATGCCTCGGCTTGGGAGTGGGCTTAGATGGCTGCAGTAGATCCGGTGGCAGAGTTCCAGTAAGCCTTCCTCGGGGCCCTGGATCATCCTGGGGGTCTGCTTCAGTGGATCGCGGTGTCGGGTGCTTCTGACGAGGGTCGCGATCTTTTCCGTGTAGGGGCTGCCGAGGGTTCCCGTGTGGAGTCTCCCTCTGTGCCCTCGGGTGCTCCACGCCTGTGGTTGACGTTTGGGGTAAAGGCTTCTAGATGTCTCCGGCTTGAATGGGCTTGCATGGCGAGGTCGCATGGTCCGTGCGTCATGGGTACTCGGGGGGAACCCCCTCTTTTCCCGCCTTTGGTCTCTCCGCTCGTGTTCCCTTGCCGGAGCTTGTAGCCGCTTAGGGTGTGTTGTTGGCTTGTCTCGGTGACTTGTGAAGCCTGTGAGTTGGCTCTGCCGCCTGGGTAGCCCCGCATATCGTGGTGAGTTGCTCTTTGTGTATCCATGTGGCTGCGTGCTATCCGCCATCTTGGAATGCTTCCACTGGGCTGTGTTCTGCTGCTGGGTTAGTGTGTGGGCTCGACAGTTATCTATTGTCTGCGGTGGTCGCCCGTGGGGACTGGGATAACCCCCACCAGTCCAAGGGGGGGGGGGACAGCCGGACGCCGTTCGGAGACCCGGGGGAGCGGCCGTCTCTCCCCGGCTCAAGCTCAAATAGGCCCCAGGCCCCAATTGGGTTACTCCAGTGCCGTACCGGTTCGTGTGTGGTATCGCCGTGTGCCCCTTCATCTTGTGGACAGTTTGGGAGTCAGTTTGGGTCGGTGGCTGCTGGTGGCACGGAGTTGGCTCCGAATTTCTGGCCCAGATCCCAGAGCTCAGACGACACACGTCTGATCTGTTCAGCGGTCAGGCTCCGCCCCCCTTCTTCATTTTTTTTTATACTTTATATTAGCAAATTAAATTAATTGGGAGCAGATGAGGTATTTTTTTTTTGTAAAATTATTTTTAGGGCATGATTGAAATCTTCATGTGCCCAGAGTGGGAAATATCCTTCATTAGACACTGGCCACCATTTGGATATGCTGGTAGTTTGTATTGTAATAATAACAAAATAGTTAAGCATTCACACAAGTAGAGTATTGTAGGCATGATGTATTATCTATGGGCACAATCTACTAAATTGTGCTTATGAGCGAGTAGTACAGTGTGTGCATGATCGAAAAAAACATTGTCAGTGTCACTTCTGGAACCCCCTATTATTTAACCTCTTTAAGGGGGGATACAAAGTTTAATATGCGAAGAGGGTAATGAAATGCTGAGTCTTCTGGAAACCATCATTAACCAAATTAACCATCTTTGATGTCAAAGTGGCCAGGAGGTGCCCGTTATCTGGTTTCATTGTATTTTATATGCCAAGTAAGAAGAGTTGAGATCTGACATAATCCCCAAAACTAAAAAAAAATCTAAAACTTAATTTATTATGGTATTTAAATGAACAGCCTAGTCTTCCTACACCTCAAATAACATTGACATAGAAGAATGTGGCCTGCGAAGAGTATTCGTGATGGTGGACTTTGATCCAATCAAACAAATGAGAGAATTATAAATCCAAAGAAAATTCAATGCTACTATTTAAAAAATATATACTGATACCTTCAGCCCAATAGACAAATCATTTCACTACTATCAACTGCCCAGTTGGCAAGTTCTTTTATAGGCACCTGTCAGCAAAACAGATTACCAATCGCACAGGAATTAGGTGGAATGATAAAAAACTGATGACCAGCAAGAACAACGAAGAAAACTGTTAAAAGGTCCTGAGGGGTGTTAAAATGAACAGAGTTGAATCGAATTATAAATCCCCCATAGATTTGAATACGAGAGGCAAAATTCAATTACAATAGAATAACATATCCCTCAATATAGAATACGGCCTCTGATGTCCAAATCAGTTTTCTTGAGTTATATTCAGGGAGCAATTTATTGTGTCCTTGAAATTACCTTTGAATATTGAAGGTGCAGATATTTTATGTTTTTTCATTTGTAATTTTTCTTTTCTTGCTTTGCTGCCAACTATTCACTTTACATTGAAGTCTTTGGATATTTTTCTCCTATTTCCTTAAATATTAATATCTGCTATTGTATTCTTTTATTTTTATTTTTTGCCTTGTATGTATCCATCGAACAGCATACTGTTTCCATGTGGCAGTGATTGGGGAAGCGTTATTTAAGTTCTTGTGAACATTGTAATCGTGTTTGCAATTTCTCCAGTGTGACGAGAATCACACAGTGACCGTAAATAGGTTGATGTTATTAAGTGGCAGTAAAAAGTGTTTTTATTTCCGTTTTGATTCGTAGCAATCCCCTCTTATCCCAGCAAGCTGTGATGGAGCTCAAAGGTAGAACAATCCGCGTTTAGACAGAATCCAAACATGACAATGATACTGCTGGAAGGGATGATTGCATGTGAAATCATCAGGGAGCAGGGACATTTGAAAGGCAGAGGAGATTCACTCCTTTAAACTTGTACTTATCTGATAAGAATACTATATGGCAGCTGTATTCAGCCTCCCTTCCATTTAGTGTCATTATGACAGAAATAGGATTGGGATTGGTTAAAAATAAAGGAAGATAGGCAGCAGAGGAGCAAAAGCAAATCTAGACTCCCTCAGTCAATAATAAATTGCAAAAAAGTATACGAAAGGTTTTCTTAACCCCTTCAATATCATATTGCACACAATTTATTTTATTGTTTTCTGAAAAGCAATGAGTGATTGTATTTGTCAGTGTGCTTAGATTGTACATTTACAAAGAAAGCAACATATTTATTAAACATTTTTAATGGACGGATTAAAAAAAAAAGCCTAAAATATTTTTGGGGATTTAAAGGATTAAAATACTACAATATAATATTTAAAATGAGGTTACAGTTAATTTATCTTGTTTATATGATTTTTCTTGGATATTCTTATCCATCTATTATTAACTCCTTCATGACCACTGATAGGATCGATGGATAGATAATAGATATATAGATAGATACTGGATAGATAGATAGATACTAGATAGATAGTCGTTTCTACAAAGGGATTTGCCTAACTGTTTGTCAGCATCTGTTAGAGATTAACAATGTAACTAATATTTCCCTTTTATGAGATTTGACTCCTCAGGCCAGCAGAAAGCAAGTTCTCGTGAAATAAATAATACACATCTACCCATTCAATGGCACCCGCTAGTTTATCAGTTGTTTGTTTTGTTTTTTGTTTTTTGCATTGTCCGTGTGTCTTCCACATTTTGTTTTCAAAGGCTTTATTGTGAATACCAGCATATACAGCTTTAAACAAAAAAAAGAGCATTGTACAGACATAACAGTGAAGTATGGTAATTAATAGGGATCACTTGGGTTCAAGAAAATCTTCAGTTGCCCGTTGTCACCCTGATTCTACTGACATTATGTTCCTACAGTATAGTTGTTATGGTAACATAAGAAAAAGAAGTGTATGCGCACATTGTGGCCCTTTACATACTATGACATATAAAAGTAAGTATCAAAAAATTTGTACAATCAGAACAAGCTGGCAAGAACAAAGAAAAAAGGAAATATACAATAAAGAAAAGGAATAAACAGCAAATAAACAACAAATAAGCTTTCCCATGGTCATAGAAGATAGAAGATTGTATACAGCCCACTTCATAAGCATTGGGCAGCACCTCCTTCTAAAGACAAGTCTCCTCTGGACATATAACGCCCTATCCTCCGGAGACAAATCATAATAATTGTTTAATAAACTGACCAACCTTTCCCCACCCGTGACAACATCCAACCTCTGTATAAGTAGGGTGTTAGTGTGGTTATCGTAAAGAGAAAAAAGGGGCGGGTAGTGTTTTTTGTTTTACACTTTCTTTATTAAAAAAAATAATTTCTGAATAAAGATTGCATAACCAAAACACAATTTTATATTTTTTAGAAGACAACTCTTTCCGATTTTGTAACACTTGACAAATATCTAAAAAAAAAAAAAGAAAAAAAAAAAGAGGGGGAGCAGATTACTAAATCTAAATGAATATATAGTTTGCAGGAGGAACTAGGGGGGGGATCTAATTGTCTATTGAAACAATCCCTACCTGGCCCTAACTCAACCTAAACCTATCCCTCACCTTACCCTAAGAGCTCTCCCTACCATAATCCTAGCTTTATCTCGGTGACAAAAATATTCTCTACTCCTCTTCCTATCAAAAGCCTATCCTTATCCTATCTGATCCTATCTGTGTTTCTATCTAACCCTAATCTATCCATCAAAGAAATAGAAAGGAAGAAAAAGAAAAAAAGGAAGCACACAAAATCAGTTCTAGTTTTCTACTTACTACCTAACTTATATCACCATGATCTTTCTATGCACAAACATAGTTTTTCTGACGTTTCGGCTATAAAGCCTTCCTCTGGGGGACCTTTAATGGGTGTTTGCATTTAGCACTTTATTATGGCATTAGTACTATAAATTGGTTATGCACTTTCTTTCTGACAAGATATTTTGATGTACTCTCTATGCATGAATAAACGCTTTTCTAATGTGCAAATCTTGGTGTGACTTGGGATCATTATTATTTCTATTATATGTATATATCCAGTGTGGGAACAGATTTTTTTCCCTTAAAGAGCACCCGATACTTTTTACACCACACTACTTATTACCCATTTTCAGTTGAGCTCTTTCTATAGTTATATGTTTGTATAAAAACTGTGCTACATTGTTTGCTACTTTTTTGTTTAAAAACCCACAAAAAACATCCCCAGGTCATTCGAATGCATGAATGACCGACCACCCGGGCCTGGCGTGTGCTGCCACTTAACCTTGTTCACCCCTACAATACCGAACAAACTATCGAACGACCGATCACCCTAGCGGAGGAGTGTGCCCCTTATTAACCACCCAGGGGTTGTGGTTTTGTGGTTAACTGCCACCTAATTGGCAGTCGACGGGGTGGTCGCTGTTCGTATAAAAAAGTGTCGAACTAAATACCGAACTAAACACCGAACAAACTATTGAACGAATGCCCACCCTACCTGAGGAGTGTGCCCCTGATTAACCACCCAAGAGCTTCGGTTTTGTTGTTAACTGCAGCCTAATTTGCCGTCAACAGGGTGGTCGTCGTTCGTATGCACGAACATGTGGCGGCGGCCATCTTTAACTGCCGAACGCCCAGCGGGACCTGATCGACGATCACCTGTTACCATTCTCGGACACTGGTTTATACAATCCCCGCTGGGATGCCCCGTGCCACGTCCATTCGTGCATAATGCATCGAACATCGTACCGTTCGGTACTTTGCAACTATACATGTTATACCGACCCCATACAGGACACTATAGAAGAGTATGTCTGGGCTGATATTGTCGAACAGCCCTAAAGACAATGTTTTATCCCCATGGCGTTTCCACTCCATTCGTGAGATCTGAGCGCCTTTCGTGTATTTTGTGCGCTCAGATCCAAGCTGGCAGGGGATATGTTGAATGTACTCATTAAACAATATGATGTATGATTTATGGATTTTTATACAGTTTTTTATGTATCTGAATAAATAGAATTTTGCCTGTACCTGGAGATAATTAGGTTATTGTAACTGTTGAAAACGAATTATCTCCAGGATAGAGGGGCGGGTTTGAAAAGATGCACTTTGATCCCATTGGTTGTTGTTCCTTGTCATCCTGTGTACCATCAGGTCCAGAGGGGTGTAATTCTGGCCTCAAAATGTGTATTTAAGCAGTGATTCAATAAACCAGACTCCTTACCCTCAACTCGCAGCCTCGACTCGTGTTGTAGGGAAATTATGATTGCTAACTCTGCTAAGAACTATATGGATACTTTACACTTACAGGAATATCACTAGATGTGGAATTGGAACTCTCTACTGCTCTCCAGAATTAGGGACAAGGACATCAAAGCATTCCAACCCTCAGCTAACCTGGGGCATACCCTAACATTTGTGGGCAGCGTCGGGATCGTCCTTGGATCCCAGGAGAGGCACGGAACGAATGGAGAGTAATTATGACTGACTAAAATGTACCACATTAAAGGATTTATTGGAGTGCTGTGGGGGAACTGCCAACAACCGTCCTAGGAGGGAGCTGATCGCAGAGCTAACTGAGCTAGACCAGAGCTTCACCATGGCAGAACCACCGGCTATTAATGGGGATGAGAAAACCAGGATTGTTCGGGAAAGGCTCTCACTGTCCGGGCTGAATCCCTCGGAAGAAAATGATAACGCGACTCAAGGCCGAGGTGGATATCGAAATAAGGGAAGTTAGAGAATTCGAAATCCACAGGATTACCACTCAGCACGGCCCAGGAAAAAAGTACCTTTCACAGCTTTTAAACCATTTCAGAAAGCCGAAGGGGGAATTGACGAATACCTGGCAGATTTCGACAGCAGTGTGCCCTCCACCAGATCCCCATCGAGGAATGGCCCACCATCCTATCCGCAAAATTATCCTCCGATGCGTTCCGAACTCTAGACACAGTAGAAATTAGCAAATATACTATTGTTAAAACCACACTGCTGAGGCGAAATGCCATAACCCCAGAAACCTACTGCAGACAGTTCCGAGAGACGAAAAAGAAGCCGAATGACACTCATATGGAATGGGCGCATCAGCTACATCAGGCCGCCACCTACTGGATTAAAGAGTGCCAGCAGAAGAAAAATTGCAGCTCTTTCTCTTAGAACATTTTTATGAGTGATTTGATCCAAAACGGAGAGCCTGGCTGAGGGACCGGCAACCGACCACCCTGAATGCAGCTGCTCGACTAGCTGATGAACACCATGACAGTCGACTCCATGAATACCCTGTCACATGAATCACTAACCGAACAGAAATCCAAGATAACTCCAGAACACAAACACAAATGGAATTTAGAGCTCCTGTGCCAGCTGGGCCAACCAGGTATTAGGGACCACCAAACAACAGCTATGACCGACCGAGACAAACCTGTGATTGGTGCAACCAGCCAGGCTATATTAAAGCCTGCCCTCTCAACAATGATTGGGCCCGCCGGAATACACCTTACTCCGGTCCTAATCGATCAGCCAGGGCTCTCTGTGTGGACTGAGAGTCACCCATGGAAGAGCATCTAGGGCCACTCTATGAGGCAGATCCAGTATATACCGCCTCAGGGGACAACTGCCAGCACCACAGACAAGAGGTACAGCTGGATGGCCATACTGCTCAGGGACTGAGAGACACTGGCGCTACCATCATGCTAGTGCAGAGCCGTCTAATCCCGGAGCACAAGAGATCGGGACAGATGGTAGCAGTTCGAGTAGCCGGGGGGGATGTCTACCGGTTGCCTACAGCAAAGTGTATTTGAACTGAGGAGCGGGAGATGGCTTTGTGAACGTGGGGATTATGGACAATCTGCCTGTGGAAGTACTGTTGGGCAAAGACCTAGGTCCGATGACATCAGCCTATGCCCCATCATATAAAACCGAAGCCCATCCTGTGACCACCCGTGCACAAGCAAGGACACAGCAAGACCCTTCACCAGTGCGGGGGACTCAGGTAAGACTACCCCAGACTGTGACTTGCCCCCAACCCCCCATCCCATGGGATACCCCCGAGACCTTCGGAGAGGAAACCAGAGCAGACTCGACTCTTAGGAAGTATAGAGAAAAGGCAGAGACTGGGACCGGGTGGTCAGATAACGAGACCTTTATATGGGAACAGAATAAGTTGTATAGGTTGACGGAGAAGAAAGGGAACCGAAAACGCCAATTAGTTATCCCCACTAAACACCAACAGAAAATCTCTAGGATAGGGCATTATATTCCCCTAACTGGCCATCTTGAAGTAACCCGCACCCTGAAGAGGATAACTCACACATTTTTCTTTGCCTTTCCTCTCCTCATGCACTGAATTAAATGACTAGGTTGGCCACGCGAAGCCTGGTTTAAAGGCTGTTATCGAGCATTTTTCAGACACACCTGCCATGAATGCCTAACTTCACACCTCAGCACGTATTCATTCATATACTCTTATTTTCTTTCAATTATACATGTTGTCACAAGCAGAATTGAATTGAGAAGTTTGACCTATTCTGTGCATGCTAAATATGAGTTAATGGGTAATGCACTAAAACAGTGTGGACCTATACAATTTGAAACATCCCCAGCGACCGGGAGATTCGCAATCTCCAGGCAGGTGGACTAGTCCCTTTCACCCTCTCTCTCTCTCTTCCCCTTTCTTATCCTCTCTCTCTTTGGCCACACCCTCTTCCTATGATCGTACGCTTGCCTTCTGTCTGCCCAGATAGGCAAGCAGGTATCTCTCTGTTCACAAACAAAAAAAAGGGGGGGGGGGGAGTGATTGCCAGCTACTCCATATACCCAAAGTTGTAAGATGCTTAAACTGTTCACTTAACTAGAATTTAATTATATCATATATACTGCTAATATTTCCTATGCTTTCCGGAAACTTGTACTATTGATTATTTAGTAAGCTATGTCCATAATGCTTTAACTGTTAGGACCTGCGTGTCTGCTCTATATATTGCACTTCTCTGCATTTCACATAATGTTATTTACCTTGCTCAATAAACAGCTTTGAAACATAATATAATCCCCTATACACATTTTTTTTATTTATTTCTGAATTCCATGTTATATATAAATCCTGTCATATGTTTTTATTTTGCTAATGGAAAAACTTACATTGTGACTTAGAGAAAAGTAAGCAATTCAAGTGTTAAATTTAGATGTTCATGCATTACAATTTAAGAAGTATCTCGCTGCTGTGCTCTTTCAAAGATTATGTTAGCATATGGTCCATTCCACTTATTCAAACGGACAATCGCAATACACACTGAGAGATAAAAACATAGGGAAGTCAATTTTGCAAATCTAATGTGATGGCTTAGTAAATGCTCACATAAAGTATTTACAGCTGAACTAAAAACACCCACGTATTGGAATCTCAAACATATGATAAAGTCTCCATACGCATACAGAGGAGTCTGCTGCCTCTCACAGAATGTACTTACTACAGGTCTGATGTTTAATATATTGAGTTGGTGGTTGAGACAGGAAACGCAATCCTGGGAACTCAGACAGCAGTTACCTGCAACAAACTTGAGGGGGGAAAAAAAGATACAAATCCCTCCACCCAGAAAAAAAATATATTGGAAACTCCATTAACATTCCAATGATCAAATTGAAGCATTTTTTCTGAAAAGCCAAATACAAGAACATGCTGGGTTAAAAATTGTATCTTAAAGTATAAACCACAAACGTTAACCATTTATATATGTTTATCAAGGAATCGTGCATTAAGTAGTCTGCTACACTTGAAAAGTTAAGACAAAGTAATAAACTCCAGTAGCAAAATAAAAAATTAAACAGAAAATAAACAAGAATATATTATAGAAAACAAAATATATAAAGAATGCATGAAGAAGTCAAAACACTATCTTAAAAAGCTACTACAGGGACCAGTGAAATTGAAATGTATTTGATATGTTTTGACTTCTCATTGATGCTATATTTTAGTATGCTCAAAAAGAGATGTCGCGAACATAAAATGTTCCGTTCGCGAACGGTGAACGCGAACTTCCGCAAATGTTCGCGAACGGGCGAACCGGGCGAACTGCCATAGACTTCAATAGGCAGGCGAATTTTAAAACCCACAGGGACTCTTTCTGGCCACAATAGTGATGGAAAAGTTGTTTCAAGGGGACTAACACCTGGACTGTGGCATGCCGGAGGGGGATCCATGGCAAAACTACCATGGAAAATTACATAGTTGATGCAGAGCCTGGTTTTAATCCATAAAGGGCATAAATCACTTAACATTCCTAAATTGTTTGGAATAACGTGCTTTAAAACATCAGGTATGATGTTGTATCGATCAGGTAGTGTAAGGGTTACGCCTGCTTCACAGTGACAGACCAAAGTCCCCGTTTAACGCACCGCAAACAACCGCAAACAGTCCATTTGCACAACCGCAAACTCCCCATTTGCACAAGGTTGGATACCAAGCTAGCCATGTCCTGTTCCTTGTCCTCACTGATGTCATTGAAGGTCTCTTCCTCCATCCAGCCACGTACAACACCAAGGGTCCCCGAACGGTGACAATAAGCCCTCTGGGACGCCTGCTGTGTTTGGTCTTCCACCTCCTCAAAGCCACCTTCCTCCTCTGACTCCTCTTCTTCAGACTCCTCTCTCTGCATTGCCTCTCTCTGCGTTATTATAAGGTGTGTTAAGTAGTACTATTCCTATCAGTTTATTCCCTGTTACATCCCCTATCAGGGGATGTGTATATGGCATCGATTTTAGGAACCGGGAGATGGAAAAAGATGCTTGGTTGGTCCTCCTACTTCAAATTTGGGGCACTGCACGTGTAATCTAATGTGCCACCAGATAGGAGTGGTGTGTTAAGTAGTCCCTCTCATCAGGCCTTTTTTAGTCAAATGTATCGCCCACTGTCAGTCCCTTCGGCATCCATCCCTCATTCATCTTAATAAAGGTGAGGTAAACTAGACTTTTTTGAACTAGTCGACTTCTCTTCTCAGTGACAATACCTCCTGCTGCACTGAAGGTCCTTTCTGACAGGACACTTGAAGCGGGGCAGGCCAGAAGTTCTATTGCAGATTGGGATAGGTCAGGCCACAGGTCAAGCCTGCACACCCAGTAGTCAAGGGGTTCATCGCTCCTCAGAGTGTTGAAATCTGCAGTGAAGGCGAGCTAGTCTGCTACCTGTCGATCGAGTCGTTCTCTGAGGGTGGACCCCGAAGGGCTGTGGCGATGCGTAGGACTTAAAAAGCTCTGCATGTCCTCCATCAACAACACGTCTGTAAAGCGTCCTGTCCTTGCCAGCATTGTCGTGGGAGGAGGAGGATTACTTTCACCTCTTCCCCTGTTAGATTCCCGTTGTGCTGTGAGATCACCCTTATACGCTGTGTAAAGCATACTTTTTAATTTATTTTGGAACTGCTGCATCCTTTCCGACTTGCGGTAATTCGGTAACATTTCCGCCACTTTCTGCTTATACTGGGGGTCTAGTAGCGTGGACACCCAGTACAGGTCATTCTCCTTCAGCCTTTTTATACGAGGGTCCCTCAACAGGCACGACAGCATGAAAGACTCCATTTGCACAAGGTTGGATGCCGAGCTACTCATGTCCCATTCCTCATCCTCAGTGATCTCACTGAAGGTATGTTCTTCCCCCCAGCCACGTACAACACCACGGGTACCAGATAGGTGACAATGAGCACCCTGGGATGCCTGTTGTGGTTGGTCTTTCTCCTCCTCCTCAAAGCCACATTCCTCCTATAAATCCTCTTCCTCAAAATCCTCTTCCAGCGTTGCCGCAGGTCCAGCAAGCGATGCTGATAAGGCTGTTTCTGGTGGTGATGGTGACCACAACTCTTCCTCTTCCTCTTCACGCTGATCTATGGCCTGATCCAGCACTCTTCGCAGGGCACGCTCCAGGAAGAAAACAAATGGTATGATGCCGCTGATGGTGCCTTCGGTGCGACTGACTAGGTTTGTCACCTCCTCAAAAGGACGCATGAGCCTACAGGCATTGCGCATGAGCATCCAGTAACATGGCAAAAAAATTCCCAGCTCCGCAGAGGCTGTCCTAGCACCCCGGTCATACAAATAGTCGTCAACGGCTTTTTCTTGTTGGAGCAGGCGGTCGAACATTAGGAGTGTTGAATTCCAACGTGTCGGGCTGTCGCAAATCAAGCGCCTCACTGGCATGTTGTTTCACCACTGGATATCTGAAAAGTGCGCCATGGCCGTGTAGGAACGCCTGAAATGGCCACACACCTTCCTGGCCTGCTTCAGGACGTCCTGTAAGCCTGGGTACTTATGCACAAAGCGTTGTACGATCAGATTACACACATGTGCCATGCACGGCACATGTGTCAACTTGCCCAAATTCAATGCCGCCAACAACTTTCTTCCGTTGTCACAAACCACTTTGCCGATCTCCAGTTGGTGCGGAGTCAGCCACTGATCCACCTGTGCATTCAGGGCGGACAGGAGTGCTGGTCCGGTGTGACTCTCTGATTTCAGGCAAGTCAACCCCAAGACGGCATGACATTGCCGTATCCGTGATGTGGAATAGTACCTGGGGAGCTGGGGGGGGGGGGTGCCGTTGATGTGGAGCAAGATGCTGCAGCAGAAGAGGACTCAGCCAAGGAGGTTATGGAAGAGGATGGAGTAGGAGGAGTAGAGGAGGTGGCAGCAGGCCTGCCTGCAAGTAGTGGTGGTGTCACCAACTCCTCTGCAGAGCCACGCATTCCATGCTTCGCAGACGTCAGCAGTGTAGGTGATATAGACATGCTTTGCAGACCTGGTATCAGTGGTCATATGGACCCTTGCCCCAACACTGTGTGCCAGACATGCCATTATTTCCTTTTGCACAATCGAGTACAGGTTGGGGATTGCCTTTTGTGCAAAGAAATTTTGGCTGGGTACCTTCCACTGCGGTGTCCCAATAGCTACAAATTTTTGGAAAAAGAGACAAACAGACAAGAGTCCAGAGAGGAGGATAATAGTGAAAAAGGAAGCCCTACCTTTAATAATACTAAGGAAAAAAATTAAATTAAATAAAAAGATGTATATACCAAATTAGTGGAAGGGGGCAGCCCCAAACCAAGAGGCTGCTATTAGCCAGTGAATTAGACTGCTAATGAGGCTACAGCGGTACTGGAGATATGTCAGCCTGCTCACAGTTAAAAAGAGGCTAACTGGGAAAAAAGGAAAAAATCCTGATAGGCAAAAAGACGGAGAAAATCCCAATTCCTCCCTTTCTGCACCAAACCCCACACAGCCACCCATAAACTGAGAAGCTAGGCTGACCCTAAAATACCTCGGCACAGTGGGACATCCACTAGTGCCTACAAGAGCCCCTGTCCCTTTCTCCACTAAAAAGAATCACACACTAAACTAACTAAAATTCGTGCATAGTGCTACCTAGTGAGTAAAGTGAAAATAAACAAATAACTCGACGCGCGTTTCGGTGTGTAAACACGCCGTCGTCAGGAGCATTCAATGTGGTCTGGAAAGACCGGAAAATATATACCCCTCCTTGATTACAAAATTCGGCGCTGCTGTGTATAGTGAAGGGTTGAGTGATTCAACCTCCCTTAGGATTGCTCATACCCCTGTCAGGGGGCGTTGAACTGATAGTGAATAGATGAAACAAGGAGGAGCCATATCGTAAAAAAAGACCCTAGCTAGGGAGGTAATGGTAAGTACCTTCGTCCACAATATACTGCCCACGACATATCCATGATGGGGCTCCCGGAATCTGTGTTGATCCGGCAATTGCTCACCTACGATCCGGATTCAATACCTGTCACTATGAGGACAGGGGGCGGGGGTAGCCGATGTAAACAAAGACATCGGTTATCCCAATTGGTCAGGGGGCGGTATTGTAACACTCCTCCACTCCGGATTTGATGCCGAAACAGGGGGCGGGGATAGCCGACGTAAATAGAGGCATCGGCTATTCCTATTGGACAGAGGGTAGTTACATTACACACCGCAATTGACATGGTGTCACCATATGAAAAAATGATGAATGGTGATCGTGCTGAGGATACTGGTAGTGGTTTACCCATATTTAGACATAGTGTCATATTGTCAATAAATGAAGATATATTATGAGTAAGGTAAAGATTGCAGGAACATATAAAGACCCCTATAATTGCACTTAACTCTGCCTAAAAGGCTGGAAATTATTACAAACTCCACGGGTCATCTGAATGCACCCATACCTAATAGACTAAAATGAATCAGGTAATGAATGTCCTACATTCCCTAAATTCTGCAGCGCACCATAAATCAATGGATCTATTATAATTGAGTGTAATGTGAAAATTAAGAAGATTTATCAAAAGGCCACTCATTTATGCTTTACGTAACCTGTAAAACTGAAAATTATTGCAATTACTGCAAATCCTTTTTATGTACACTTAGTAAAATAAATAATGAATGCCGTACTTCTTTGTAAGCGTCAGTTATGTAATACTGACACACCAATGAGTTCCCTTTAGGGAACTAACATTACACTAACTTTAAGCCCTTCTGGTGGAGAAACATAATCCACCAAATGTAAGATCCTCACTAATTATACACATTTAGACCTTTAAGTGGGTCGTCACTGAGTCATCCTAAAAAGCAGGTAAGAAAAAGGAGGGGAAGAAAAAAAAATATATATATGTAAATTCATAAGTTAATGAACCATCACGTGATAACTAAAGTATATACAATTATTTACAATCCCTAGTAAGGAAAAAGGGTGTCTTCTTAAAGCTGAACAGTTAGTTATAAGAAGGCTGAGAAAGAGAAGCCTTCGTT
This sequence comes from Pelobates fuscus, assembly GCF_036172605.1. Classification (NCBI taxonomy): domain Eukaryota; kingdom Metazoa; phylum Chordata; class Amphibia; order Anura; family Pelobatidae; genus Pelobates; species Pelobates fuscus. The sequence continues at coordinate 25,568,223 of NC_086320.1, forward strand.
GAGTCCCCCAGGAGACAGGGTTTGTAACTTGTAAATCCAATAGGATTCACGTTGTTTTAATCTCCTATCCCAGTCTCCTTTGCGTTGTGTCTGTGGAATATGTTCGATCCCCATAAATCTTATATGGTTGGAAGAATTTTCATGATGGAGCCTTAAGTGACGTGAGATAGGTGTTTCAAGGGGTCTTCTCACAGAATTCACATGCTCCCTAATTCGAAATTTGAATGGACGAAAAGTTTTTCCAACATATTTCATTCCGCATGAACAACTTAGTAAATAAATCACTCCTTCAGTCTTACAATTGAAGAAAGCACGTACAGGAAAGGTCTCGTCTCCATTGCTACTACTAAATTGTTTAGAGTTTTTAGCAATGAAGGCACAGGCACTGCAGTGCCCACACTTAAAGGTTCCCTTTGGTAGATATATTTGGGAAGGTCTCTTAAAAGGTGCTAGATGACTCTGCACCAACGTATCCTTTAGATTCTTTCCTTTTCGTGCTGTAATCGAAGGAAACGTGGTAATCACATCTTTAATGTGTTTGTCCGAAGTTAGAATTGGCCAATAGCGTCTAAGCGTTTCCATCATATGTGTCCAGCCGGCATCGTAAGTGGCAATGCATCGAATGAGGTTAGGGTTAGATGTTTGTTTGGTGTCATCTGAAAGGAGTGCATCTCTATCTGATAGAATTGCTCTAGAGTATGCCTTCCTTAACACCCTATTAGGATAGCCCTTTTCCTTAAAAGATTTTCTCAGTTCCCAGGCTTTGACTTTGAAATCCTCTATATTGGAGCAGTTACGTCTAAGCCTCAGGTATTGCCCTGTAGGTATACCAGTTCTCAGAGTTTTAGGATGGTTTAGCTTTGCCAATTTAACAATCCATTTGTGGCTGTTTTTTTACGGAACAGAGACGTTAGTACTCCTCCTCCAGGCTGTAATGAGATCGTCAAATCTAAAAAATTCAAATTCCTACCCCCCAATTCGCTGGTGAATGTAAGGTTCAAATTATTTTCGTTCAGAAGATTTACAAAGTCCTCAAAGTCCAAAAAATTTTGGAACACCTCAGACTCCACCAGCTTGTATGGTAAAAACTGGCGGGCTAAGAGTTCAGACACGCCAGCTATCAGACGCTGGGCAAGGGGGTGACTTTGTGACATTGTCTTCTTACGCTCAAACATGTCCTTGACAGACACCTGACTGTGGGCAGATGAGCAGGAACTGCTCAAGGCGAGAGACGGAGTGGCAGATGGTTGAGAGGGGGCAAGGAGGACAGCAGTGGTTGACATGGCTGAAGATGCTGGACCAGGAGGAGGATGGCGGCTTTGAGTTTGTGTGCTGCTTGTACTCATGTGTTGATCCCATAGGCGTTTGTTATGTGCGATCATGTGCCTTCGCAAAGCAGTTGTACCTAGGTTGGTGTTGGACTTCCCATGACTCAGTTTATTTTGGCACAGGTTGCAGATGGCATCGCTGTTGTCAGAGGCAGACACACAAAAAAAATGCCACACTGCTGAGCTCTGCAATGACGGCCTTCTGGTGGTGGCAACAGCATGCGTTGATTGGCGTGCTGTCTGGCTGACACCGGGTGCTGATGCATGCTGTCTGACTGTGCCACTAGCTCCTTGCGACGACCTCCCCCTGCTTCCAACTCGTCTCCTTCTCCTCTCTGTCTCCCCATCTGAACTTTCCCCCTGTTCTTCTTCTCTTCTAGTGGGCACCCACGTGACATCCACGGACGCATCGTCATCATCAACCGCTTCACTTGTATCTGACAACTCAGCAAAGGAAGCAGCAGCGGGTACAACATCATCATCATCATCACACCGTACGTCCATGTGTGTAATGCTGCCTGACTGAGACATATCCCTGTTATCTACATCCTCTGGTAATAATGGTTGCGCATCACTCATTTCTTCCAACTGATGTGTAAATAACTCCTCTGACATATCAAGTGAAGCGGCTGTGGTGCTAGTGTTGGTGGTGGTGGCAGGCGGGCGAGTGGTAACTTGAGAGGTGCCCAAAGCTAAGCTGGAGGAGTATGGTGCATCAAGGTTCCGAGCAGAAGCTGTAGAAGATTGGGTGTCTTGTGTTAGCCAGTCAACTATGTCCTCAGAACTTTTCGAGTTCAGGGTACGTGGCCTCTGAACACTGGTCATTATTCTAGGGCCAAAGGGAATCACAGCACCATGACCACGACGGCCCCTGCAGGGTGGCCTGCCTCTGCCTGTCATTTTTTTTTCGATTAGTGGTACTATGCGTGCAAGCTACTGTGACAACAGATATGAGTGGCACTGTGCACTGGCAGAAGTTGGCAGAGTAGACGCTGAAGCCCTCCCACACACGCTTGCAGACAACTAACTGCTATTCAATCTATTACAGTCAAAATGTTATTTTTTTTTAAATGTACACTACTGTTACACCAGATATGAGTTGCACTGGTGTGACACTGTGCCCTGGCAGGCCCTGAAACGCACACGCGTGAAGGAAACTGACTGCTATTATTTCAAAGTCAAAAAAGTGTTGTTTTTTTTAAATGCAAGCTATTGTGACACCAGATATGAGTGGTGGCACTGGGCAAGTGGGCACAGTATACGCTGTGAGCCTAACACACACACTGGCAGGCAGGCAACTGAAATTAGATTACACAGGAAAAAAAAAAAGCAGACTGATGTTCTAGCTCTAGGGCTTTTTGGGGTGCTGTCCTTACAGAAGAGATCAGATGAGTCCTTCAGGACTGTAGTGGACACTGAATACACTAGCCTAGCTATTGATTTCCCTATTAAATCAGCAGCAGCACACTGTCCCTCCTCTCACTAAGAATGCAGCTTCAGAATGAATCTAAAATGGATGCTGTCCAGGAGGTGGGTGGGTCTGGGAGGGATGGTCTGCTGCTGATTGGCTGGAATTTGTCTGCTGACTGTGAGGTACAGGGTCAAAGCTTACTCAATGAAGACGAATAGGGGCGGACCGAACATCGCATATGTTCGCCGACCTTGGCGAACGCAAACAAGCTATGTTCGTCAGGAACTATACCTCAGGTATTAGGATTCATGTAAAACTTCATCCTCCCAATTAGTAAACTCCATCCTACCTCTGATATTAGGATTAAAATTTTAAAATTCAGATATGAGGAGTCAGGTGAAACTCCATTCTCCCTATTGGTAAACTCCATCCTACCTCAGGTATCAGGATTCAGGTAAAACTCCATCCTCCCTATTAGTAAACTCAATCCTACCTCAGATATCAGAATTCAGATGAAACCCCATCCTCCCGATTAGTAAACTCCATTCTACCTCTGATATCAGGATTCAGGTAAAACTACATTCTCCCTATTAGTAAACTCCATTCTGCCTCAGATATCAGGATTCAGATTTCGGGATTAAGGTATGAGGAGTCATGGGAACCTCCATTCTCCCTATTAGGCATCAGGTGTCAGGCATCTTCCTGGATGTTTTCTGCCTCTCTGAAAATATGCAGTTCAGCCCCTGACAGTAGTGTAAGCTGAGGTATTTAAGTTGAGTCTTGTCTGTCAGCGCTCTGATTGGTTGGCTTGTCAGTGCTCTTGATGGGGTTATTTGTTGGAGTATGTTTGTAATTATTATACCTCCCTTTTAGTGACATGGTGGTCATATTGACCCCTTTAGTTTTTTTTTTTTTGTTTTGTTTTTAAACTACCAATCATTCATTACAAAAAAGGTGGAAAAAAAGGCTTTATCAACAGATTTATTTTAGTCAGATGATCCATTTATAGAATTTAAGCTGGCATTAAACCCAGCTTAAATTTGATATAAAAAAATGGATGAAAAAAATACTCAAGTATCAACTGTTATTGAAAGATGGAAAAAAAGGGCCATAGTGAGGATATAATTTTCTCTATTTCTCTTCTTTCCTTCTCACTGTCCGCCAATCCACCTTGCTGAGAGAGAGTTAGATTCGACTAAGAGTGCCCCTTTTAAATCCCACTCATCATCTACATATCTTGTTTCATAGTAGCTATGAGAAGTTCTCATAATAGCACATTAATAAACTTCAATCAGTTGCTAACCTTCTAATGCAACAGAAGAGTAAAGCAATTAACCTCCACACATTTAAACTAGATTAATGAGATCATTTACTCAAACAAAAATTGGAAAATCGTTCATAAAAAAGTGTTTAAAGGAATGCAAAAAACACATTACATGTTAATTGGCAGTGTGAACTTAGATACCCATTCATACTTCTCTTTTTATTGCAGCATTTGGTGGGATTAGAGACAACTCATTGCAAACTGATCTAATATGACTTTCAAACATATATTTCCTAATTTATATTTCTGCAGCTCACAATTTCATTTTTAAAATTTTATTTTGTTAAAATTATGTTGTTCTTAACATCAGGATGATATCTGGTTAAATGTACACACATTTCTAACTGTCTATAGCTCATGTATAAAGGGTTAATAGTCACTTTTAGGTTTATTTTTTAAAATCTGAGTCGTTAGGAATGAAAAATTAATTAGAAAAAAATGGCAAGAAATCTGAAATTCACTTTAAATTCATATTAAATTACCAAAATTCACATGTTCTGTCTCAAATGGAATGAGGGGCTTACCATTGTTTGCATTTTGAGATTCAAAGTCTGCAATTTAGTCTGTGATAAAGTCCTCCATTTCAAACAAAATACCTAAAACTGCTTTTAATCATTGAATGTTTAATGAATTTCATAATTAAGTTGAGAATTGCTGGTACAAACGCTCCTACCCGTGTATATTTGCCACGGACTCCTGGAGGAGTGTAGAAGCCGGCCTCCTGCCCACCGACTATGGTCCAGGTCTGGGACACCACTTGGGAGTTACTCTGCCCAGCCACCATTAACAGTTTTCACTGGGTGCCCCTGGTTCGGCACTTTCCCTTCATGCGAATGGAACCGAATGCATGAATCAAACCAACGAATAGTCCCAGCGGTGCTTACCACTATGGAACACATTTCAGCATGAGGACTTCATGGGTTCCCGGTCACCTCAGCGGGACTTAGCCGTGAATGTTATGGAACTGTTTTTGGCATGAGTTGACCGTGCGGTTCCTGGACAACTCAATTTGTGGTTTTGAACCACTTTGAAATCCACCAGGAGAGCGCTTTTTAGAGGAAAGGTGCCTGAGACAAAACACTACCTAAAAGTCAAATGGAGCACCCCGTATTGTGGCCACTCAAGCTCAAGCTCCCGAAAGTTGACCAGCAAAAGCACAAATGCCTTGGAACTATTTTGGACATAACACCACATGTGCGGCCAGTCAGAACTTTAACATGGTGGTGTTTCCCCTACACTGCACAGATCTGAGAGCTATTTGGAGAACTTGGGCACTCCAGTTAGGGCTATTTAATGATGTATTATTTGTGGGGTTATTTTTTGTTTTTATTTATATGTTTGCCTCTCTGTTCCTGGGAGATAATTAGCTTACCGGTCTTTAACGCAATTATCTCCCTGAGATTCCTGGGAGTGGCTTGTGGTGAAGACAATGGAGAGCTCCTGCTGAGGTCTGTGAATAAAAATGCTGTGTATGGATGCATTAAACAAGTCGACTCCCAGAACTATGTTTTGTCTAGTTACTGGGAGGGGAAGGGCTATAATCACTGCTTAGCACCTTGTTCCAGCTCATGGAGGATTCGGCGGGGGAAAGTCCTTGTAAGGACTGGAACTCCCAAGACTGTGTGTTGTCCAGTCCCTGGGAGTGAATAGAGCTAGTCCCTTATCCTGCTCCAGGACTGAAAGGCACCAGGAGGACCCCAGTCAAGCAATGACAACTGGGGCAGAAGCGCTGCGGTTTTTCCCTGTTCCAGCCAGGAAGCGGTCCTTGGCAGAGGTACCTAGCCAGGGTACAGGGAGCTCCACTACAATTGCTTTAATTTAATTTTGTGTGAAGCTTGCTGTGTGTTACTCTTACCTCTATGTTTCAAGGAACACGTTGGTGTTAGGAATACGTAGCTGTATTCCTAATACTACAGTGTCCCTCTTACCCTGTGCCCCCTGCCACCATTAAAGGGTTAAAAAGCATTTAAACACTTACCGATTCAAGCACTGAGGTCCCCCAGAGCTAGGTGTGACTCCACCTCCTCAGACATCAGCGCAAAGGGAATCCAAATGTGTGCTGAGTGACTCTCACACTTTAGGCCTTCAGCATAGGAATACATTGAATCAATGCTTTCCTCTAGGGATTTGATGATGCTGGATATCCAAGGTTTGAGGATGTTCAGCATAATTTCAAGGAGGTAAACCCTGTGAAACTGCAGGAAATACCTCTTGCAACTGTCTGGGAGACAGTTTTGCATTGCAGAGCTAAAGGGACACTATAGGTATCTAGATCAGTCTTCCCCAACCCAGTCCTCATGGCCCACCAACAGTCCAGGTTTTGTATATCTCCATTGGAATAAAATTTTAAAATACATAAATCCTGGATTATTGGAGGGCCATGAGGACTGGGTTGGGTAACACTGATCTAGACCACTTAATCTCATTGAAGTTGTCCCCCATAGTCCTACAATGTAAGACATATTAATTGACTTACTAAGACTGTGGTTTCATGTAATTTGACAACACTCTGCATGAAAACATTCAACTTCAAGGAAAACCCCATAGGAAAGCACTGAGGCAATGATTTGCTGTGTGGAAGTCCTAATGTGTCCGTGGTGCACGCTGTGCATGCGCATTAGGTCCCCCCCCATCAGCTGACATCGGAGGAGGCCATTACTCATTTAACAACAGCTGTCAAGTGCTCTTCCTACAGGCAGATGAGTCATCGGTACTGAGGTAATAAAGTGAATAAGCTACCTATAGTAGAAGAAGTCTTGTGATCCTGGGTTTTCCATACAAGACAAGATATGTTAAACAAATGTGGTCCTCCAGCACCAAAAATGTTAATCCAGCTTTGCGTTTTCCCCCAGTAACGGAGTCATTGGGGTTATTCAGTATTTTATACACCTTGCTTTCTCTCTTGGAACTGTCATCCAAAAAAAGAAAACACCTTGAATATTATTCTGGCAACCTACTTTTCTACCTTACCCTTACCTTTTGTGTCACTCTACTCCACTCCCTCTAGCATGTAACCTCATTGAGCAGGGCTCTCAACCCTCGCTGTTCCTGTGAGTCCAACTTGTCTGGTTACAAATACGTGTCTGTTAGTCCACCCATTGTAAACAACAACAACCACAACAACATCCATTATCAGCTACTCCTTACATTTATTTTTGGGATCAAATGATCTGAGCAAGAAACAGAGAGGAAATATTGGCCTGGATGCTGAAAAAGCATGCGCTGTCCATATTATGCCATTACAAGTCATCCTATTCACAGAGCTTTATAGTACTTTACAGATCTATTTGTTACTGTTACAGCATAATCATATCAACAGATATCATCTTGTGAATGATGTACGGGATAGTCACAAAAAAAAAGAATGAATGCCTGTTCCAGTGTGGCATTTGTAATGTGGGTAATGCTTGCCTATACTCACATATCCAAGAGCAAAGGTGTCAGTAACAGTAGTTTACTGGAGCTGCCCAACATGTACTCATACTCAAAGAGTCATCGCATGTTGTAAAGTTCTGGCTGGCACTCTCTCCCACTATTGTCCCCATCCATGTAAGTACCCACTCACCCCATAAAAAATTAATAAACCGCATGGTCACTCTAAAACCCAGTGGTCAAAGCATGAATTCATGTTTCAAAGGCAAATGCCCCCCTTGTTCAAATGAAACTCAACATTGCTCTAAATAACTTTAAATGATTGTACTGTGCTCTAATTTCCTAAATTAAAAGCAAGAATACATAAAAATAAATAAAATAACAGTTAATAACATTACATTTTATGTATTACATTTAAGTGATACATTTTAGTTGGATAAAAATGTGAATCTGTGTGAAACTGCCATGAATTATAAAAAATTGCAGCAGATGGTGCAATCACTCACAGAACGATAATAGCTAGTAATCTTAGTAAGTACCTTTGTAGCGTCACCAATAAAAGACAAGTTACTGTGAAAATACCAACTACACAATGGCTATAACTGGGGCTGATAAATAACAATGGAAATTTTGACCCTGGCACATACAAATTCACCTCTGGTGAGTGTGCTATGGACCCTTCATGCGTTCAGTGGCATGAGTAGTTTTTTTTTTTGCATTTGAAAGAAACTAAAACCTGTCACACTTTTTTGAGAGCGAATCAGGACACTTGGCAGCTATGGTATCTCAAGAGAATCTTCACTTGAAATTTATTGGGAGGGGTCCTTTTCTACCCTTCACTATATCGCTATACTATATCAGTATATCCCTATCAATATATATGCCTTAATGCCTTATAATTCATCTGCCTGTTCTTTGAAATATGTTGCTGAATATGAAAGTTCTGGAACACAATGAGCCATATGTGAAATGTCAGAGTGAAAAGACAGAGCCTCTTGTGGCCTGGTTATCTAGAAGGCTGTAAAGTTCATGATGGATAACTTTATTCTCCTTGAAAACTCATTTGGCTGTAGCAGCAGTGATGTGACTTTCCAAAATATTTTACAGAGGAATGCTGGCAAATAATCATTTTTTCCCCGCAATATAAGATAAGCTGATTCAGGTTTTTCTTATTTCTAATATAAAAATTTACAGGATTTGCTAATGCAATTGAAGAGTATGCTAGCTTTTATGTACTAATAATCTTAATTTTAATAATGATAGAAGGCATGTATGCATAATCTTCCTTTACTACTCCATAGCAGCAAAGCCATATAGAGAAAAAAAAGGAACCAATCAGAGACAGGCAGTGAGTATAAGATACGCCTTTAACTATATATATTAACTATAATATGAAAAACAACCCCAACTTTCCATCTAGAGTGAATAGAGTTAGTAGTCACAAGAAAACGACCAGTACCATATTGATAACATACATCACCTACCTGAAGATGCAAACCCACCTGAATAGGAGGGAAATTTATTAGGGGAGGGGAAATACTCGCCTCCTGTCATTATTAAAATTAAGATTATTAGTACACTAAAGCAAGCATAATCTTCAATTTTAACACATGACAGGAGGCTTCACATTTTCATTTTTAACCCTAAGGTAATAGAGAGAAAGTGACAATGGAGGACGTGCGAGAGTAAAACGTCCGAAATCATCACCAGTCTGCCAAGAGCAATATATCAGATAAGGAGGACCCCACTGTGAAGGCAGAAGAGGCCACCGCACCCTGAACCAGGTGCTGGCTGATGAAAGGGTCAATCCCGGCAAGAGATAAAAGCAATCGTACCCAGCAGGTCAAGGTGGTAACCGAGATTTGGGCATGTGGCTTAACATAGGACACCAATGATTGTCGGGAAGAGGTAATTATAGCGTGGCCGTAGCCGTACATAAGCGTGCAGTGTCTGGGCCATGTAAAGTTGGGTTCTGATGGAAAAAATGGGTAACAAAACAACGTTGAGTCCGTCTTGTACGTTGAGACACCTGAAGAGTGACACCTTCCAGATAAACAAGAAGGCGTCCACGTGGATTGCTCGAATCTCCAAAATCCAACCAAGTGTCCCATGAATTCCAAGCTTAGAGGTGAAACTTCCCTGTTCCAGGGGCCCATGAGTCCCAGAGTATATCTCTAGCAGCTGACGATAAGTCATTGGTGCATCAAACACCCCTGAACACCCCTGAAATGCTCCAGGCCACTATAGAGAGATGTCCGTCTTGTAGCATGGGCTATGGATTCCCCATGGAACCCGTGAGTAAAATCTGATCTGATCATAGCGGAAGGTCCTGGTATGACAGTACGAGGAGATCTGGGGACCAAGGTTGACTCTGCCACCAGGGGGCTTGACTTTGACTTTCGCGATCATTGCAAAAATTGGAAATGCGTAAACCCCTTCGGTCGGTTATGCCTGCAGAATGCGTCTACCGCTGCACCCTCCAGGTCTCGTAATCAGCTGTAGAAAATCGGTAGCTGGCAGTTGGTGCTAGACACAAAAAGTCCATCATGAGCAGACCTCTCAGGTTGTTCAGTGTTGCCAGCATGTGTGGAGCAAGGTGCCAATCATTGTTGTCCCTTCAGTGTAAAGAGGTTTCCCCTGGAAGATGTTCTGCCATCAATGTGGCATGTATACCATTGAGCCACCTTCAGAATGTCGTCCAGGTAAGCCAGGCATCTTATGCCTTGACCCTGTAAGTGAGCCATCACCAGTTTCAGAAACTTTCGTAAAGCACCGTGGTGCCAAACTGAGCCCAAAGGGAAGGCAGGTGAATTGCCATGGTTTCCCGTAACAGAGGAAAAAACAAGTACAGAAAACTTGCGAATGAGTACATTCGCAAAACGAACAACCCAAACGACAACTACCGAACACTGAGGAACGTTTGGGAGTAGAACGGTCTAAAGGGCCGACCACGAAGGAATACAAACCACCAAATGCACATTGGTTTGAATATGCATTCGGTAGATTTATGGACAGGCATACACAAACGCATGAACCCGTACGATGCCTCATAGAAAATACAAACCGCCGAGCGCCCATATATTTACGCATTTGGCAGATTTAAAAGGAGAGAATAGGCAAACGCGGGCACACATTTAAAGCGCGCAAACGCAGAAGCCTGACATCTCCACAGCTCCATGAGGAGAGCGTATGACAATGGGAGAGTGCCTGTGGAGTGGGGAGCGTAGTCACAAGGAGAAAATTTTATGAGAGGGTTTCACCCACTAATAATGTAATTAGTATCAGTATTATAAAAATTACTAAACAAATATCTCACAGCCTTACATATTGGGAAGCTTATAGCAAAATATTAATGCATTGGTACTTCGTTCCCGCAAAAGTGTCTCGAATGTATGAAGCTGCCTCTGACAGGTGCTGGAGGTGTCAAAGGGAGAAGGGAACTTTATTACATATTTTTTGGGGATGCTCTCATCTTGTACAGTTTTGGAACGATGCTAAATTAGTAATTCAAATTTTAATGGATACAGTGATACCGAATTTCCCTGAGTTCTATCTTTTACATATATACCAAGAGTGGAGTCGAATAAAAAATAATGTAGTTATTATTCATATATTAATCGCTGCAAAAATAAGCATTGCTCAAAATTGGAAAAAAACAATCCCACCAAATATCTTGGAAGTGCAGGAAAGAGTAGACCAAACGTATCAATATGAGAGAATAGTAAATAAAATAGAAGGAAGAGAAGGTGGCCATGAAAAAGCATGGCAAGATTGGTTAGCATATAGGTGTAAGGTATAAATAGAGGTTATAGCAAAAGGATGAATAGCTTAAAACAGATATGAGGTTAAAGCATGTACATTATTGCATATTAATTAATAATTGATAGGGTATGACTGCAAAGCTGAAAGATTTAAGTAAAAAATGTTAAAACTGTTAAAACAGGACGAATATGCTGAGCATTCCGCTTGTGAGTAAGAACTAATTGTCAATGTCAATTATTTTTACTTTGCATAATTGTATAAGTTGAATATAAGGATTATAAATTAAATTAAGGCAATAGCAAAGAAAAGCAAAATTGAATTTATTTTATTTATGTATTTTTATTTTATTTAATTTTATGTTATTGTGTTTAATTATTGTTTATAACTTATGTTGTTTTTTCTGTGTATGTAAGAAATAAAAATGAACAATGAAGAAGTATCAGTATTGGGCTGAGTTAATGAAAGGAGCTCACCCTCTAATATTAAACTCAGTATCATGTGCTGACATAAACTGTAAGAGAAACAAAAACTGACAGGAAGCAGTATAAATATCAATATTGGACTGTGTTTAGGAGAGGGGCTCACCCTCCAATAATGTGATCAGGATAATGTACTGACATAAATTATAAGATAAACAAAAAACTGACAGGGAGTAAAAGGGGATAAAGAAGGTACGCAGACTTCCCAAGTCTATACCCTACAAAACAAAACCAGCGTCCTCACTATCAGATAAAACCCTACATAAATACATATACAGTAAGAAACAAAAGTAAATAAGTAAAATTAAGTAAATATAACAAGACAAGCCAACAAAGAACAGACACACAATATTCTGACCTGACTTGTGATGGAGCAGCAAAGAATGAGGAAGTGACTCTGTGGAAGGCGTATCTTATACTTTCTGCCTGTCTCTGATTGGTTCCTTTTTTCTGCCTGTCTTTGCTGCTATGGAGTAGTAAAGGAAGATTATGCAAAATATGAAGCCTCCTGTCATGTAATAAAATTAGTGTTATATCAGTGTTTCTAGGTGGTAACACCGGCTGCGACAACAAAGGAAAAACAACAGACTCTAGTACATCAAACCTGCTATGTTTTTGTAATATATGGAAAGCTGACCGTGCCGTATCAAAATTCTGTAAATAACACTTGAATAGTGCTATTTGGGATTTTGGAAGACAAATGGGGTTCTTTCTGGAACACTGGGAAAAATAACATTAGAGAAACTTCTTTAAAACAATTACTAAAAATACTAACAATGACAATACTTTAATAGACATCACTTTAAAAAGCGTAATTAAAAGTATTGGTGGGTTGAAAGAGAGCTTGGCTTTAAGCAGAAGAGTCCTCATCATGTAATTAAATCAAATCAAATCAAGATGGATTTCCAGATTAGTTATTTGATATATTCAATCCAAAGTACCTTTCAATTAACTTGCCTGTGAGTGACCCTGACTTGGTGGTTGAATTGATTTGAATATACAATTTCTCTAATGCCGCTTTCTTGTAGGTTTCCAAAAAACAGTGGAGCGATTTATTTTGGTATTTTACATGTTTGTGTGCTTTTGAAGGATTGCACGTACAGTGTGGTATCAGCTGGATGTTTTTGATAGGGGTATTTTTATAATAGTTTTTTTGAATAACGCTTTTAAAACACAATACTATTACTTTATAGCTTTCTTCTAGATGTCCTTAATTGGTTCATGAGTTCTCCACAACATGCAACTACATCAAGACCTCTCGCTAATGGATTTCTGCAAGTAGGTGAATACATTGTACTAAACATTAAAATGCATGTAGTCAACTTATTTGGTTATTGGAATCCCCCCACCCCACACACACACATCATTTTATTGCTACAACATTGTTGTGTTGATGTCAATTGTTGTGTTAATGCTTTTGTATTTCTTTTGTATACTTGTGACCACTGGCGTACATACCAGGGTCGCAGGGGTCGCGGCTGCGACCGGGCCCGGCCCACCAGGGGGCCCGGCCGCCCCTGCGACCCTGTATGTACCCACTGGGCCAGCCTCTTCTCCTGGGGGCCCCAGGAGCCGGCCACCTCAGGGCCCCCCGAGGCTGGCCCTGCTTACACCCGGCGGGCAGTCAGGCTGGCCGGTGCGCGAGGGAGCACTCTCCCCTGAGTGCTTCCTCTTCAGCTCCCTCGCGCACCGCAGTGATACCGGAGCCAGAAGATGACGTCATCTTCCGGCGGCGGCATCCCTACGCGGCGCGCGAGGGAGCTGAAGAGGAAGCACTCAGGGGAGAGTGCTCCCTCGCGCACCGGCCAGCCTGACTGCCCGCCTAGGAGCCCAGCAGCACCACTGGACCCCAGGGAGTCCCCTCAGCACTCCAAAAGGTAGGGAGGCTGGGGGGATTAAATAAAAAAAAACATGTGTAAGTGTGTGTGAGTGTTAGTGTGTGTGAGTGTTAGTGTGTGTGTGTGAGTGTGTGTGTTAGTGTGTGTGTGAGTGTTAGTGTGTGTGTGAGTGTTAGTGTGTGTGTGTGTGTGTGTGAGTGTGTGTGTGAGTGTGTGTGTGGGTGTTAGTGTGTGTGAGTGTTAGTATGTGTGAGTGTTAGTGTGTGTGAGTGTGTGTGTGTGTGAGTGTGTGTGTGTGAGTTTGTGTGTGTGAGTGTGTGTGTGTGAGTGTGTGTGTGTGTGTGTGTGTGAGTGTGTGTGTGTGTGTGAGTGTTAGTGTGTGTGTGAGTGTTAGTGTGTGTGTGTGTGTTAGTGTGAGTGTTGGTGTTTGTGTTAGAGGGTGTGTGTCTGCTAGTGAGTGTCAGTGAGTGTGTTACTGTGTGTGTCTGTTACTGAGTGTGTTTGTGTGTGTGTGTTAGTGAGTCTGTTTGATGTCTGTTAGTGAGTGTGTGTTTGTCAGTGAGAGTGTATGTTTTGTAAGTGAGTGTGTATGTATGTCTGCCGCTGAGTGTGTCTCTTTCAGTAAATGTGTGTGTCTGTTAGCTAGTGTGTATGCATTTGTTCATGAGAGTGTGTGTGTGTGTCTTCAGCACTTACCTTTCTCCAGCGCCGGACTCCCATGGCGCTGGGGATCTCTCCGCCTCTCAGCTCCGAATGCGCATGCACGGCAAGAGCCGCGCAAGCATTCAAACCGCCCATAGGAAAGCATTGCTCAATGCTTTCCTATGGACGTTCAGTGTCTTAAAATGGCGGAAGCGCCTCTAGCGGCTGTCAGTGAGACAGCAACTAGAGGCTGGATTAACCCTCAGTGAAACATAACAGTTTCTCTGAAACTGCTATGCTTTCAGCTGCAGGGTTAAAACTAGAGGGACCTGACACCCAGACCACTTCATTGAGCTGATGTGATCTGGGTGTCTGTAGTGGTCCTTTAAGTGTGTGTGCATCTGCATGCACTGGCGTACATACCGCGGTCGCAGCCCTGCAACCCCTGCGACCAGGTGCCCGCCGCCATGTGTTGCTGCCCCGGCCTGCGCAGAGTAAGCGCGAGGGGGGGGGGGCCCACGGATCAATTTTCGCACCGGGCCCCATGGGTCATGTGTACGCCACTGCTTGTGACAAGTATTTACTATTGCACAGCATACATCCTATATGTAACACATGGCCCAGGCTTGACCAAGAACCTACCAGTGCAGACACTAGTCAAGATCAATATACTAACTGGGTGATTCACTGAAGTAAGAACTCAAAGTGAATCTCAATTCAAGGCAAAAAATAGCAAAACTGGAATCATTCCTTTAGTCTGCTATGTTCTTCCAGTTCTACTTTGATCTCAAATGTGAAATGCTATGAAATCACTTTGATTTCCTATTTTGGTGAATATCGCCATGTGCACCTCAAGCCATTCTTCTGTTAAAAATAGCAGAAGGTGCAAACTAAAATATACACATAAGTTCAGGGGCGGACTGAGAGCCTTTGGGGCCCCCGGGCAAAATTAGATCCCAGGTCCTTTGAATGCACAAATATATGTGCATTAAATAAATGTTAAAAAATCACTATAGTGTCAGGAAAACAAAGCGGTTTTCCTGACACTAAAGTGCCTTAAGGGTGCCCCAACCCTCAGCGCTAAAGGGGTTAAAACCCCTTCAGCAGCTTACCATTATCCAGCACCAGGCTCCCTCGGCACTGCTGACCTCTCCTCCCCCACTGACGTCAGCTCCCGAGTGGAGCGAAATGCGCATGCACGGCAACTGCCGCGAGCATTCAAACAGTCAATGCTTTCCTATAGACGTTCTGCACATTAGGATGACACCCACTAGAGGCTGGATTAACCCTGCTAAGTAAACATAGCAGTTTCTCTGAAACTGCTATGTTTACCTCTGAAGGGTTAAAACCTGAGGGACCTGGCACCCAGATCACTTCATTGAGCTGAAGTGGTCTGGGTGAATATAGTGTCCCTTTAAATACAACTATCAAATAATACAGCATTCCTTTGGATGTGTATATTGTGAAGACCTGTGTATCAATGCATGTTTTCATTTGAGTCTGTGTGAATGCACTTGTGCATGTCTGGATGACTACATGTGCTTTTTTGTATATAGTGTCAGTGTGAATGCATATGTGACAGGTGGCAGAGTGTGTGAGCGAGGTGGTGACAGGTAGGAGAGTGGGGGGTACCTGGAGGCAGAGTGAGGGAGGGAGGGGGTGAGTGGTGGTAGAGTGAGGGGGAGACACAGTGACGGATGGGGGGTGACTAGTGACAGGGGGAGGGAGGGGGGAGTGACTAGTGACAGAGTGAGGGGATGATGAGTGACAGAGTGAGGGAGGGGGTGACTAGTAACAGAGTGAGGGAGGGAAGGGATGACTAGTGACAGAGTGAGGGGATGACTGGTGACAGAGTGAGGGTGACTAGAGGCAGAGCAAGGGAGGGAGGGGGTGACTAGGGACAGAGTGAGGGAGGGAGTGGTGACTAGTGACAGAGTGAGGGAGGGAGTGACTGTCACTAGTCACCTCCTCCCTCCCTTACTCTGTCACTAGTCATCCCCTCACTCTGAGGGAGGGGGTGACAGTGACAGAGGGAGGGAGGGAAGGGATGACTATTGACAGAGTGAGGGGATGACTGATGACACGGTAAGGGAGGGAAGGGGTGACTAGTGACAGAATGAGGGAGGTCATGACAAGTGACAGAGGGGGTGACACAGTGACAGAGGGAAACATGGGGTGACTAGTGACAGAGGGAGGGATTGGGTGACTGTAACTAGTCACACCCTCCCTCCCTCTGTCACTAGTCATTCCTTCCCTCTATCACTAGTCACCCCATGTCTCCCTCTGTCACTGTGTCACCCCCTCTGTCACTTGTCACGACCTCCCTCATTCTGTCACTAGTCACCCCTTACCTCCCTTACCATGTCACCAGTCATCCCCACAGTCATCCCCACAGTGACAGAGGGAGGGGGTGACACATTGACAGAGGGAGGGGGTGACAGTGACAGAGGGAGGGGGTGACAGTGACAGAGGGAGGGGGTGACACAGTGAAAGAGGGGTGACACAGTGACAGAGAGAGGGGGTGACACAGTGACAGAGGGGTGACACAGTGACAGAGGGGTGACACAGGGAGGGGGTGACACAGTGACAGAGGGAGGGGGTGACATGGTGACAGAGGGAGGGGGTGACATGGTGACAGAGGGAGAGGGTGACAGTGATAGAGGGGTGACACAGTGACAGAGGGAGGGGGTAACATGGGGGGTGACAGTGACACAGGTGGGGTGACACAGTGACAGAGGGAGGGGGTGACACAGTGACAGAGGGAGGGGTGACAGTGACAGATGGAGGGGGTGACACAATGACAGTGGGAGGGGGTGACACAGTGACAGAGGGAGGGGGTGACACAGTGACAGAGGGAGGGGTGACAGTGACAGATGGAGGGGGTGACACAATGACAGTGGGAGGGGGTGACACAGTGACAGAGGGAGTGGGTGACACAGTGACAGAGGGAGGGGGTGACATGGTGACAGAGGGAGGGGGTGACAGTGACAGAGGGTGGGGATGACACAGTGACAGATGAAGGGGGTGGCGGTGACAGAGGGAGGGTGTGATGGAGACAGAGGGAGGGGGTGTTAGTGACAGAAGGAGGGGGTGACAGTGACAGAGGGAGGGGGTGACATGGTGACAGAGGAAGAGGGTGACATGGTGACAGAGGGAGTGGGTGACAGTGACAGAGGGAGGGGGTGACACAGTGAGGGGGGTGAGTAGTGCCTACCTTTCTCTCTGCTCTCTCCCAGGCTGCTGCTCCTTCCCCTGGTGGCTGTGATCGGGCTCTGTGTGAGAGGAGTAAACAGGAAGTGATGTCACTTCCTAGCCCTGCCTCTCCCCAGCACACAGAGCCGCGTGGGACAGGAAGCAAGAGACCTGGCAGAGAGGAGGTGAAGCTGCCAGGTCTCATTAAGTGGGAGGGAGGAGGGGGGTAATATGCTGAGCGGTAGGTTGCTGGGGCCCTGCTCAACATCAGGGGCCCCAGCAACCTAATAAAGGAAAATATATTTTTTATTATTATTTTGCCGTTCCAGTTGGAGAGATCTCTGATCTCTCCAACTGGAGCATGGCTTTGCGGTCGGGCCCCTGGCTGTCTCAGGCCCTCGGTCCATGACCGATATGCCCGAGTGGTCAGTCCGCCCCTGCATAAGTTGTTTCATAATATCAACAAACTGTTTAATGAACAGAAACATTTGACCTACATTCTTTTACAATTGAGCCATGTTTGAAAGCTGTAACTGTAAGTGTCGCTTCTTAAAAAAAATGCAAAATTTAGTTTTGATAATTAGTGGACATTCCCTTTACAACATTGATATTGAAAAGGCTTCTTCCAAATATTGATTGAATGAATAGTGAAATAGCATCTAGTGGCCTACTAAAGAAATCAAAAACTGTCTGCAATTCATAAAGTAAAATTTACATTTTATACTGCAAAATCAATACAATGGGCATCATAACATACTCGGAAAATATAAACAACATCGATAAACTCTTAAAAAGAAAGTGCAAGTAAACTATGCATCATTAAGCAAATCAAGCAGTGGAAATAGTTCATTTTTAGACACAAGGAAAACATTGAGATAGAGAATGACAAACCAGATTCCTGAAAGTGTCATTTTAGTTGCATGTTATTGCTACAACTAAGTGATGCAATTAAATACAGTTATTGGATCATTCAATTAAGTTATTTATTTTAAGCCAGATGCTACTTCTTCTCTGTGTCAGCAAAGACAGTCAGATGCTCTTGCTGTGAATACTGTTTCCTCCCGCTTGTAATAAAGTTGAAAGCTAGATGGATACATTAAGCCAAAAATGCAAGGCAGGGATCGAAACCTCTTCAGTCACTGAATACAATTAAATGGGACCTGCAATAGGAAGAAACCCACATAAGGCATTTTTAGGAAATAAAAAAAAATTCTATCATGAACCTTCAGTAAGATAGCTATTGATAATTTGTAGCATATATCAAGACTATGTGGATTCAACAAATACTACGGATACAAACCACATTGCTGCCAGACAATAAACATATGTAATAGACTGTGTATGAATAAATCAAATCCCTTTTAATGAATCGATCCATCTGGGATCTACCTCTTGAGTGTAGAGTGAATAACTCTCCACAGGTAAATCACAGAAGGATTGATTTGCTCAGGTGTCTATTAAACGGATACTCCAGCCAAATAATGTAATTCTGTGCATAGGAATATGCACACAGTTGGTATTAACCAACCTAAAACTCTTGTTCGGGGCTGGCTGATACCACAATGATGGCACCAGAGGGGTTAAACTCCACATGTGCACTATTTCAAATCGAAACAGTGTACATGCAAATTCCAGGCACCATGTCCACATCAAATAACTGAAGTGGTCATGGTGCCTAGAGTCATTCTTTAAAGGGCATTTGTCATACCAAAAGAAATTCATATTAAAAATCAACATCCATGTATATATTGTATTCCAAAAACTTATGAGTGGGGGAGACTCGATGGTTGGGCACTTTTTTTCCATCTAGGCAAAATACTTCCTCAGCAGTCATTTCTATGTTGAACTTTTGGTCTATGTGATACTTTATCTAAAAGCATTTCAACTCACAAATAATTATTTCGAAATCATGATTTGAAAATAAGAGATTTTGAAGAAATGTATAAAACAAAAATTTGCAGTTTGCAAAAATATTCAACCCCTCTGCTTTGTAAGCTCTATGTTTACAGAAGCCAAAAAAAATTGACCTGAAGGCAATACAATAATCTAACAATTGGCCGCTAACAGCGAGACATTAAAGTAATGAGCATTTTGTTCTAGATTGAAGTCCTACTCTGATAAGCATCACTGGTCAGGTTGCGGGTCTGATGGAAAGCTGTGTCAATGAAGAAAAAAAGTATATTCTAGAGAAGTAAGAAACAGAGTTAGAAAAAGGGAAATTACTTGAAGACTGATTTTGTTTTGAACTGCAGTTCTTCTGAATTTGGGCCAATCAGATGACTGTCTGAATTCCAAATTTCCAAACTGCCATACAGACTAAGCATTTAATGAATGACTTGTGCAATGGACAAGCATGTCCATTTGATTTATGATTTGGAGTTCCACCTTTGGCACCAAAAAAAAGATGATTGATGAATAGGGGACAGTTCATTTTATTCACATATCAAGTAAGAAATGACTAATAGAGGGATAAAAGGAGGAGCAGTAAAAAAAAAATCTATATTTCTATATTATTGATTTAATAAGTACATATGGACATATAAATATAGATTTTTCTCTTCTTTTTCTCTCTCTTGGTTATTTTTTCTTACTTGATCTGTAAATCAAATGGCAGTAAAGTGAGCCTATGAATGTAGTGCAAAATATATTTGTCTTGTTAGCTAGCAGCATGTAAAACACAGAAACATTTTTGTTCTCATAAACACTATTCATTTAGTGGAAGAGACAAGGCATGTATGCAGGACCACCAAATGATGAATGCAGCTTACATAAACATTACACTGCCTGACTAAGATCTAATCTGAGATAAGGTGTCTTGTTACAGGACATCCCTGCATGTTACAAAACAATGTGGTAAAAAGAAGGTAGGGGAGAGGGGGTTGAGAAAAGCCAATACCTAAAATATATATAATTCTAAGCTTGATTATATACAAACATATTACTCCTATTTAATATTTTTCTTATATTCATAGATATTATTTGTTAAATATTTTTTTTAGATAATCCTAAAAATATCCGTATATAAATTAAAAATAATAAACTAAATTACACATACATCTATATTCTAACTAGGGATGTGCACGGGTAAAAAATTAGGTTTGGTTCAGAAATTCGGGTAAGTAAAAAAAATGTGTCTGCTTTGGCTATTCGGACCAATGGCATTTGGTTCAGTTTTGCACTTCGGAACTACCGAAAGTTGTCACTTCAGAACTTCGGCGCTTCGTAACTTCGGCACTTCGGACATTCGTAAGCATCCGAATGTCAGAATGACTTGAAATTCATACGAAATTTGTACTTCCGGAATTAAACAAATTGCACATGTCTATTGCTCATTTCATTGGACAGGGAATAGTGAAACTGGATTGGACAAGCATTACATTGCACAAAAAGAATTAGCTTATTTGTCAAGATGCCTGTCATCATTCATGTAATTTTTCCTCCCTCTCTCTTGTTTTGCCACTTTTCAAGAAATCCGAATCACTTCTGAGCTTCAGCGCTTTGGCACTTCTGAACGACCGAACTTTGTCACTTCGGGACTTTAGCATCCAAATGGCATGAAATTCGTACGAATGTACATTCGGGATGAAACAAATTGCACATGTCTAATGAGAACAGTATAGTCAGTGTAACCAAAATCCAGACAACAGATAAGTTAATGTGTAAATGTCTCAAAATATATACTCATATTATAAACAATTAATTAAATTATGAAGAATCCACACTTAATGGATATGTCTACGATATCCATATTCAAACTTAAAGGGAATCAAAGGACATATATATCAAAATCGGAAATTACAGCATAAATGGCGACTGAAACTCTGGCAAAAGCTTCAAGACTTTGACAGTTCTCTATGTTTAAACTACTATAATCTTAACAGTTTTTATGTCATTTTTGTGTACTTTAACTCCTTAAGAGAAGGTAGTTATTGGAATTAATGATGAAAATAATCATGGAACAATTATGTCATTTATTGATCAAACTCAATAAATCTGCCATTAGGATTAGGTCAACACTCATTACAATAGTGCACACCTATCCGTTTCCATTCATCACTTAACCAAGTTGGGCATCAAAAGGACAGATTAGAAATTCCTTAAAATTGGCTACACAAGGACTTTTTGGAGAACATGGACTCTGGGGAACACCTATTTAAGACACTTACTCTGGAACATTATCTCTTGGGACATATTCTCAAACATACCCTTTTTCCCTCTGGAATCCATGGCACACGCTATACATTTCTAAGTCTCAGATCAATTCTGAGACTTAGAAACTTTTCCAGAATTTCTTTTACTTAGCTGTTCCATCTTTCTACACTTTACTTAATCTTTAAACACTTCACACTCACACCCATTGGATTACCACTCCAGGACACAAGAGATTTTACTACAGAAGACTTAATTATAATTGGTTTATTTTAATCTTCCTTTCTGGATAATTATTGATCCAATTCCAAAAATATGGAATCATACTTAACCAAAGGGAATAATAACATTCAGGATTTCCAATTGCAGTGGAAATTATTAAATCATATTGATATACTGGTAATGTGCCACGTTTAGCATATCAAGTGATTGTCCAGAGATGGACACTCTTAACAGTTACTAGATACTTAAGAGATTACAAATTAGTTGTAATATCAATTATTTAAATTTGAATAACTATTAAATACTGTAGTAGAAAGATTTTAATGCTTAAAGTCTTCTTGGCTACTGAATGGTAAAGAATAAATTGAACTAATTGAGTGAAACTGTTCAAAGGCATTGAAACTTGGTGTTTTTTTGTGAATTATTTGTGTGAACTATAAATCCTCTAATACACACACTCCAAGGTCTCATAGAGTTGAAAATTGTAAGTTAAATCTTATCGTTAATTAACAAGGGGATACAGAGCCATAATATTGATTTTTGATTTTATAAAACAAATAATAATCCTTTGATATTTTTTATAAAATAAAGTTCTTAATATTTGAATTAACCCGTACATATTCTCACAGCACACACAAAATTCTGCCATCCTGACATTTTTTGCTAAATTAAGATGGAGTGGTTTGGCCGAAACAGATTTTTCCTCTGTGCATAAGTTTACAAATTAACATCAATGGATATAGAAATGAGCACTTTTGGATAAACTGTGTGTAAGTGGAGGCTACATTACAAACCCAGACACTGCTATGAACTCAAAAACACATAAGGAGGAGAATTGTGTGGAAAACCAAAAAGAGAATGGCTCAACAGATTGACACTATTTGAAAATTGCACTTCGAAAGGGCCACCAAACCAACCTGACCCACCCGAAGCAAATCTGCCCCAAATAAGTGGCAAAATTTGCTTCTAAATACTTACAGGGTATTTATTAACCCCTTAAGGACACATGACATGTGTGACATGTCATGATTCCCTTTTATTCCAGAAGTTTGGTCCTTAAGGGGTTAAACTAAGAAATTAAAATGACAACAAAGTGAATTTCAAATCTAAGGCCCAAATTGCTGAAATTCTCTAACTCAGCTATGTTTCAAATTAAGCTAATTATCACTTATGTGAAAAACCCTGTTTACGTTTTACAGCATTATTATGTCAGACTTGACTAAATAGTAATATTCAGTAGCAATTTTCATTTTTTATTTTTTCTATATCTACTCAAAAATACCAAATTTTGGCTTTAAAATCATACTCTTAGAGCCGTCGAGTTTGCAATAAAATTACTGTTTACACATTACACATTTTTTTACTGCATTCCAGAAAACAAATATATATATACAGTAAATTCAAGTGCTCTTAATACCTTTGCAATGCTCTTTATTTGTGATTCTGCAGACCTGTAGCAATGTATGTGGTCTTATAGTTTATAAAAAAAGATATTGGGTAATTTGCCTCCCTTTAGTGTAAGCTGCATTGTTCCTTGAGTTATCTACAGACAGCAGTTGGCCTGTCTAAATAATAGACCTTGCTTAAAGAAAGTGCACCTACCATTGTTCACTGAGTATAGAGAGACTGGTAGAGGGAATAATAACTCTAATATTTGTTAAACTTAAGAACCATATAACCATTACAATATATATATTTCATGATAGTTCTAGTTTAAGACTGGCTTGTTCTTTTAACCTATTTACCAGACAGTACATTTTATTATTTAAAAAAAAAACAAAAAAAAACTTGGGGTTTTGGTGTCAGCTAACATAATGACTACTATTTGCTTCAAACACTACTAATTGCTAGCAAATGAAATAAAAATAACAAAAATAGAACTTTAAATACTTCCAAAACATTCTAAAAGACAAATATTGCATTTATATATATATATATATATAGTGCTTAAATCACGAGAATGTGAAATCAATACACATTTTCGAATATCCTGCCCAACATTATATGTAAAGAATCCTTAACTCAAAATAGTGTTAATTTAATGGCAGCAAAAGATGCAATTTATATGTTCAGTGTTACGATGCAACAACTTTAAATCAAAATCAAAAAATCAAAAAACCAAAATCAAAAGTTACATGCAGATATATTTTTCACAATGTAGAGGTTACTTTTGTGTTCCTGATGGTTACTGAATGAGTTAACACAGTTGCAATAAAGCTAAGATAGCACAAATATTTAAATAATATTTTGGAGACTTTCTTTGTTTTACAAACAATAGAGGTATTGATATTTTTCCTTTTGACCAGGAATGTAATTTCAGTGATAGAGTAGAAAGACTGAATGATAAAAGAAAGCACTTTGCTGACTCAGAATGTGCCATAATTATTCCTGATTTCCTGCAAACTTTAAATACGTGGATAACAAGATCTTGACAAGAAGGTGACCCATCTCCAGAACAAAAGATGTTTGTCTGACAAGTACTCTATTAAAACAGCTAGGACAAAAGAGCAAATGCTGGAATTAAATGCACTCTGGGGCCAGTGGGTGAAGAGTTGAAATAAAATGCAGATTCTGAAGTATCAAAAACCTTTGAAGATCAAAGAATAAAGGTTCTGTGAAATCATGATTTACAAAAGGGTAGATACTTCTAGTATGGTCTATATGTAGTAAACCAAATCAATGAATGGTTTTGGAATAAATACATAGATCATTTATATAAAAATAATTTCATACAGAGTTAACTTATTTAATTGGTGCTGTCAGGGTATTTATATCGGCAGACATTTTGTGCTATGATAGAAATTAAAATGTATATTGTCAGAATCACTCTGAACAGAGCAGACTCCATTTTGTTATTTTCAAGCTAACAAAAGACAAAGATTTCTATCCTTTCTGTAACGCTAACTACTGAGCTGGGATCTTAGGAATGTTTGTATATACAAACCAAGTGATAAGAAATGAGAACGGGGGATGGATTCTCTGTCTAGATGCTAATGGAATAGAAATAATTCTAAACCCAGACATTTGTGACAGAGAAGATTAAATAATTTAATTTTACTTTCTATATTTTACAAGGTCCCATTGTAATTTAGGGGTCATATTTAGTTTATAACTGTCAGTTGTAGAAATTACGACAGAAATTGCAGACACAAAGACTAAGGCAAACTCTTTGAACTGACAAGTAACTTAAGTTATAGGTAGTCATATAGATAAGCCAAAATAACGTCAGAATAGCCACCAGGAAAAGTTAACTCTTTCCTGGATAGGGATGTTTAGTGGGAAGAGACTACCCTCTATAGACCAAATACCTAAATTGCTATCTGGAAGGTAACCACTAGTGTTGTCGCGAACCCGAAATTTTCGGTTCGCGAACGGCGAACGCGAACTTCCTCAAATGTTCGCGAAACGGCGAACCGCGCGAACCGCCATTGACTTCAATGGGCAGGCGAATTTTAAAACCAACAGGGACTCTTTCTGGACACAAAAGTGATGGAAAAGTTGTTTCAAGGGGACTAACACCTGGACTGTGGCATGCCGGAGGGGGATCCATGGCAAAACTCCCATGGAAAATTACACAGTTGATGCAGAGTCTGCTTTTAATCCATAAAGGGCAGAAATCACCTAACATTGACACCTGTCCTCAAAGCCCCTGATACACACTGACACAGAGCAGAATAGAGACTGCTCTTCTATTACAGTGAAAAAAAAATGATTTCTTTAAAATCTAAAGCTTAAGCTATTGTTAAAACAGATATGAGTGGTGGCACTGACTGTGCAAATGGGCAAGGCATCCAACCTGACACAGAAGCTGGCAGGCAACTGCTCTTCTATTACAGTGAAAACAAATTATTTATTTTAAATCTAAAGCTTAACCAATTGTTAAAACAGATATGAGTGGTGGCACTGGGCAAGTAGGCACAGTATCCAATGTGAACCTCACACAGAAGCTGGCAGGCAGGCACCTGCAATTACATTACACAGGAAAAAAAAAAAAAAAAAGCAGCCTGATGTTATAGCCCTAAAAAGGGCTTTTTGGGGTGCTGTCCTTACAGCAGAGATCAGATGAGTCCTTCAGGATTGTAGTGGACACTGAATACCCTAGCCTAGCTATCAATTTCCCTATCTAATCAGCAGCAGCTAAACTTTCCCTCCTCTCACTAAGCATGCAGCTTCAGAATGAATCGAAAATGGATGCTGGGAGGGAGGTTGGAGGGTGTGGAAGGGAGGGAGTGCTGCTGATTGGCTGGAATGTGTCTGCTGACCGAGAGGCACAGGGTCAAAGTTTGCCCAATGATGACGAATAGGGGGCGGATCGAACCGCCCATGTGTTCGCCCGCGGCGGCGAACGCGAACACGCTAAGTTCGCCGGGAACTGTTCGCCGGCGGACAGTTCGGTACATCACTAGTAACCACACCTCCGGTTTCCCTATTGGTCTGTCACCTAGTGACGAACAGAGAATCTTTCCCTTTAAAAAGTTAAGACAAAGGGAAGAGAGAGGGAAGTCAAAGAGTCAGAAGCAGGCTAAGCAGTCAAAGAGTCGGAGTTGAAGTGAGTTGGAGTTTTGGTTTCAGATTCGGCCATGTAGAGAAATCCATGACAGATATCCACTCCAGGGCACTCAGAATTCCTTATACACCAATCACACATCCATTCAGTTCCTGAGACTACCTACTCATCTGATGAGAATATTTACCTAACTGGTAATTATACTGGTTTCATTTAATTAATCTAAATTAATTAAAATTTTCTAATAGCATGACATATGACTGGATACATCACGGTCAGATTTCGATATTTAGAAATCTTAGTTACTAAAGAATATATAGTTATAGCATCATATTATGCAGGTGGGAAAATAATATATTATTATACAATCACATGTTAGCATATCGTGATATTTATCCAGGTGTATTGATTTGCTCTAAAATAAGATAAAATATCTGTTTAGGCAAGTTAAAATTCAGCTTGTAGAATCTGGTAGATTATTCTTATTGGATGGTTCCAGGAAATGACTAATGAGCTGGTTTAGGTGTTATTTTATTTAAAATTACATGAGAATAGGTCTTAATTACCTAGGAGGTCTAGCCAGCTTTGAAAGGGTTATTCTAACTGTTAGCTAAGTTTATGGCCTTACGCTGCAAGCTGTGTGAAAGAAAGCTTTTCTGTGTGTGTAAGTTTCTTGACAGCTAACGTTGTAGATTCTATACTGTGTCAGCCATTGGAATGTATTGCCATTTGTATTGCATACTCACGTTATACTGAATATTCATTGATTATTATCACGCATGTTACATATTATTATTATTTAAATTGTCACAATAAATTGTATCTGTCTTTATAACAAATTGTGATTTTATTTAAATGGAATACATTTCCCTTACATGATAACGATCTTTGGGGTCTAGAGAATTGAAATAGTGGGCAATTCTCAACTGTTTACTATTATTATCCCATAAATACCCCCACAGTGCGTTCATATTCTTTATGTATGTCTACGAGAGCACCCTTCTTTTTTTTGTTATCAATCTTTATTTTTCAATGCTTAGAATAAAAAAAAATTGCATTTGCTGTCACAACAGCAGAACAAGCACAAATAAACTATTTAGAATAAGCAGTATTATGGCATTTGAGAAAACAGCACAGTTTTGGTATAATAAACATGCTATGTTATATGATTTAATGAACAGGCTACTCAAACATGTCTAGAGAAGTAGTATATATGTTAGCTGGCATGAGAAACTGACTAGGCATTCTAGGTGTAGATGCAGACTTATGCAAGGACGTGAGGCATGGCACATGCTTAACAGAAAGTTATCCAAGAGCGTATGGGATAGCATGCTACCATAAACTAAGCTAGTATTATGTGAGTGCAGTAGTAGCAGGACATTGTGAATGTTATAGCAGTTAGGTAGATAATGGCTACAATATTACAATATTACCAGCTTAGAGTTGCACAAATTATATATAAATGACCACTAGGACTGTGTAGCACAACATAAAAAGGCACACCAGGGCTTGTGAAGGGATACAAGTATAATAATTAGGACAACAGATCCAAAGCAAATAAGTATCCTGGAACACATCAGCGGCTACTATAAGCCAGGGGAGTAAAAGTATTAGTCCCCCAACAAGAGTCTCCGTTAATCCAATCCACAGTATTGGGAATCAGCTTGAGTATGTTGGTTAGTGACTCATCTCTCTGCCACCAGGCTCGTGTGATGTTGCTGGGTGTTCCACTGCATGACATATCTGGTACCGAAGGGCGGCAGCTCTGTATCATTTCGGCCTCAGGCCTGAGTGTGAGCCCATGCTCCTTGTCCACGGATCTCCCTCATTGTTGTGGTGGTATCACGGGTCTGCAGGTTCACAGGGACGTGCAGTAATTACCGGGTACATGGACGACAAGCTGGAGATACCTCCAGGTGGATCCTCAGCCCAGAAGAGAGACTGGATGCCAAAACATCACTCCAGGTTGGCTGTGCAGCAGGTGGGGTGAGTGTAGAAGCTCTGCTGTAGATGTGATGCCAGAACCTCTGGCAGACTGCGCCACATCTCTTAAGAAAGTGCTCTTTCCAACCCAGCTAAACTGGCCTGCATGGCCTCCACAAGGATCCTGCGCGGCGGCCATTTTATTGTGTCACGCAGTTTGAGGGTTGCCGGCTTTTCATCTTAAAGGATAAGATTCCACCATCCTAGTGGGGATCAAGATAACTCCCACTGATCCAAGGTGGGAGGTAACGGGGCTTCAAGCATGTAGCCACCAGGGGAGATCAGTTGCCTATCACAGCGGCATGCACATGAGCTTGAATAGGCCACAAGCAGGAACCAGGTAGCCATGTCACAAGATAGTCCAGACCAAGCTTAGAGTGTGTGCAGGGCTTTATTAGTAAGCATCTGGTAGCCTGGGGTTGCCAGGAACTGAACCTTTACCTTGAAATAGCTTGATTTTAGCTAAATTCCTCTGGAGCTAGTGGAAGACACGTCCGGCCACGAGAGCACCCTTCTATGAAAAAAACAAAAACCTGTTACATAGTTATATAGTAACTAGGTTGAAAAAAAAACTAAAATCCATTCAGTTCAACCTTTCAACCGCCCCACAAAAATAATATTAATTCTTGACTCCACAATGGCAATCAGATTTTTCATTGGATCAACAGCCTTTTCACATGCATATTAATTAATTAATTGAGCAAGAATTACTCATTCAGAGTAAGAAGGAAAACCTGCATTGGTTTAATGGGAATGGTAAGTTCATTATTTTTAATACATGATTCAAAATAGGTTTCCTTATATTATATTGACAGGGAGGCATCCATATAGGATTAAAGAGTTATTCCAAACCTTTTGGGGAAGTAGGGAGAGAGTGGGATGGAAAACAAACGTTATCCCTCCCTAAGCATCAGTGACAATATAGGGCGGTGGGGAGGGCTCACAAAATTGAAAACGGAGGGGTATATCCATGCTTCAGCTGTCGGCAAGGGAGAAGTTCAATATGTCAGTTGCCAGCATGCACTGTGCACTGCCGACAGATGTACTTTATGCATAGAATTGACATTTGGAAGTGTGGAGTTCTGGTTTGCCAAAGTCACACGTGCTAGGGATGTAACTAACATTTCTCTGTACAAGCAGCATTTTAAGCAGAAATGCTGCACATGCATCATGACCACTTCAGATCACTGCAGTGGTCATATTGATTTGAGTAACCCTTTAAAGACTTTGGATTTAAAACTTTGAAAACAAATATTGCACCACATATCTTATCTGAAGCTTTATCTTGGGTTTACAATGGAAAAGAAGATGATCTACCTCCTGATCCCACAACACAGCAAAACAATATTGTTCCTGTTTCCTTACAGCAGAAATAGTCAACTATGTTACGTCATATTCTTCCTGATTTGACTAATACTGAATACTAATAGTTATGTTATTAGGGAAGAAAAATAATCTAATTTATATCAATTGATATGACTCTTCTTGTCTCCCAATATAAATCTAGCTGGTTTCTAGTTTCTCTGTATATGTTTTCAATACTTGTGTTGTCTGTGTAATTTATAGATCCAGACATTGGTGCAAAATGTTTATTTACAGTTTGTACTTTAATTGAAGGTTTCTTATATTTAGAGTTAAAGGGAACAAAGCCGTTTTCCTGGCACTATAGGGTTAATAGGTCCCCCGCTCCCTCGCGCTCCCCTCCCTCCTGACTGAAAGGGGTTTTAAAAGTGCCCACACTCCTCCACTGCCGACGTCAGCCAGCGGGGGAGACCTAATGAGCATGCATGGCAATTATTCAATGCTTTCCTATGGGGAAAATCTGACTGTAGATGTTTTTTTTTACTCCACTACATTTGATTGAATGCAGAGCCTGAGGATGTCCAGAGTCAGTTAATGGACCAAAAGTCAGTTTGGATTCCCAAAGCCCTCTAGTGGCTGTCTGGTAGACAGGCACTGAGGGCAGACTTAGTGCTCTCTGGCACTAAGTTCAAAAGGGTCACAGCATCCAGACTACACATTATTGTCATATAGTTGAGAAATTATATCTGTATTGTTGATTCTTGAAAAAATAAACTTGACAAGGGTCTATAGAAATGCCTAATTGTTTAAGGTAAAATGTGAAATGTGTTTTGCTTGTTTTTTCTTATCTGCACCGGATACATCAAAGGTCTAAATTAGAGAAAATTATTTGTTAATTGAAGCTAATTAACATGGCAGCAACGGGACCCTTTGTCCCTATAAAGCATGCAAAAAAATAAATTGCTCCACTTAGTCATAACCTTTTATACAAACAGGTATCTCCAATTTAACACAAGATGCTAGCATTCAAAAATAATTATGCATCAGTGCAAAAACAAATATATATATATATTTTTCTCTTTTCTTTAAACTTCTTTTTTTGTGTTCTGGAAAGTAATACATGTAGATAGCTCATTGTTTAGTGGAAGGAAAATTATTAGTTTTGTTGGACATAAATGTAAAAATCATTTACCAGTTGATGATACAGATAAAAAACAAACACTTTTTAAAACATTAAAAATCTGTAATTAATTTTTTTCCCACTAATGCTATATTCCTTTCATATTGTCCTCATGTATGTGCTCATGTTGTTCATAAATAATATATATTGTCTTATTTATATTGTATGTTTTGTGACATAATTATGACATATGCCCATAGTACCCTTAGATTGTAACCATATTTCTTCATTGGATATTCACACAGACAAATGCACACACTGATATATTCAAATGCCGACATACAAGCACACAGATATATTCACAGAGAAACAATATACACTGACAAATACAACCACAGAAACACAAGCACACAAACACCCACATATTTAGACGCATGACCTACTCTGATCCATACGTACAGTTATGCATATACATACTCACACACAGTTATATAGGTGCACATAGACAAAGGCACACACGGTCACACACTGATACCTGCATACACATAAGTACACACACAATCCCTTTCTATCTCTCTCTGCCTTTTGTATTTCCTCTCTTCAACTCGAACCCATATCCGAGTTTTGAATACAGAGAAACTTTACTAACACTGTGATCACCTTACTTGCTGACGCAGCTCTGTGACTTGGAGTATCAACATGTCACAGAGCTGCGAAATAATCTCTCTACACGCACAACAAACCCGGTATACATGTCTTTATGAGTGGTTTTCCTTTTTTAGGCTGTTTTATAGCAATGTACTTTTAAAAAAGCACAACACTGTAAACGTGTGCATTAAGAAGCATCATTAGCTTAAAATTGTGCTTGGTAGCTGGGCTGGGAAATGTAACCAAACACATACTGCACAATCAAAATGAAATATACATTCTGATTTGTTTTATACAATACATAATGCATATATTCTTACCCAGAGCTTGGGCTCGTAAGCAGTCATTTAATAGCTGAACATTCTTGGCGTAATTATTCATGTAAAAAGTTCTGTTTCAAATTACAGTTAGAATGATTTTGACAGGTTCATAGAAGAATAGGTTTGCAAGCAAGTCACACTGAAAAAAATCAATGGAAATTGCAAAATGTTTTCGATTATTTAACAGTTAATGTCTACTTGAGAACTAGGCCATGTCTGTTTATATTAAAATGATATTAAAGTAGCAATTCATTCTGTAGAATCTATTTTTATGTGTATATTTATTTTACATGATTGGAACCAAGAATCCTCTTCTTCATATTACATGTTATCACTGAATGGAAATTTACCTCAAATAAAGATGGTTTCTAACTTTTTAAGTGTTTTTTGTTAAAAAAGAATGCAGCATGTCAATTGCATTTTCATATCTGCTGAAAGATTTCAATTTTAATATATAATAACTTCAGACACTGTATGGAAAATATTTAAATTCTTCAAAATGTGCTTTGTGTTAAGTGTAAAAAAGGGAAAATTTCAAAAATAGTTTTAACATGAACACGGTAAAGGAATAATTATAAATATAATATCAATAGATGATGCAATAAATATTGATTTGATCTGTTGCCATGGTAAATATCATGCTAGGAAAAACAATATTTTTACTCCACTACATTTGATTGAATGTCTGTGAGAACCAATGAAGAACTGATGTAATTATCTTACATAGATTTTGTTAAAAACCCAAGCTGCAAGGTTTGTCACTACCGTGAAACTTATCGACGATGCATTCTTCCTCTTTTACAGCTTGTTGTCTAACTACATCCTTGAACATGAGAACCATATATTTGAATATATGGAGGCTGTGGACACTCTCAGTGCTCACTGATTTGATGATTCCATTATGTTCTTTGTAGAGGGTGAGATAACAGAGGAAGAGGTGTTGACAGCTATATTAACTCTAAAGGGGGTAGGGCTCTTGGTTCTGATGAGTGCTGTGGAAGCTACTATAGGACCTTCCATAATAAATGACGTGCTTTGGTCACAATATAATGGTGTGATACACACATAATTGAAAACCAAGTAAGAGAAGGACAAAACATCAGAGCTATATGTATGGGATCTGCAATCTTAAACAGGACACATAGAAAAAAAACAAACAACATAATCTATGATGTAAAGCCAAAAAAATAAATAAATAACATACCTTGTTTGACTTTCTGACCTGTGATAAAAAAATAACACTGAAACAACATTTATTTATTAAATACCTGTTGTTATAAAGCTGTTCACCCTCACACACCTTGATCTCAGAGTATGATGTCATCCTGTCAGATAGATCCAAAAACACCCTGTGGCCTCTGGAAATTAAGTGCGGTCCTTCCTCCTTCTGTGGTCAGTCTGTCAGATGGCTGGTTGGAAGGGGGTATCGAGAGGAAAAACAAAAACAAAAAACAATGGGTTGTCAAGGAGGTCACAAAATACACATGTGAGTGTAACTAACAAAAACCTGCCCACTGACAGCTCCCACAGGCAGGCCTCAGTAAATTAATTTTAAAACAACAATGAGACAAATACATAACATCCCAATGTCTGATTATGTTACAATTTATAATGGAGCAGACTATACTTAATCAGAAAAAAAAGTTTTGGGTTACCATAGTAACTCAGGAGGCCTCTGGTAATCAAGAGTAATTTGAACACAATATATATCATGAAAGGCCTACAATAATAAGTACAGCGGAATATAACGTATACTTGTCAATTACATCAAAGTCTCAGGGTATAATAGTATAAAATAGAACTAGCTGTACTCTACCAGAGAAAAGGTTACCATAGTAACTGAGAATGGTCGTGGCCACCAACAGCAAATACTCAAATGTGTGTCCCATCCAAGACTGACATGGAAGCAATGGTAACATAATTTGGTTGATTACTATTACAGCATATGGGCACCAAGTACACATGCAAACATTATATAATAGCAAATTACAGCTAAATTTAAAAGATGATAGTGTAGGCCACTTAACTACAGGTTAAAAAAAGTTGGATAATATATTTTTTAAATAGTTTTATTTTTTTCTGTAAACTCTTTTGATTGCTGTCACCCCCCCATTTGGTACTAAAAGGTTTATTATATAAATAATAATAATAATAATAATAATAATATCAGTAATAATAATAATATCAGTAAAATATTATATATTATTTCAATAAAAATATAAATAAATACAAAAATAAAATATTTTATATATATACATGTGTGTGTGTGTGTGCGTGTTTGTATAATATTTTTAAATTGGAATATTCTACAAATGCTTTAGATCCCATTTCTGCACTGAAAAAATATTATGATTATATTTGACAACATGTCATTGACAAGAGGTGAAGAAGACCCTGCTCAAACAAGCTTACATTCAACTCATCTTAATTCTAGCTCTGGCTTCAAACCTCCTCTTGTGAAGTCATCATTACTGATAACGTTTGTCCAATCAGTAACTTATAGAAAACCAGCTCTTTGTGAGAAGAACTCACTTTCACTTTCAACTACCTTTCAAAGCAAGTGAAATAGGAAACCATCTCGGCTTGACAGCAGGGAGATTAACTAAGACTATTTTTAAAGTCCTGGTTTTCTTTGAAATCTGCTCTTTAAAAAAAAAAAATAATATAATCCTGCAGTTAACTCCTAAAGGACTTCATCGTGCTAAAATGCTTTAGTGGACAAGAGTGTCCCTTTCAAACTCAATATTACACACTAGAACCCCAGTAAATGATAAGCATTGCAGGCAAAGAGTAACCTCCCAATGGGAAGGGTAGCATGTACCTGTGCTGAAATATTAAGTAGTAAATGTTCTTTACTATTTAGTGCAAATATTGTTTAAGTATAAACATTCTACTTCGAGATCCAATATTCTAAAAATAAAATAATCTGGGATTACTTCTTTAATATAGATAATCTGAGTCATTGGATAATTTTAACATCATCTGTCTCACTATTATGTTGTTTTCTGAACTGTAAACATAGAAACATAGAATGTGACGGCAGATAAGAACCATTCGGCCCATCTAGTCTGCCCAATATTCTAAATACTTTCATTAGCCCCTGGCCTTGTCTTATAGCTGGGATAGCCTTATGCCTATCCCATGCATGCTTAAACTCCTTTACTGTGTTAACCTCTACCACTTTAGCTGGAAGGCTATTCCATGCATCCACTACCCTCTCAGTAAAGTAATACTTCCTGGTATTATTTTTAAACCTTTGTCCCTCTAATTTAAGACTATGTCCTCTTGTGGTAGTTTTTCTTCTTTTAAATATAGTCTCCTCCTTTACTGTGTTGATTCCCTTTATGTATTTAAATGTTTCTATCATATCCCCCCTGTCTCGTCTTTCCTCCAAGCTTTACATGTTAAGATTATTTAACCTTTCCTTGAAAGTTTTTATCTATTACATTGTCTGCCTACCATTTAAGTCATCTGAAATAATTACCCCTAAATCTCTTTCTTCAGATGTTGAGGTTAGGAATGAAATATTTTGTACTCTGCCCTTGGGTTTTTTTACGCCCAAGATACATTATCTTGCACTTATCCACATTAAATGTCAGTTGCCACAACTCTGACCATTTTTCTAGTTTACCTAAATCATTTGCCATTTGGCTTATCCCTCCTGGAACATCACATATCTTAGTATAATCAGCAAAAGACATACCTTACCATCAAGACCTTCTGCAATATCACTAAAACAAATATTAAAGAGAATGGGTCCAAGTACAGATTCCTGAGGTACCCCACTGGTGACAAGCCCAAGCTTTGAATATACCATTGACTACAACCCTCTGTTGCCTGTCACTCAGTCACTGCCTTACCCATTCAACAATATTGGAATCCAAATTTAAAGATTGTAGTTTATTGATAAGCCTTCTATTTGCAACAGTGTCAAAAGCCTTATTGAAATTTAGGTAAGCAATGTCTACTGCACCACCCTGATATATTATTTTAGTTACCCAATCAAAAAAAATCAATAAAATTAGTTTGGCATGATCTCCCTGAAGTAAACCCATGTTGTTTCTGATCTTTAAATCCATGTGATTTTAGATGTTTAACAATCCTATCCTTTAACATGCTTTCCATTACTTTCCCCACTACTGAAGTAAGGCTTACTTGCCTATAGTTGCCCAACTCCTCCCTACTACCTTTCTTGTGAATGGGCACAACATTCGCTAACTTCCAAACTTCTGGGACTACTCCTGTTAGCAATGATTGGTTAAATAATTCTGTTAATGGTTTTAATAGTACACCACTAAGCTCTTTTAATAACTTTGGGTGTCCCATTGACTCATTTGTCTTTACTTTTGACAGTTGAAATAGAACCTCTTCCTCTGTAAACTCACATGTAACAAATTACTCATGTGTCCTTTTTCCTAACTGAGGGCACTTTCCTTAATTTTCATCTGTAAATACCAAACAAAAATATTAATTGAGGCAGTCAGCTAGACCTTTATCCTCTTCTACATACCTTCCTTCTTTTGTTTTTAATCTAACTAATCCTTGTTTTACTTTCCTTTTCTCATTTATGTATCTAAAAAAGGTTTTGTCCCCATTTTTTTTTACTGACTGTGCCATTTTCACTTCTGTGTGTGATTTGGAAGCTCTTATAACTTGCATAGCCTCTTTCTGCATAATATTATATATCTGTCTATCTTCCTCACTCTGGGTTTTTTATAATTACTAAATGCTAACTTTTTGTTTTTTACTATTTTGGCCACAGAGCTTTCTTAAACTTTTTGCTTTTACTGACAAGCCTAATGCAATTTTCTGTTCCCTTCAGCAGTGCAACTTTTAAATAATCCCATTTCTCTTAGACTCCATTTAAATTGTTCCAGTCTGATAATGACTCCTTTACACGTATTCTCATTTTAGAAACGTCTGTTTTTCTAAAGTCTAAAACTTTTGTTTTTTATGTGGTGTGACTCAGCCACTGTTCTTATATTAAACCACACTGACCTCTTATGAGTTGGCTTCTCAACGACTTATATTAGAGACTATCCCAGCATGGAGTTTTGAATATGTGTGCTCCTGGCACAAGCAGCTATTTTGGTTTTCCAGTTCACATCAGGAAGATTAAAGTAACCCATGATGATAACTTCCCCCTTCATTGTCATTTTAGCTATTTCCTCAACTAGTAGATTATCTAACATTTCTATTTGTCCTGGGGGCCTATAAATCACACCTACACAAGTTACTGTGTGATTACCAAATTCTAACTTAACCCAAACGGACTATATGTTTGCCTCACTAACATTTATTAGGCTAAATTTTATGCTATCCTTCACATACAGGGTCACTCCTCCCCCTTTCTTGTCTTCCCTGTCTTTTCTATTTAAAGAGTACCCTGGTATTGCTATGTCCCAGTCATTTTTCTCATTATACCATGTCTCAGTAACAGCGACTAAATCTACATTATCAGTTGCCGTTATTGCCGTAAGTTCATGGATCTTATTACCTAAACTGTGAGCATTTGTAGACATGACTAAGCTTGTCATTTTTTTAACACACTTGCTACAGGCACCTCCTGTCCTTGTTTAGGGGGGCAATTGGATTGATGTTTTATCACCCTTTCTCCCCCCCCCTAGTTTAAATACATACTAGCAAAACCTCTGAACTGCTCACTGAGAACATTTGTTCCCTTTTGAGAAAGATGCAAACAATCTTTTTTGTACAGTTTATTTACATTCCAAACAGAGCTTCCATGAGAAATGAAGCCAAATCCTTGTTCCCGATTCACCAAGCCACAAGTTAAAGTCCCTAATACGTATCCGCCTGTCGTTCTGAGTGTTATGCACAGGCAGAACTTCAGAGAATGATAGTTTGGAAGCAACCTGATGCATTTCATTGGCAAAAACACTTCATTTACCTCTGAAACCTCATTGTAAGCCAAGTCATTTGTCCCTAGATGGAAAAGTACATCCAATTCCCCTTCCTGCTTTGCTCGCTTAACAATATTACAAATACGTTTCCTGTCATTGTGAGCAGTAGCTCCGGGAAGACATCTCACAAGACCACTAATGTCCAGCTCCACACTTCTTATTATAGAATCCCCCAACAACAACTGCTTTCTATTAGACCTCACCATAGTTTCCAAGCCTGTCTCCATAATACCACTCGGGGCCTGAGAATGTCTCCACAATACCACTACACTCGGTGCCTGAGGCTGTTTCCAACAATACCACTACACTCAGTGCCTGAGCCTGTCTCCACAACACCACTACCCTCAGTGCCTGAGCCTGTCTCCACAACACCACTACCCTCAGTGCCTGCGCCTGTCTCAATAACATCACAACACTTGGTGCCTGGGCCTGTCTCCATAACACCACTACACTGGGTGCCTGAGCCTGTCTCCACAATACCACTACACTCTGAAAGTGCTGAAAATGAATTCTGTAGATCAACGGACTGTGCAATATGCCTTTTATCTACAACTCTAAGTCTACCAGATCCTACAGTAATCCATCTGCCATTCCTAGTACGTCTCTGCGGCAGTGGCTTTGCAATAGTTCCAGCCTGATTTTGTTTACCGGATAATTTACAAATCTCAGACTTCAAAAATACAATCTCCTGCCGCAATATAGAGAACTGTCTACTAATTTTAGAAATCTCCAAAAAGTGGAACGTAAAACAAATGCATAATAACTATTACACTGAACTAAGTCTGTCATTTTAATGAGGTTAGTAACTTAACTCAAACAAATCTTAACTTTTTTTTTTGTCCTCCTGTATACCTCAGATTACCTCCAGTTTATCTCCAGAATAAGCACACACTTTGAAGCAGCAACCAAATACCTTGCCAATTACCAACAGGAAATCAAACCTTGTGCAATTAGTAACCTTTTCCTACAGATGAATCTTACCTGTAACAGTAAAAAGAAAAATCTTAGACAGTTGAAGAATCTGTAAACCTCTCCAGAATATCTTCAAATACTACATGTCTGTTCGTCCACCCATTGTAAAGCGCTGCGGAATTTGATGGCGCTATATAAATAATAACATAATAATAATATATATATATATTGGATCTGTCTTCTTGTACATTTCCTAGTAAGGCAGCGTGATTAGGAATATGTTTTTGGGGTTTTTCAGGCTTGATTTGTTTGCAATTTTTTAAAATTGTTTCATTGTTACTTTTACTTTAAGGGCTGAGATGATAGAAGTGTAGGGTCCTCATTAAGATAAGCAAAATATAATTTAATCAAAATATATGGTTCTATGTATAAAATTATTGTTGCATCAGCTGCTCATGTAACTGAAATGATACAATTAACACTGTGAAAGTATATATTATATCATTGGTGTATTCTTGTGTTATTAGAATACCTGTGACTGTACATTTTTGCCTATGGATTTAAAGCTGTCTAATTGAATGGATTCAAAGTTGTCTAATTGAATTAACCCACTCACTACCACGTTCAAATGAGACAAAGAACAAAAAGCGGCAGTAAAGTGACGCGGTACATCCTGATCTAAAACATAATGCACTCTGACATGTACGGTAAAATCACCGCAGGTGCTAACTTTTACGGCCAAATCTGTGACCTCTAATTAAAGAGACACTCTAAGCACTAACACCACTACAAGCTGAATTATGTTAGCAGAGTAAGGGTTTACTCTGGTCACTTATACTATCTCTACTGATGTCCATAAGAAAAGTGCTATTTAAAATGCAGAGTAAACCCTTACTCTGCTATGAGAATCTAGTCCTAATTGTTATTGTAGTAGTTTTGGTGCAAATACGCAGTCTGATAAAAGTAAATATTATGATTTGCGAGCAAAAAATATTTACATTTGTCAGAGAACACTCCACAAGTGGCTGTCACAAAGACAGCCACTAGGGACAGATCCTCCTTAAGACCTTTATAAATTGAAGTTCTTTAACTGATTCATCATAAAACCCTGTAGGATGATGCCAAATGCTGCTAATTTTTCCAATGTAAAATTATTGGGATTATGCACTTTAAATCCGCATTGTTCCCCTGTTAGAAGCATGGGGTTTGATTATAGATTATCAGAATGGTGATCTTACATTGGGCAAAGTGACTGCCATGGCAAAACTAAGATGCCACTGAATAGTTGGTGAGCTTTTTTTTTTTTATGTTTTCAAAGGGAGGTCCATGAATCAAAACGTTTAAAAAATACTCAGTAAATAAATGAATTTGTTTATAACTTTATAGTTTACCCTTAAATGATATGATATGTATTCCCCACGCATTTCACTCATTTACTGTTATACAAGTAACAGAAAGGCGCTAGGTTATTTCACGACAATGTGAAAGATTTAGAATTTAAAATTAATTCAAAAGTTTATTTTGTTAGGCCATAATAGTTGACCTGAAAAAATATCTGTTATGAAAAAAATTTCAAGTTCACATTTTATTGCCTGAAATATGCACTTCAGTTTGAATTCACACTTTAGAGAATACCTTTGATTGTGTTCATTGTAGTTTGGCTATACTGACTTAAAATTATTGTTATATTTTAAATAAATATATTGTATAATTTATCAAAATACAACCTATACTATTTTTTGTTGATGCATTAAACAAGAAAGAGGAATTAATTGAATAAAATACAAATAAATGAAACATATAAACATAAAGCCATAGGTCCTTAAGAGTTTAATGCAGGATTTTTTTGTTTT
Organism: Pelobates fuscus; assembly: GCF_036172605.1. NCBI lineage: Eukaryota > Metazoa > Chordata > Amphibia > Anura > Pelobatidae > Pelobates > Pelobates fuscus. Next base: position 25,608,508 of record NC_086320.1, read on the forward strand.
TTTTGTCTAGATCATGATTAAACATGTACGATTACCAAATGAATTCTAAAGTTGACACAAAACAAGCTGAAAGAGTAATCACAAAACAATTGCATTCAATAGAAGAAAAAAACCCTCAACCAATATGCAGGGATGAGCGATGAATGTTTTATTATTTATATTTTTCTCTGTTTATGATCTAAGATGATAATGATGTTAGCTAATCATCAATTTGTATTCAAAACAGTTTCTGTAAATCTCTGTAAATAATTTACCTTCAACATTTGATTTCATAAAAATTCACAGTTTGAACCAAGTAGTTTATCTTTCCAACTGACTTCATTAACACCATCCTTAGGCAATTATACTTAAAGCAGAGAACAATGATAATAGGGGGGTATTCACTAAGCTGTGAGTTGTCATAAATTGACAATGAATTGTAAAATTTAGGTCAAAATAAAAAAATAAAAAATGAAACCCAAATTAGTGTTTTTTCTTCTGATTGTGCTCATTTGTGTTAAATTTAGGATATAGGCTGTCACCTCCATACCGCATACCTTCTAACCGCAGTGTTCTAATTGTTTGTCAAGGCGACCATCTTGTTCACATGAACGCAGGCAGCGGTGTTTGGTCATTGAGTTCCTGGAACTAAAATCGGACACAAAAACTCCTAAACACCGCTGGACTTCCATCTTCGCCTGCGTTCGGTTCTACACAACTTAGAAGGGCAATGTTAGGTGGAATCGTACATTTGAATTAGGGGAACAAGCTCCAGGGTAAGACTATTGATTATGTTCGGTAGTTTGTTTGGTTTTTAAACTACCAAACTAGACCAACCGCAAGCCTTGATTTTCTGGAACTATTTTGTGCAGGAGCCTCATGTGCGGTCGGTCAAATTATGACTTCCATGGAAATCCCAAACCCCTGAACCGATCTGGGTGATTTTTTGATATGTTGGTCCTCCAGATCGGGGCTATCAGATGGATATGTGGGGTTTCCATGTGTTTTAGGGGTACTTTTGGGGTATTGTAAAATATATGTTTTCTGTGCCTGGAAATAATTGAGTTTAGTACTGTTCCTGACTCAATTATCTCTCAGGCATAGGGGAGGGATTATTCTGTTTTGTGTGGGAGTGTCCTGGACCTGAAACCAAATGTAATTACAGTGTGTACTTTGTAACAGTCCCCTCTCAGGTCCAGTGGGGAATGCCCCTGGAATATGTTATGGAAAACCCCTTGCATGGGGACTTGCATATAAAGCCAGTTGTGGCTGCCATTAAATCACTTCAACTTCACCCTCAACACAGAGCCTCATCTCGTGATTGTAGGGAACAGCTATACCAGCTATATCACTAGCTCTTGTAAGAGCTATCCTGCTATACTCTCTGGAGTAGGATATGTCTACCCACTGGAAGCTGGATCCCTGACTTGGGTCCAGGGTGGGTGGAGGACAGCGAGACTCCAGCCAAGCTGCGGTGGCTAAGGGTCTACAGTGCTGATGTGCTGATTGTGTCTGGTGGAGTGCTTGGAAGGACTGTGGTGAGCACTTGGAAGCATCGATTGGTGGAGGCACCTGGTTGAGGTGCCAGGCAGTCCATCACATTGGATTACAGATCCATGTATTTGCTGGTCACCAGAGTTGGGGTCCCATACTGCCTTTCAGAACCCAGTTAGGAAATGGGATGCCAGTGCCTCTTTAATATGAAGAAAACTACTTAGAAGCAAGGGTAAATGTTTTATACCCCTCTGCACTTCCTATTCCACTCTGTGAGCTTCCTACTATTCCCTAACCTTGGCATAATTTGTCTCCTCCATCAATGTCCTATAAGTAACCTATCTATTCTCACTCCTCTGTCCCCTCTATCAGTACCTTCCTCCATTAATTCTTTCATCTGTCACCACTCAGTTACCTCCTGTAGTCGGCTCTGTCTATTGGATCCTCTGTCTCCTGTATCATTACTGATCCCCAGCCTGCTCTATTCATAGCTAGATTGACAATAACCATAATCTAAGGCACCAAGATCCCAGGAGTTTAATAGAGAACTATAAGGTAGAAGATAGTGAGTAGGCGCTTCACGGAATGGAGTAAAAGTGAATATGCAACAGTAATTGATACAACAGTGTTTCCCAGACACTAAATAAGAGTAAATATAGGTAGAGAGTGTGTATCAAAAACCACATAGTGAGTGATAGTCCCAAAAACAAGAATTTTCATATTTAGATGTTTCCTCCTGTAGGATTCCGGTACTTTACATACTCCCAAAAATACACAAAGACCAAAAAAATCCACCAGGGAGACCCATAGTGTCTGGGGTCGGGTCTCTTCTGAGTAACCTTTCTGAATATGTAGACACACAACTCCAACCCTTAGTAACATCACAACCTTCATATCTTAAAGACTCTACATCTTTATTGAAACTCTTGATGGATATACGATGGGAGAAGAACTATCTCCTAGTAACATGCGATGTCACAAGTTTGTATACTTGTATATCGCATGTTCTAGGTTGTGAAGCGGTAGAGTATTTTTTGAAACATCAAAGCGACATGAAAGAAGAACAGATCACATTCATTATGGACAGTATCAAACTTATCCTTCAGAACAACTACTTTTGGTTTGATGAAAAATTATTTTTACAGTTAAAAGGTATCGCGATGGGAACCAGATTCGCGCCCAGCTATGCCAAACTTTTTATGGCACGTTGGGAGAATTCCTTTCTCTCAGAGGCTCGCTGGGCGCAGAATCTGGTTCTCTATCGTAGGTACATTGATGATATTTTTTCATTTGGCGAGGAGATGAGGACACACTTAGATTTTTTATTGACTTTTTAAATTGTAATCACTCAGACATACATATTACCAGCGAACATAGCACTGAGGGCATCAGCTTTCTTGATCTATATGTATATATCGAAAACCAAACTATTCAGACTAAGACCTTCTTTAAGAAGGTCGATGTCAATGGGTACATAGATTCTTACTTCAAGCTGTCACTATGGCCCATGGCTACACAATATGCCAAATAGCCAATGTTTACGTTTATACAAAAACTGTAGTGACCCCAAACTATTTGATGAACAGGCACAGTTTTTAAAAACTAGATTAGTTGAGAAAAATTATGATGAAAAAACTTTAGATAATTTTATAAGTAAAACTAAAGAAAAAGAACGAAAGGAAATTCTACTACATAATAAGATACATAATGCAAAAAAGAAGGAAAGGTTCTCAAATATTCCAATTGTTTTAAACTATAATGAAAATGCCAAACAGATTAAGCATATCATTAATAAATATTGGTATATCCTCAAATCAGATCCAACTCTTGGGAACATCATAGGAGATAAACCGACCATAGTGTATAGAGGTGCAAAAAATCTAAAACAACATCTAACGACCAGTTTTATTAAGGAGAAAAAAGAAAACAAAAATTTCTTTAATATTGAGCCGGGTTTTTATCCCTGCAAATCAAGTGTCACATGTAAAAAAACCTTATTTAAAAAACAAAAAAAAACACCTCTTTTATTTCTTATCATAACCATCGTACTTTCCCTATCTGTCAGGTTCTGACATGCCATTCCACCAATGTCATATACCTCCTCTGGTGCCCATGTGGCTTGCAGTATATAGGGATGACCACTAGGGCATTAAAAACGAGGATTGCGGAACACATGGGAAATATCCAGAGGGGGTATATGAAACACAGTGTGTCAGCACATTTTGCCAAAAAACATAGAAGCGACCCATCTGTACTGTCTTTTATGGCTATTCTTAAGAAAGAAAAAAATTGGAGGGGTGAAAATAATGTAAAGGAGTTGGCAAAAATAGAGAGTAAATTGATTTTTTATGTGGACTGCTTATTTCCAAATGGTTTAAATTTAGATTTTGAGTTCTCTCATTTTTTATATTAAATTAGCTTTTTTATATTATATTTGCTTTTTTATCAAATTTGCTTGCTATATTTTCTCAATTTTTGATTAGTGTCCGTTTACGTATTTTCTTTCCCTTTGCTCTACTTTGCCAGCTCTTACATCCTATTTAGATGTATCTTGCCCTATACTGACTTTTGTCAATTTAAGTGCCTAAAGTGTATAGATAGTTAGTGATAGCTTCTGAGCCACTTCTGTGGCCCTTCATCTATTGTATTTTGTTTTATTTATATTTTCTGTCTTTTATATTATGAATTTTCTCTCAGACACATATTTTCTCAGATACCGGAAATGACTGAACGCCGTATGCGTTCCACCATGCGTTCCAACTGACGAAACCGGAAGTGACATCGCTCGAAAATACCGGAAGTGCCGTACGCAGAAGGAAAAATACGCACAGGTGATCTGAAATGCCGGGCGCATTTAAACAAGCCATGAGGACTTGAGAAACAGCACTGGAAGAAGGCTACCAAGCCGAAACGCGTTTGCTGCTATTCCAATATTTGTTTGTATTTTATATATTTGTTTTATACTACTCCAAAGGTTAATACTGTTTGGGTAAGTGGATACCCCCTTTTTTATATTACTTGTATTTGGGTTCCACTCCCTTATAACCAGGAGTTTGCTTAATATTTTTTATCTTTAAATAAATATACGTTTTTTACCACGGAACCTTTCCAGTCATTTCTTGGAGTTTTGTCAGCCTGAATTGGCACCCTTGAGCCTATTATACAGAGCCTGGTACGGCTCTGCCAAATGTGAGTGGCAGTCCATCCTTATTTAGCATACATTTGTATTACACAGTATACACTATGTTATGTTTTGTATTTATATTTTGTAGATAACATTCTGCCAGCTGCCTATGTTCAGGTTGTATTTTATGATTATCTACCACCATTACACTTGTTTTTGGGACTATCACTCCCTATGTGTTTTTTTTTTTTTTTTAAATTCTTTATTTTGGGAGTGCATGAAAGTATAACAAGCGGGCTCGTCATGCCCCAACAGCATTGACAAGCATATAATCAGACATATGGTAACAATTGGTCAGCATGAGGAAAGAGCAGCACAATTTGTTTTTTTTTTATCATAAACAGCAGTAGCATTTCTATCTAAGCGATTTGCAAATTACTTTGTTTGGTGGTATAGGCCTATCTATAGCTGCTGAGTGGAAGATTGCGGTCTAAGAAAAAATGAGTGCTTACTACGGGTGAGGTAGTCTAGTTAGTGCGAGAAACCTTGTTTCGTATAATGCCCTTTGAGAAATATTCTAGTGAGAGGGATATTAAAATAAAATAATAAAATAATTAAACAGGCTTACGTCGAAGCAAGTTAAGTAAACAATAAAAACTATGATGCTCGGTAGGGCAGGATGTTATATCTACAATATATGAGCATGTTGTGTCTTGTGTGTTGGTAGCCTGGATCTGAGACAAATCGAGTGGGAGGTAGCAGTTAAGTCTAGTACAGTTCCAACATTAATGTAAGCATGCAATAACGATTATATGGACAGGTTAGTACAATTAGGTGAAAAGTAGAGAACGCAAACAGGAACATACGGTTTTGTAATGGTCCACCACATTTGCATTTGGGTACGGTTAGAGGCATGGATTTCGTAGGACATTGCACTATACCTGCAGTGTTCCTTTCTATAATGTGTCGAGGGGTGTAGGTTTAAGCATAAGGTTGGTGCCAACCAGATAGGATGTGGGGGGCATGAGCCTTGTTTGTAAGCCATGGGTAGAGCTCTCGTGTGTGTTATGTGTTGATAAGCTGTGTGGCTTATATGATATGATATGGTGCCCTGTAGTGTGAGCTACATTGACTTTAGCAAACGGGATTGACTGACCCTATCTGCAGGAGGGTTTTGTAGGCAGTGGTTGGCTCCACATGGCTAGTTTCCGCGGTGCTGTCTGGAAAGGACGCTAGTACTGCGGATGCTGTGAGGGTGAGACTTGGTGGCGCACCTTACAGTGCCCCGTTATGTGTGGTGTGGGGAGTGATGGGATGCGGGTGGTCTCATTGTAGGGGGATCTGAACTTGGCAGGTTACATCAGCAGTATAAAGAAAAAAGAAGAGAAAAAAAACGAAAAACGGTAACAGAGTCTATTTACGTAAAGTCCAGAGAGACGCTAGAGCGGCAACTGGGATCACTGCTCCGGTGGTGAGGCAAGTTCAGGCCCGTCTCTGCAGGCTGTCTGGGGCCATTCAGGTAGTGACAGCTGTCCGTTCGTCTTGTCTCGCACCCCGCGGTATAAAGGGTCGTGTTGTTGCCGGGTTCCAAGCGTGGGGCAGGGTTGCCGCTGTGTTCGGTCGCACTGTGTCCAGGGCATTCGTGGGTAGTCCCAGTGTGGGTAGCAGGTCGGCTGCCTCCTTGAGATCGCTGACGTAGAGTGTGTCGGTGCCGTGCAGTACTTCCAGCGTGCGTTGCAGTCGCCATCGATATCTGAATCCGTTGGTTCGGAGCAACGCTGTGAAGGGCTTAAGTGACCTTCTCCACGCCATGGTGCTTCCAGACAGGTCTGCATAGAACGTCAGTTGCATGCCTTCGAAAGGGTATGGTGAGTTGTTGCGGACTGCGTTCAGGAGGGCCGTTTTGTCTTGGTTGCTGTGGAACTTTACCAAGACATCCCTTGGGGCTGACTGTGGTGCCGTCGCTGGTTTTCGGAGTCGGAAAGGCTCTTCCACTCCCACCTGTTTGGCCTGCTTATGGGGTAGTAGTCCAGTGATAAGTCGACGTAGGAGGTGCGGAAGCTCCCTCTCCGGGATCTCCTCCGAGATGCCCCTTAATTTGAGGTTCAGTGTGCGCCTCCGGTCCTCCAACTCTGCAAGCTTTTTGTCCGTTTTGCTTTGTTGAATTTGTAGTTCTTGTATAGCTGTGTGGAGACGGGTGGTAAGTTGGGCCTGAGTCTGGGCGTTGTTCTCTATGGCGCCCATGCGGGTCGTGAGGCCTTGTATGTCCCCTCGGAGCTGGGCCATGTCGGCCTGGATTGTGTGTTGGAGCTCCGCTAATAGGCCCTTCATGATTGCGGTCGTCACCGGGGCCGAGTTCAGATGAGAGGGCGTGGGCTTGGCGGTTTTCTGTTCAGGCATCTGACCTCCAGGTGTTCCTAGTAGGAAGTCCTCGGAGAACTCCGAGTCGTCTGAAAGGTCGGCCATGTTGGGCTCTGTTTCTCTGCGGGCCTGGCACCATAAGTCGCCAATGTTCATGCCCATGTTCGGTTTTTCGGCCCTAGGCTTCTTGGTCTTTCTCCCCATATCGTGAGGGAGCGTCGTGGGCTCAGTTAGCCTTGGTTTGGGGTGTGAAAGACCCTTTTAATTGCTGTATATTGTGTTTGCTGGCCTGGAGCTCAGTGAACATGTGGCCATTCAGCTCCGTTGCTTGGCTCCGCCCCTCCCTATGTGGTTTTTGATACACACTCTCTACCTATATTTAACCCCTTTTGCATTTTTTGCTATTTGCGTTCAACTGCAATTTGCTTTTTACTTATTCATTGCACCGACACATATTATATACCGTTTTTTAAAGGACAGAAAGGGCTTTAATTTGATGTAACACATATATATATAAATGCTTATTTATTATTAAAAAAATACAGAAATATGCAAAAAAATGAATTTTTGTGTGTTTTTTTACAGTTTTTGCAATAATAATGTGTACATAATTAGTGCAGGTTAAGGAAAGTAATTAAAAATAAATTCATTAAGTTGTTCTGAATTGCAGAATATATAATGTGTCTGGGATTTTCAGTTTTTTTTGGTAGTTACAGGTCACAAAGCACAAGGAGTAAAATACACTTTTTATGTGGAGCGATTTTAGAATTTGGTATGTTTGTCTTGTAAGCCTAATAGCCATAAAAGAAAACAAAATTGCCACACAAAAGTATATATTTATATAAAGTAGACACCACAGGCTATTTACCTAAGGTTGTTTTGACACTTTCTACGTAGCCATTTTACCGCCAACCTCTGCTAAATATTGGAGTAAAATTGTGTTTTTTGGGGGTTTTCGCACACAAACTTATAACAAAGAACTTCTCATGTGTATTTTGTAAAGTTGGTGTGTGCTATTCCTGTACAAAGTTTTATTATGTGTTCAGTTACTTCTGCTGAGTACAACGGTACCCCCATTGTATGTCTTTGGCACTATTTCGTGAAGCTACAGTGCCATATAGGAGACCTGTCCTTTTGGTAATAAGCGTTTTTTTCTGCCTTTTTGACACACAAAGTGAGTTTGCACAGTATATTTTGCAAACCATATGTGTACTACCACTGTATAATACTTCATATGTTGCTCAGCTATGTCTGCTGAGTACAAAAACACCCCCGTATGTACCTTTGCCAGGTATATGTGGACATCGGAGGGGCACATTTGGGACACAGCCATTCCATTTTTTTTTCCAACTTTCAATTTTTACGCTGTGCCCATGTCCCATTTTAGAGTATTTTACCAGGCTATATAATCCAAATACCCCATAAAGCCATACCATTTCTTAAAGAAGACATCCCAGGGTATTTCAAAAGGCATATTTTGAACCTTAGCGTGGGATCATTTTTCCGCTAGCTTGTACCAGGTGTAGTGGTAATAAGCGTTTTTTCTGCCTTTTTGACACACAAAGTGAGTTTGCACAGTATATTTTGCAAACCTTATGTGTACTACCACTGTATAATACTTCATATGTTGCTCAGCTATGTCTGCTGAGTACAAAAATACCCCCGTATGTACCTTTGCCAGGTATATGTGGACATCGGAGGGGCACATTTGGGACACAGCCATTCCATTTTTTTTCAAACTTTACATTTTTACGCTGTGCCCATGTCCCATTTTAGAGTATTTTACCAGGCTATATAAACCAAATACCCCATAAAGCCATACCATTTCTTAAAGAAGACATCCCAGGGTATTTTAAAAGGCATATTTTGAACCTTAGCGTGGGATCATTTTTCCGCTAGCTTGTACCAGGTGTAGTGGTAATGAGCGTTATTAAATGTATTTTTTTACTTTTTAAAACTTTTTTTACTTTTTAAAACTATTTTTTAAACTTTTGTTTTGCTTATTAATTTTTTTAAAGTTTCCTAAACTTTCGTAAAACTTTTTTTTACAGATTTAACATTTTTCTAAGCTTTTTTTTTACGTTAACCCCTAACTAGCAGTAAGCAGCACTAACAGTAAATTCCCCATTTTCCCATAACTCCCACCCACCCCAGCTAGCAAAATATTTAATTATACAATATTTAAATTAGTTAATTAAATAAATTTAACCCCTGAGGGTTAAAAAATAAATAAAAGTTAGTCGTCAGGGGTTAAAAAAAAATTAGATCACAGTATAATACTGTGATCTGTATTTTGATCACTGTAGGCAGTGATCGACTGGGGTAAAGGGTTTATTTTTTTACATTTTTTACTTAAACGTTATTAAAACTTTTTTTTAACTTAATTTTTTAACTTTTTAAAGCTTATTTTTAAACTTTTTTTAACGTTAACCCCTAGTTAGCCTAATACTAAATCCCCCAATTCCCCACTAACTTCCACCCTCCCCAGCTAGCTAAATTTATAACTTTAAAATTTTTTAATTAATTAATAAAATAAATTTAACCCCTGAGGGTTAAAAAAAATAATAATTAACCCTCAGGGGTTAAAAAAAAATCAGATCATAGTAAAATGTAATCCCTGCCAATTGATCACTGTAGTCAGTGATCAATTGGCAGGGAAGGGGTTAATTTTATATTAAAATGGGTAAAGGGGGGGTAAAGGGGTGTGGGATTTTAATTTAACTTTATTGTTTTGTCACCAGGGGGCAGGATCACTGAATATCCGGCTCCCTGCACTTCACACAGAACCAGGAAGTGCAGGGAGGCGGAGGTGAGTATAGAGAGCACATGTGCCCGCTCTGGCATGCTGTCAGAGCGGGCACATGTACTCTGACAGCCCGATCCGGTGCTCCCGGTCTGCCTCTAATGCAGAGGCAGACCGGAGCACCATTAACCCCACGATCGCCGCGATTGCGGCGATCTGGGGTTAATTTTAACGGGTGACGGACGAGGTCCGTCACTCGTCGTTAAGGCAATCCCCAGAGTGACGGACCTCGTCCGTCACTCGTCGTTAAGGGGTTAATAGAGGACTAGGCATTTGGCCAAACATTCACCATTCCGGTTTGTAGAATGAAGGGTGTCCCCAAACTGATAGCCTTCCTAGGGCCCAGTGTGATCCTTCTCTGACTGTATCCATTCTCCAATTTTCTATTAAAAGGACACTATAGTCACCCAGACCACTTCAGCTCAATGAAGTGGTCTGGGTGCCAGGTCCCTCAGGTTTTAACCCTTCAGATGCAAACATAGCAGTTTCAGAGAAACTGCTATGTTTACATTTAGGGTTCAGCCAGCCTCTAGTGGCTGTCTTCCGGACAGCCACTAGAGGCGCATCTGCGACGCTGGAGGCATATTATGCCTCCATCGCGCAGAGCGTCCATAGGAAAGCATTGAGAAATGCTTTCCTATGGACACTTTGAATGTGTGTGTGGCACTTGCTGCGCATGCACTTTCTGCTCCGCTGAAGTCGGCAGAGGGAGCTGACATCGGCAGGGGAGTAGAGGTCACTAGCACCGAGAGAGCCCGGCGCTGGATTGAGGTAAGCTGCTGAAGGGGTTTTAACCCCATCAGCACCATGGGAGGGGGACCCTGAGGGTGGGGGCACCCTCTGGGCACTGTAGTGTCAGGAAAACCGCTTTGTTTTCCTGACACTATAGTGATCCTTTAATATCTTCCCCAGTCTGCTCTATCTGTTCCTTCCGCTCTGGCATCTATACATTATGTTCCCTGTCCCCTTAGCATTCTATACATTCCCTACTCTGTCCCTCGATAAGTCCCCTCTTCCAGTATGTCCTATCCATTCCCAATCCCAGCTTTCTTCATTTAACAGTGCCCTACCCATTTATCTCATTACCATTTCCTTCAAAGTATTCTCTATATTTCTCTAATCTTTTCTCTCGTTCAGTGCCTTGTACACCAGGTTTGCCCAAAAGGTAGATCCCCAGATGTTTTAAAACTACAGCTTCCATGATGCTTTGTCATTGTAAAGGCATTATAAAAGCATGCAAATCATCAAGACATCTGGGTATCTACTTTTCTGGTACCCTGTTGTAGACCAATAATAATAATAGGGGGATCCTTCCAATTACTTCTATGTCCCCTCTATCAGTGATCCCCCCAGTCTTCTCTATCCATTCTCTCCTCTATTCACTCTAGATAAGTACCCTTTTGTGTCTCCATTATGAATCTTTTTTTCAGTCCCCACTGAGTATCCTATCTAGTTCCCTGTATCACTACCATCCAATACTTTGCTTGGAATATAGAGATGTGTCTGTTCTGGAATTACCATGCATCATGTCACCTTTTTTGGCTTAAAACTGTTTTCCCATTCTTAGTGAGTTTCTATAATAGGTATTTAACCCCTTAAGGATACATGACATGTGTGACAGGTCATGATTCCCTTTTATTCCAGAAGTTTGGTCATTAAGGGGTTAATCATGTAAGTTATATTAAAGCTAAATGGATGATTAAATGGCTGTCTCTTTTTATAATCTATTCCTGTGCTAGCTTGAAAATTCATCAGATAGCATTGTGTGCCACATCAAATGTAATGAGGGCAAAAATGATTTCAAAGTTTAGGAAATATCGATTTAGGCTTTCCAGTTTTAGATAATTAGATGAATTTAAGCTGAAGTGAACAATTTCGTAATTGTTGATAATTCGTGTTATAGTCAAAGTTAGATAGAGGATAGAATTGTGCATGGCATTATATTTATTCAATGTTCCTCTCTTTCATTTAACCCCTTAAGGACACATGACATGTGTGACATGTCATGATTCCCTTTTATTCCAGAGGTTTGGTCCTTAAGGGGTTAAAGACACCCATAACTTTGTTCTTTAAACATGGCACATGCATCTTATAATATTTGTTTCCCAAAGGGTTTCAGAAATGCGACAAAATGCACACAGATGGCAATATTCCAATGTCATGAGTACAAATGAAGTCATAATGGGAAGAAAAAATAGATTATGATATGTGGAATAATGTGTTTTACGCTGCCCACTAGGATATCTCTAACTAACAGTTGGTGTTCATAATTGAAATGTGAATGCATGCTAAATAATGGAAAAACACTAGGGAAGATATTACGGAAAATAATTCAAATATTTTATTCATCAAAGCATACAACCCTGATATGAAGTGTAAAAAAGGTTTCATAAGATAAATTAACCCCTTATCTACTAAGCTTCTTCAGAATGTTTTACTTTATTGTGTATTCCTTCATACCTAACCTATTCTACTGAATTCTCTATGAACAGAATACTTTGAAACGTAAATACATGTTTTGTTTTTTTGTCCTTTACATACAAATTGGAGAAAAGATAAAACGTTTTGTAAATTATATGGTATCCCATCAAAAACAGGAAGGTGTACAATACACCAACCAGAGAAGTGGAGCATGTAAGGTATACTATAGGATACAGCTACCCTTTGTTGGGACATAGGGATTAAGCTGTGAGATTGAGGGAAAAAAGGGACTAATAGTGTAATAACGTCAGGTGTATAAGTGGACTGTTGGTGTCCAATGGTCCAACTCACATGGGAATGAGCCTTCCAGGACGGGCTCAGATCGTATAGGCAGAAGTGTACTAGGTGACACAATCCCCTCTTCTGTCCGCTCAAATATTGGATGAAGATGAGCACACGGACCAATTGAAGAAGAGGGAGCCCTTTTTAAAGAAAATCAGCATGCAAGCAGGATACACCGATTGAGAAAGCACTAGGAGAGGGTGAAACGCGTATCGGAGGAGGAACAAGGACAATTTGTTTGTATTCTTGGCAACTAGCTTTTTTATTTTTGTTACTTTGTTTTTAATTGTTATGTTTATTAAATAATATAGTCCTATAAATCACTCCTGCCTGCTTGCTTTAAAAGAAGGGTGTGCCCCCTCAGAGGCACAGAGCGCTATCACCTTGAGCCAGGCATTAAGGACTCTGGAATAGGTGAGCAAGATCTTTGTATTGTATATCTGTTTTATCATACCTTACATACTATACCAGAAGTCTGCTGGTTTCCCCACTTCTTTTTCGTTTCATATACCATATTTCAGCGGACAAAAGAGGGGATTTTGTCACCTAGTACACTTCTGCCTGTACGATCTGAGCCCGTCCTGGAAGGCTCATTCCCATGTGAGTTGGACCATTGGACACCTGCAGTCCACTTATACCTCTGACGTTATTACACTATTAGTCCCTTTTTTTCTCCACTTAATCCCTACATCTCAACGTCTCTACAGTACACCTTACACGCTCCACTTCTCTGTTTTTTTATTGTTTGCTCTCACGTGTGGGGTAGAATAGGGTGAATCCACCTGAGTGTAGTAGCGTGTGAACTTGTTATATTTTTATAACTGTACCTAAGCGCCTATATATTCACAGAGCACTTTGTGTTGCAATGTTTAAGACAAGCTTAAAGAATTCTCATATAAGCCGTGTGTTTGGCAACATCTGTCATATTGTGTATGAATGTGTGTATAAAGCCTGTGTATAACAAGTACAGCTGCCTGACTAAATGTAGACATCTGTACTATACATTGTATTAAGAGTTGCTATTCCATCCTGGAAAAAAAAGCCATATAATGTGTCCCAAGCCCTTCTTTGACTACGGAGCCCTAAATGTTGAGGGTTGGAGTATACTTTAATGAGTGTTTACATAAATAAACACTGAATCGTAAAAGAAAATGATGTTCTCATTTTGGGTTATTTAAGATTGTTAAATCCAATTAGCTGAAAATAGAACTTTTATAACTAATGATAAGCTTGGATGTGTCAGTTTCACTTTTTAACAACCAGACTCTTTGCAGAAGTCAAAATCTGACCGTTTAAAATATGTCCCCTTCCATGTTTTCTCTCTGTCTGGTGAATTCTAGATTGCAGTTACATGACCCAAGAACTAACATGGATTAAGTGCATGCTTTGTTTGCCAGAGTAGCAGAAAAGATTCCAAAAAAAGATTGTTTGTCTTTAAGATTATTAATGATAGAATACATTGACAGATCTGTTTAATTTTCTCTACTTATCATACTTGAGCATGCAGTTTATCTGTTGTCTGTGTGAAATATAACCTTTAATAATATCTTTTGTATCCTATGTGTCATTTATTGTATATCTAAAATCACCCATTTTTGCACTATAAATTATTCTTGAGTCGTATTTGAAGGAAACTCCATGTGCAATAATCAAGATTTTTTATTGTAGTGATCATGGTGAAAGGAGTCTTTGGGGGACCTCCCCTATTTTTTTTCAAACTGTTTTCAAATAGGGTGAATTCAATAGCCTAGTCCCTCAGCCTTCAACGTGATATTATAAGGTTTTACTTAAACATTGTCAGTCCAAATCTGTCCATCCATTGGGTATCATTAAATGCTGCATGTGCTAGCCCTGGCTAAAAAAAAGATTATTTTAAAAAATTGGGGGGACTAAAGTACTGTAGTCATAAACATATAAGAAAGATAATAGTCGTTACTGTCCAAACGCTTAAAAAAGTCCATAACCAGTGGGATACATAGGAGAAAATGAAATATTGCAGAGCTTCCTCAAAGACATTGGCACTGTGAGGGAGAAAAGGTAAGTAAAACACCTTGTTTAACCCTGGCAGCACTGGCTCTGTCATCTAAATGGAGACAAGGGCACAATAGCATTAGGAATACACTTTAGTATTCCTTTAACCTCATTGCCTGAGAAAGGATTTGTAGGGTGATTAATAGATAATATTCAGGAATTAATTGGGAAGAGCATTATTATTAGAAAAAACAAATTATGTTTTTTTTTGTTTTGTTTTTTTTAGATAATGTCTGACTTAATTGCATTCTACAAAGAAGTATAGATCAGGTTGTTGCAGTAAATGTGATTTGCTTTTGTCAAGGTAAAATATACGATTCCACTCAAAAGGTTAGTATTCAAACTAAAAGAAATTGGTATAGATGAAAATTCTTGTTCTTGGATAGAACATTGGCTTAACGTACAGAGTTGTCATTAATGGTACATTTTCAAGTGATATTTGGTTTGCCTCAGGAGGTCTGTTTTGGGAGGACTTTTATGCAACATATTTATAAATTATCTTAAAATTGACATATGACACAAAACTCGTTAAGATAATACAGTACGAGCAGGATACTGCTTCGCTGCAGAGGGATTGAGACTTTAAATTGTTTTTTTGTTGCCTTCTTTTGGATCAGCAGCAAAAAACAGATGTGAGAAAGGCTAGACTTGATGGATACAAGCAAGTCTGTTTTCAACCTATATAACTATGTAACTATATAATATATTTCTCAAAACAAAATTTTGCCTTTGAGCTGAATGCAGCTAGGTTGACCTTGACATTGGTGTAAAAGAGTATTGAATGTATTAAATGAAAGCTGTTGAAAGTGGAATGTCACTTCCTATGATTTTCAATATTATGTTTACTTATCTCTATATTTCATAAACATGTATTTGTGATGTATGAAAAATCTTTTTTCCTACAACCGGGTACCTCCATCTGCTCTGTCCTTTGCATCTGGCTGTCAACATAAAAAAATATTTATAATTATTCCAGTACAGAGTAGATCACAGACGCCATAACTGACATTGCAAAACATCAAACAGGTAGCAAACATTACATAGCAATGGTATGAAAAACAACTGGAACAAGGGGTTTTAGGTTAAAGGGAAACTCCAGTGCCAGAAAAACGATCCATTTTTCTGGCACTGGAGGGTCCCTCTCCCTCCCACCCCCCAATCCCCGGTTACTGAAGGGGTGAAATCCCCCTCAGTCACTTACCTGGGACAGCGGCGATGTCCCTCGCCGCTGTCTCCGCCTCCGCGACGCTCCTCCCAGTGATTGCGTCACCGGCCGAGGAGACGTAATGCGCATGTGCGGAAATGCCGCACATGCGCATTACGTCTCCCCATAGGAAAGCATTGAAAAATCATTTCAATGCTTTCCTATGGGGTTTTGAGTGACAGGTTTCCTGTGCTAGAACCCAGGAAGTGACCTCTAGTGGCTGTCTAGTAGACAGCCACTAGAGGTGGAATTAACCCTGCAATGCAATTATTGCAGTTTATAAAAAAACTGCAATAATTACAGCTGCAGCGTTAAGGGTAGTGGGAGTTGGCACCCAGACCACTCCAATGAGCAGAAGTGGTCTGGGTGCCTAGAGTGTCCCTTTAAGTATGAGACAGCAGGAATAATAGCCAGAACAGGCTAGTATATTAGACCACTGGAGCAGTTGCCAGGCCAACAATGCAAGTACCACAGAGAATACAAAATATTATAAAAATTCCTAAATTAACTAGACAAACCAACCTGGGGTGAAAGACCCCCCTAGAATGGCAATCATCTGATTTCCCATGCTAGAAGAACACAGTCCATCAAACATAAGGAAGTGAGTGAAGGCGATCCTGACAGGAGCCAAACCACTTTGAACCCAACAAGCCTAGAGAGATTATTCTACAAGCCCCTGTCTGTACCTCGAGTCCACACAGTTCTTCCTATGCACCAGTGTTGATCAGGGAACTTACATATTTACATAGATTAAAAAGAGACATGTGTCCATCAAGTTCAGCCTTTCTAACATCTGTTTTTGCTATTGATCCAAAAGAAGACAAAAAAAAAAAACAGTTTGAAGAGCTTTGCAATTTTTCAACAAACTAAAAAAAAATCCTCTTCGACCCCAGAATGGCAGTCAGATCTTTCCTTGGATCAAGAAGGGCGTGAGCTGTGAAAAGGGGCTCATCCCTGTAGGGCTCACAGCTTGGCTGGGTGGCAGTATAGGCTGAAACCACTTAAAACCCTGAAGTGGAGTGTTGACTCTGGCCTCACCTCCATGAGGTGCTGTGAAGTCTTGAAGGAGCCCCAGAGAGCAAGTTTTTACCAGCCACAGGTCATCAAAAGCCTGGTGAAA
Organism: Pelobates fuscus; assembly: GCF_036172605.1. Lineage (NCBI taxonomy): Eukaryota > Metazoa > Chordata > Amphibia > Anura > Pelobatidae > Pelobates > Pelobates fuscus. The sequence continues at coordinate 25,625,387 of NC_086320.1, forward strand.
AGAACCATGAGCAGGGTGGAACACCTCCACCATCTTGAAATTTAACTAACATGAGAATGGAAAAAGTTTAATAATTAGGATGGAGAAAAGTTGAAAATACCCCAAAACCTGACTTACTATGAAGAATTATATATCTGAAAGATGAATGAACAAATGCAAATTACAATGAATGAAATGAAGGACAAATTGCTCATTGGACAACATGTTTTTGTGAAATGTATTATTTTGTTTGTTTTATCTTACAAGGAGGGACCTTCCGGCTCCCAGCTACATTCTTCTAATATTTAATAATAGACCTGTAGTTCTTGCTGCGTTCTAATTTGCACATGCCTACCCCCCCCCCCCCCCCACTTGGCTTATGCGGGTCAATATGACCCCCATACTAGTATAACGAAAGTTAAATAATTCCTCCTGCCCCTATTCACCATGTTGAGAGTAGGAGCATGTCTAGCCAGTGTCTGCTCACTGTTTTAAATGAAGACAAGCAACTGGGCAGCTATTATATTTATTGGATATCCTGTTTATCCAATAAAGGAGGACCTGGCACAGAATTTTAGACAGACAGGGGATGGAGAAGAAGAGCTATCCTAGTCTTGATACACGTTAAGTTCTGACTAGTATTTTGTTCCTGCATCAAATGTAAAACTATAGATAACAACTGCTACATCAATTCTTTTCTGAAATCATAGAGGGAGCATTACATCAGTATACTGCTATTGCTACCCATATCCATAAGTATTGAATATCCAGTTTTGTCAACTGCCTTTAGATGGCAGAAGCAAGTAACCAGTGTGGTTGAGTCATAGTTGACCAACCAATAGAAGCAGCTGACTATGTATTCCCTGGATTACCTTTAACAGAGGTAAAGGTTGTGTCTTGGCAGGGGATTTTGATTACAAAATAAATGTTATCTGTAGTTTTTCTCTTGTGATATTGACCCTGTTGGTTGGGTTAACCTAATGCAATTTTTGTATCTTTTTTTTTTTTAAGTCAAATTATTTAGAAAAGATGATCAAGGTAATTAATTTATTTTGAGCTAGTTTCGTATCCATTTGTAATTAAACCAACTACATACTAGTCGCAATAAACAATTTCAGCAAAATGCTAAATTTTCCTCCATCTTAACACATTTGTACACCTATATGTAAGGAGATGAAAGTTTTAGACTAACGTAACACACATGCACACACCTTAAATTTGCATAAACAATAATAATTGACATTCATTTGGCAAGCAGAAAACCTAAAATGGTATTTTGTACTTTATTACTAATGAATTGTTCTGCATTTGATATGATCAGGTGCTTATCATAATTCTTTCTTATACTGTATTGAAAATGTTATTCTTTACTGTTCTATGCTATTTGTTCATTTAATTAGCATCTGTCACCGACCCAGCCGCAGTACCATGAAACAATGCTAATTTACATTAGGCAACACAGGAGTGAATAGAGAAGTAAAAACTAATTGCAGATACAATATGAATGGGTTTGGTGACTGCAGATAAGTGTTCGATTAAATGAGAGTGTCAGCAGCAAATATAAGCTGCAAATGTGTTGTCATCGCTCCTGCTGCTGATGGTGTCTGTGATAGACGAAGAAATAAAGACCAGCTGTGTGGGAGGTCGCTCCTTGATAATTAGGTACTTTTAGAATTTTTTAAATAAATAAAAGCAACACAAACATCAAGCTTTATTTTAGGATACCACACATTCCAATGATTATGAATACAATTATTTAAGTGACGTAGGCGTTTAACAGTGATTGTTTATCTAAAACAATTTATACAATTGTGAAAATATAGCAGCACCTTAAAGTGTACTTAGCCCTAAAAACACTCCAAATAGATTAAAATATTTTACGGTGCACTGTGCCTTTAAGACAAAAAATATATTATTTTATATACAAAACACACGTAATTGGTTAGTGTAATATTTAAAGTGCAAAAATCTATGTGCTTAATTTACACTGAAAGCCAGAGAAAAGATCCATGGAGGTGTGCAGTTGGGTTGTATGGAGGTTTAGCTGCTTGGCACAGCTTTTTAACCCCTTAAGGACCGGACTGTTTTTGCGATGTTGTACATTTGCGACCAGGCATCTTTTTACACTTTTGTGGTGTTTGTGTTTAGCTGTAATTTTCCGCTCTCTTATTTACTGTTCCCATACAAATTATATATTGTTTTTTTCAGGACAAAAGGGGCTTTCTTTACATACCATTATTTATATAATCTCATGTAATTTAATTTTTAAAAAATTAAAAAAAAATATGATGAAAAATTGAAAAAAATACAAGTTTTTTTACTTTTATGTGAAAAATCTTTTACTCATCTACAAAAGCGAATGAAAAAAACTGCTAAATAGATTCAAAATGTTGTCCTGAGTTTAAAAATACCCAGTGTTTACATGCTTTTTGCTATTTTTTTTCATGTTATAGGGCTATAAGTACAAGTAGGATATTGTGGTTTCAAAACATACATTTTTAAAATGTATCAATAGTGACATTGTGACACTATTATCTGTCATAAATCGCTAAATAACACCCCACATGTCCATATTTTTTTAAAAGTAGACAACCCAGGGTATTCAATATGGGTATGTCCAGACTTTTTTAGTAGCCACTTAGTCGCAAACACTGGCCAAAGTTAGCGTTCATATTTGTTTGTGTGTGAAAAAAGTAAAAAACTAAATTGAACGCTAATTTTGGCCAGTGTTTGTGACTAAGTGGTTACTCAAAAAGACTGGACATACCCCATTTGCAATACCTTGGGTTGTCTTCTTTTGCAAATGGTATGCCATCATGGGGGTAATTCTCATTCCTGGGCTACCATACGCTCTCAAAGGCAACGTAACCAACCTGGCCGTTTTCAATGTAAAAATATTTGACCCAAATATTTGACCCTGTAACTTTCAAAAACGCTATAAAACCTGTACATGGGGGGTCCTGTTCTACTCAGGAGACTTTGCTGAACACAAATATTAGTGTTTCAGAACTGGAAAATGTATCACAACAATTATATCATCAGTAAAAGTGCTGTTTGTGTGTGAAAAATGCAAAAAAAGTAACTTTCACTGACAATATCATCGCTGTGATATGTTTTACTGTTTTGAATCACTAATATTTGTGTTCAGCAAAGTCTCCCGAGTAAAACAGTACCCACCATGTACAGGTTTTAGGGTGTCGTAGAACGTTACAGGGTAAAATACAGTGATAGCAAATTAAATTCTCTGGACTTTCGGCCTAGGTTGGCAGGCAGGTCCCTTAAATTGCAATCAATAAAATAACTTAATTATGTAAAAATATTACATAAATACGCACGTAGAATTTAAATATATATGCATATTTATATATTTGAAGTCTACGTGTATATTTATATAATTATTTGTGTAATTTTGTATATGGACATATGAATAGTTCGCATTCTTTTTATTTATTTATATATACATAGATATATATACAATTTCATTCTAAGTGTATTTTGATATAAATATATATATATTAATATCAAAATACAGTTAGAATAAAATTTCGTATAGATATATAATTTTTTTTTGCATTTTTATTATTATTTTGAATTTTTTTAATTTAATTTAAATTACTTATTATTCGTATTTTATAATAATATATATATACAATATATAGAGTTATTATATATATTATATATATATACGTGTGTAATTTAATTATAAGTGTATTTTTATATTAATATATGCACATATTAATATAAAAATACACTTAGCATGACATTATATATATGATATATAGACATATATTATATAGGTATAATATATGTCTATATATCATATATATATACACATATATAATAATAATTTTTTTTATTAACTATAACTTTAATTCTTTTTTTTATTTTACACATGCAGGGAGACTGCCTGTCAGCACAGACAGTCCCCCTGCAGGCAGATACTTGGACACCTATTGTGACCATGTGGTCGCCCTGTTGGGCGATCACATGGCCACAGGGGTCCTAAACCGCCATGGGGAGACTGTCTGGGCTGCAGGCAGTCTCCCCACAATGGGAGCACCGCCGATCGCCGCCGGGGGAACGACGGCGATCGGGTAAGTACATTGGACAGTTAGGACGGTTCAGGACCGTCACCGGTCGGCAACGCAAAAATGCCGATGACGGTCCTGAACCGTCCTCCGTCCTTAAGGGGTTAAATATGTTACAATAAAGACTGTTTTCTACACCGGTGGCTTCAAAGTCCTATTCACTTGGATGTTTTATCAAGGGTCGCCTTAACGGACCCCAAAGCGCAAGAATCTGAGCTAAATTGATTAGCTCAGAAAAGTGTAAGTTGCCATTTGGCATTTGCTCTACATTTATTTAATTTCATTATACAGTCTACACTATGTTGTGTATGTTTTGATGTTTTATTTAAAGGGCACATACAGGAAGGACAATAGTACTAATAAGAGGATTTTAAAGTCTAAGGTATAGGCTCTAATATTTTATCTCTATTTTACACCTTCCTTTGTTCACATAAGCGCTACACCGGTACATCCGTTTGTTTTATCAAGGCGTTTACAGTTAGAGCAGGCTTCATCTGCTCTCTGTTTGTGAGTGGTTTCATTCATATAATTTTACTCTCCCTTGGAATTTAACTATATTGCACTATATATTTTTTGTTTCCTTTTTATGTACATTGAATACCACATACCATTACGGAATGTTTTTGTTTTTTTTACAATATACATTTTTTTTTTTTAAAACATAAAGAAATGGGGGTACAGAAAAAAGAAAGGGGATGTACTGTTAACATCATTGGGTATTGAATGGCATTTATGTCAGTAAAGTGAAAAAGATTACATCTTATCATTCATATGTCCCGATTGCTTACTACCGCTGGTTGGTTATTTCTGTCCTGTGGTGTGGTCTAGTACTGGAGTGGTGTAGGGGGTGGTTAGTAACTTTGGAAGTTGAGGCCTGTGACAGACCCATCCGTCTGGACTAAACCTATTGGGTTCGTCTGATTTGCCCAGTACTTATGGTCCCTGAGAGATCATGCGAAGGGTTGTGACTTTGTGCAAATGACATTTCAAATACAGTGGAAACTAACGAAGCGCCAAAGCTACCAAAGTCCTCGAGGTGGCCGACATCGGACAAAGGACCACGTGGCGGCGGCCATTTTAACTTCGAACCCGCCGACCCGTACTATCGACGATACTTCGACACTTCAACGAAAGTCGAAGTACCGACCCACTTCGAACGGGACTTAGCCATTTTTAGGCCAGCAAGTGACCGACCGCACAGCCCGAATCCAGGGAACTATTTTGGGCAAGAAAAGGTACCTGCGGTCGGTCGTAAACGGACTTTCGAGTAACTTTTTATTCACTGAAGGGATTGGTGTGATTTTTGAGAATGTTTATATTTTAAGTATGCTGAATCTGAATATGTGCCTCTTATGTGAATATGATGGATGGGTTGGAAGTTATGAAAGTTGTATAAAAGTATATTTCAAACTGTATGTATAATGGGATTATGTGTCACACCAAGGGGAGGGAATGTGTGGGATGTAACATCGATGCCAGTGGTTATTTTGTGCCTCCCCTTGGGTGTGGCCTGTGTGTGTGAAATGCAAATAAAAGGCAGGCTGGCTGATCCAGTCCTCAGTTCATGTTTTACCCTCATAATGGAGCTTGGTCTCGTTATTGGGGGAACCGGGATTACAAGTGACTAAAGACTGTGTATGGAGCTCGGAAGGTGGTACCGTAACAAGGCCTCTTACATTTAGGGACTTTAGATTAATGTGGGCCATGTGGAGGGTGTGATGGAGATCTTTAATGATCTGTTACTCTTGAGGGGGCATCCTTCGGATGGTAGTTGGCAGAATGTAGGAGTATGGGAGAGGTGGCAGGAGAAAAACATACAGGAAACATAAACTATATACAAAAATATGGTAGTAATAACTCATACTTAGATTGAGTATGGTGCCACACCTGTGGGAGATGCCTCCATGTCCACAAGTACTAACAGGCACCTCTCTGGGGGGGGGGTGACTTGGTTATCATGGGGGAAACTGTACGGTAACCGTGTAGTTATTTGTAGAGGTGCAATTGCACCCCACACCTAAAACATATGATATGTAAACATTTTATACTTAAATCCAGGGTTGGAGCGCTCGGGATCCCGTTACTCTCTAGAAGTAAATTAAATTAATCGTTTATGGGCTATAAACAATGGCAACAAGTGAAAGATTGGTGGGAGCTCAAGAGCACCCCGCATCATGGAATAAGATAGCATTATATATATAATATATGTATATATATATATATATATATATATATACATATATATATATATATATATTTACACCAGTTAGAGTTCTCAGGCAGCCTTGTCTCTAGGCATTGGGGTGGGTTGTCGGCTCCCGGTGGCAATTGCCTTCTGCGCTTCTTTGGCATCCTTTGCCATCTGGTTCTTTGCGGCAGTTGTTTTAGTGGGCAGGCAGACAGTCCAGTCCTCGATGTTAATCATAGGTAGGCCCAAGGCCTGTTGAAGGTCCGGGACGTCTGCCGGTGTAGTTATGGAGTGCATCTTGCATTGCTGTGTCACCACAAGGGCAAAGGGATAGTTCCATCTAAATTTGATCTTCTTCTCCAAGAGCTTTTAGGTAATGGGCTGTAGCTCCCTCCACGCCATCAAAGTGGTAGGTGATCTTGGTAAATATCGACCGTGCGGCCCTCAAATTTCAGCTCTCAGATTTGTTGTGCCTTGCGGAATATTTCTTCCTTAGTGGGAAGCTGTGAATGCGGCAAATTAGGTTTGTGCGCTTGCCACAGGTGCAATTTTGCTCTGCTGCTCCGGTCAGCTTGTTCTGCGAAAAACCTCCATAAGGAGGATTTTAAGAACACCGGGTTGGTGGACGGGGTGTTTCCTGCCATGTTGCGCTGTTTTTTTGAAGCCATCATCTCAGATTTTAGCCGGGTTTCACGGTTTACATCCAGTAATCAGCGGAGCTCTGCAATCATGCATCCATTCGCGATTAAGTCTAGGCCTCACCCCTGAGGAATATTTTAAGTAAGTGTTTTACTCTATGCATAACACAGTGGTTCTTGCACAAAAAATTGCACTTTATACAAACTGTACTTTGTAAAAAGCTTTTAGCACAGAGGGAAGTGCACTTTCAGTGTAAATTAAGCACATAGATTATTGCACTTTAAATATTACACTCACCAATTACATGGGTTTTGTGTATATAAAAAAATATATATATTTCTTAAAGTCACAGGGTACCTTAAAATATGTTTACATTCCAATAATTAGTCACATGTTCATTTCTTATTTTAAACTGAGTCCAGTAAGTTCTTTAAGAATTGACTGAATAAGGAATAATGCACATTGGCGTATGTCATCTGGATATACTGTAACTACTTTAATGCGGCACTATAGTCACCAAAACAACTCTATGTTAATGAAGTAGTTTTGGTGTATAGATCATGTCCCTGCAGTCTCACTGCTCAATTATCTTCCATTTAGGCGTTCAATCACTTTTGTTTCTATTTGTTCAGTCCTGGACTCACCTCCCCTGGCCAAATGCTTTCATTTTAATCAGTTGTAACTTTAAAAGTTTTTATATTTTGCTCTGTAAATGTAACTGTAATCACATACAGGATGCTCTTGCAGGGTTCAACAAGCTTAAAAGAGTAAGAGATAAGACATTCTAAATTAAAAAGTATTAGCAATAAAAGAAGGATAGATGACTCTTTACAGGAAGTGTTTAGGCTGTGTAAGTCACATGCAGGGAGGTGTGGCTAGGGCTGCATATACAGTTATTTAACTCCTAAATGGCAGAGAATTGAGAAGTGAGACAGCAGGAGCATGATCTATACACCACAACTACTTAATTAAGCTAAAGTTGTTTTGGTGACTATAGCGTTCATTGCTGTTCTCAAAGGGGGGAGATTTATCAAGATGTCGTCAACACTTTTATGCAATTTATTTAAAAAAAATGTCTTCATTTGTCTTCTTTTTTTTTTTTTTAAATATATAAACCACTGGGTCTGAGGACTTAACTATGGCAGATACACATTTTCGGATATAATAACAGAAAAAAAACATTGCGGGTAAGTTGCAAATAAAAAGCTAAAACATTGCAGGTAAGTTGCAAAGTGTGGCCATGGCCATGAGTGCACAAGGGTTATGGATCAGTCAAACGATTCCTAATGAGGAAGAGTCCGAGCCTCTGTCGCTGTCAGCCACCTCGATGGAGTCCCTCTATTGTGCCCAGACTTCAACGGCCGGCAGGATGGATCTTAGGGGCCGTGAATCGGCTTGCATGAGTGGAGGTAAGTCCCCTTTCACATTGCCCAGAAGCTCACACAAATGCAGTCAAACTTCAAGGGTATTGAATCTCCTGAGCAACAGCTGTTGGGAAGTGCTTCTGGCTGTAGGCCTCAGCAAGGGGGCCATCTTGAGAATCAGGCCTTAGCCCTCTGGTTCAGCTGTAGACTGGATGTCTTGTCAATGGGACCCCGCCAATACACTAGTGGGATCCAAAGGAGGGTGAACAGGATCGTGAACAAGTGAGCTCCAAATCATAGAAAACATAGAAACATAGAATGTAGAGATGTCGCGAACATAAAATTTTCCATTCGCAAACGGTGAAAGCGAACTTCCGCAAATGTTCGCGAACGGGCGAACTGGGCAAACCGCCATAGACTTCAATAGGCAGACAAATTTTAAAGCCCACAGGGACTCTTTCTGGCCACAATAGTGATGGAAAAGTTGTTTCAAGGGGACTAACAAATGGACTGTGGCATGCCGGAGGGGGACCCATGGCAAAACTCCCATGGAAAATTACATAGTTGATGGAGAGTCTGGTTTTAATCCATAAAGGGCATAAATCACCTAACATTCCTAAATTGTTTGGAATAACGTGCTTTAAAACATCAGGTATGATGTTGTATCGATCAGGTAGTGTAAGGGTTACGCCCGCTTCACAGTGACAGACCAAACTCCCCGTTTAACGCACCACAAACAACCTCAAACAGTCCATTTGCACAACTGCAAACTCCCCATTTGCACAAGGTTGGATACCTTGCTAGCCATGTCCCGTTCCTTGTCCTCACTGATGTCATTAAAGGTCTCTTCCTCCACCCAGCCACTTACAACACCAAGGGTCCCCGAAAGGTGACAACAAGCCCCTGTATTTTTTTTTTTTTAAAGGTAACCTACTGTTACACTAGATATGAGTTGCACTGGTGTGACACTGTGCCCTGGCAGGCCCTGAAACGCACACGTGTGAAGGAAACTGACTGCTATTATTTCACAGTCAAATTTCTATTTTTTTTTTTTTAATGTACACTACTGTTACACCATATATGAGTAGCACTGGCGTGACACTGTGCCCTGGTAGGCCCTGAAACGCACACGTGGGAAAGAAACTGACTGCTATTATATTACAGTCAAATTTTTTATTTTATTTTTAAATGCAAGCTATTGTGACACCAGATATGAGTGGTGGCACTGGGCAAGTTGGCACAGTATACGCTGTGAACCTAACACACACGCTGGCAGGCAGGCAACTGCAATAAGATTACACAGAAAAAAAAAAAAGCAGACTGATGTTCTAGCCCTAAAAATGGCTTTTTGGGGTGCTGTCCTTACAGCAGAGATCAGATGAGTCCTTCAGGACTGTAGTGGACACTGAATACCCTAGCCTAGCTATCAATTTCCCTATTAAATCAGCAGCAGCTACACTGTCCCTCCTCTCACTAAGAATGCAGCTTCCGGGGGGTGGGGCCTAGCTGTCATGGAGGAAAGACGCACTTCGTGTGAGCTCCCTCAATATCTCACTTTAAGCAGCTATCAACAAGCGAATTTCACCCCAGAAGGGGATGACCCAGCAATGTTGTTCCTACCTGACCGACCCGACATGCTTAATAGCGGTGAGCAACTCGACAGAGTCTTACTTACCTCCGCGTGGCAATTGTGGCCTGGTGCTCACCAAGCTGGAGAGGCGGCCGATCTCCCAATCCTGGGATGCCCAGGAGCAGCTACTTCCCGGCAGGAGCTCCGTTACCCTCCCCTCAGACTGGTAGGGGTTATTCTGGTCCACCCCTGAGAGGCTGTCTGGAGCTAATGGATGCACAGAGCACAGCCGCCCAGGCTGACATACTCATCTGCGACTCTCCCAATATGGCGGCAGCCGCGTGTCCTCCTGGTACCAGCAAAGCATGGAAGGATATTGAGTCTAAGCTTGCCAGACTCTTTAATCAATTTTGGAAGCAAATAACAAGCAGGAAGCCCCAACAAGCTCCACCACAGCCCCAACAAGCTCCACCACAGCTAAGAGAAGCAGTCCCCATTAAAATCCACCAACGCAAAAGGCGTTGAAGACAGGACTGGAGGCGCAAACAGAAATGCAGAGCCTGCCCCACGTCAAGCACTCGCCCCCACCTTAAGTCACCACAATCCCGCATCGGACTTGAAGCACCACCGGGACAGATCCAACCACCCGACAAAACAAGCTTCCACCACCTCAAGCCGCGAACCCGGCACTCAGCCAGAGACTTGCCTTTGTTGTTCCAGGTAACAGGGACTCCCAGGGTCTGCACCTGGCGCCCAGAAGGGATCGGATGAGCACTAGCAGTAGACAGCAACCTGCCAAGCATGTCCCACTATAGCCGATCCTCCACACCATGCCTTTGATCACATGTACTGCTCTCTGCACATTAACTAATCGTAAAGTAGCAAGCATTTAAACATGTTATTATTTCACCTCCTAAAGAGTTTATTGTCGTAGTTCCTTACATGCCTTTACCTTAACCGTTCATGTATTATGTTATTCACTAGTCTCATCTCATGGGGCGACTCACACTTAATTTATAACTAGTGGTGGAGCTGCTTATATAAATACACAGTTGATAACGTGCAAGCTACACCCTAAACATGACAGCCACCTTTCACAACAATGTACTCATACCCTCAGTGCAACTAGCCATGATATATGCACGTTCATATGCACGTTCAGCCTAGCATGCTCAAATATAACACACTTCTGTCTTAAAAAAAAAAAGAATAAAAAAAAAAAGAATGCAGCTTCCGAATGAATTTAAAATGGATGCTGTCTAGGAGGTGGGAGGGAGGGTCTGCTGCTGATTGGATGGAATGTGTCTGCTGACTGTGAGGTACAGGGTCAAAGTTTACTCAATGATGACGACTAGGGGGCGGACCGAACATCGCATATGTTCGCCTCCGTGGCGAACGCGAACACGCTATGTTCGCCAGGAACTATTCGCCATTGAAATGTTCGGGACATCTCTAATAGAATGTGATGGCAAATAAGAACCACTGGCACATCCTAGTCTGCCCAATTTTCTAAATTAAGGCGAGGATCAGTCACCTCCACTTCCCTGAGTGTGGCTGCTGGCGACAGGAAAACTGCACACAGGCAGTGAGCACCAGCTACAGCAGAAAGGTAGCAAATAATCAGCAGGATCCTTGCTAAGAATAGAACAATAATGTTGATTGTTAGACTTTATAAGCTTATTCCTCCAAAGAGCTCCAGCACCATGTGACTATCCTGTCAGGCCCTGACCCACCATTTATGTATTTTTTTTTTCAGTTCAACAGTAGAGAGTGCAAATTATTGCCAAACTTGCCAAACATGTGTAATGAGGATTTAGGTTTTAGGGGCCTGTTAGTTGGAACAAGATGTGACAGTTTATTTTGTAGTTTTGAGAGGTTTTACTTAGCTCAGTAGCTTAATGCAAAGGAATGGATATTTTTTATTTTTTTTATTTCACATAGTTTTCTTGTATACAGTATGTAACAGGTGGGATAGAGTAGGTTAACTGCTGGTAATTTCATTGTTGGATGTTTTCTCACTTTACTTTGTCATTAAATCCCTCTGCAGGTCTCCAATCTTTAGTTGTTTGAGACAATGCTGGAGTCAGTATCAATTACCAGGGATAGAAAGTGTCAAGTTCTTTTTACACGTAGCTAGTGTATGGTGTATCATCTGCTCAGCACATCACATGCACCAAACAGAACAAAATCAAATCATATAAAAATTAGCAGCACATGTTCTACAACAGGTATCAGAAATATTTGTTAAAAATTAAAGCACTTTAAAAGTTGTTTTTAATCATTTGAAACACATTTAACAATTGAAACCACTTATGTATAATCATTCCTGATGAGTGGAGAATCAAAATAATACAGTTTCTGACCTCGATCGACATTTTCACCTACCATCGTGAGAAATTTCAACCCCATGCATTGATTAGAAATTTGTATCTTTTGAGATGTGATTTCTATCCAACAGGGAAAAATGTCACTAAACCTAAGCAACGGAGAAAACAACTATATAACATTTCCAAACAAGAGTATAAATTGCATGGAGTGATACAATTATGACAAATATTCTTTGTCCATCCCTAGTAATGAAAAGACATCCTATTATAGAATCATAACTACATATCCATATTTTATAAATTAAATATATGCTATTCTGAATGGATGTTAAGTTTTTGAGGTCTGATAGTCTATGTGGATGTAACACAAAAAGCAATCCTTCAAGGCAATATTCGTAGCCTGTCTCTGGAGGCAGCCAATTGGGAGAAGTCACTTTTCTTCCAATCCAGTGGCTACGAGTCTTTAAGTAGTGTGCCGGACTACCATTCTTCCCTCTTATTTCCCTCTTTCCCAAAACCAACAGCCTATGCTCAATGTATTATCACTCTATCTTACTTGAGCTATTCAAAGTACAATAAAGGACCACAAGCATAAGAAAGAAGGGTGAATAATTAGCACAAGATCACGCAGTACACAAGAATTTCAAACAAGCTACTCAGTGCAATTTATTGAGGAGGTAAGGTGTTCACTGCTTCCCAACACCAGCCAGCTGCAAAATTATACACTTACGCATCACCAGCTACCATAGGGAACTGCAAAATCCTGCTGTCTTATTTTGCCAGATTGTAAAAAATATCTTAGCTGAGAATTGGTGGTAGGGGCATCACAGGTATTGAAACTGGGCACTGTACACATTTGGAAATGATAACAGTTCAGGTACTAAAACTTAATCAAATAGTCCTAGTGGAAAGACACTGCATCTACAATATACAGATGAGGATGTTTCCGAGGACATTAGCCAAAATGATATACTACAATTTATCATAAGGCTGGACTACTTCCTGTGTCTTATAGCTCCTAATTGAAACTCAAGGGACTGAAGCAACATTAAAGGTGAAAGGCTTCTGCAGCAGACATATCAAGAAACATTATTGCGCTTACTGAAAATCTTTATTCAAATCCTCTATTACAGTCCTTCCCAGACATACAATTTCACAATAATTCCAGAACCAAAATCTGACTCTCCAAATGGCCTGCTCGCCTCTATGTTGTGGATTCCTTAGATGCCAAATGCTTGCACAACCCCATAGTGTTCTCATTCTTCTGTTAAACATATCCATCTTGCAGTTTTTATTTGTTTGCATTAAGGTCCGAATGACATTTTAATCGCAGTAACTTTCAATATCTTTCATGATGCAATCTACATATTAAAACTACTATCACCTACTAAAATAAAAAAAATAAAAATTTGTAGTTTTTACACGTTTTACTCAATGTTCTTGGCACATCACCAGATAAAATGCACTTATATTACATTATGTTATAGAACCCACAAGATACCGTGTTATATGCATGTTTTATATTATGAAACATCTTCAATAACAGTAAATGTAATGTATTTTGCTACATTAGGTACAAAACAGTAATAATTATAAGAATGTTATATATGCACAGAATGTGGAAAATTGGTAAAAAAAAATATATGAATTCTAATTCTGTACTTTTCAGTTTAATTCAATAAGTTCCAATTAAATCACTGTTCCTTTAAAGAATCTATTAAGCACAGCATGTTCAGCCTTTTTCCCTCAGGGGAGTCCTTCAAATTGAAGTCAAACCTATCTGATTCACATTGTATTTAGATCAAAGCTCTCTATTTAATAAAACCATATTTTCTATTAACACTTACAGATTCCCATCACCAACTGCAGAAAATGTGATTTTGTGTTATCTACGTTTTTATGTCTTACAGGTAGATTTAATTAAAGTAGTGTGTTAATAGAAAAGAAAATCTAGTCGGTGCATGAGGCACAAATCCATCATTAACATTTAAAAACTAACATTTCTTGAATAATACTACATATATAAAGACAGTGATTGAAAAAACACCATACTTTTCAGGATATAAGACGCACTGAAATACATAAGGCGCACCATTATATTTAACTTGAAATGTAGAAATACAAATAAAACAACAAGTTTTGGTAAACATCAGATTATGCATGTAAGGGTTTTGCATATTTGGGTATAGGGTAAGTAACAAGTGTTTTTATAGGGGATGTAATAAGAGTGTGTATAGGGGATGTAGCATGTGTATAGTGGATGCAGGTTGTTTAGGGAATGTAGTGTATGTATGTAGGGGAGGTAGTGTGTGTATACAGTGGCTGTAGTGTGTGAGAATGTGGGGTGTTTTAGTGGCTGTATTGTTTTGGGGGTGAGAATGGATCAGTTTTATTTATTTATTATTATTATTATTATTATTATTATTATTATTATTATTATTATTATTATTTTCACCCTTCACTGCCAAGCAGGTATTGGGGGAAAAAATATTAGCATAACATTTATTTGAAGAAAGGGATGCAAAGCTACTAGTATCAGAGAGGTTTTTTTTTTTTGACAATCTTTATTTGAAGAAGTTTTCAACAGTGGTATTTAAACAAGAGATACAGAAATGGTAGCAAGGTATGCGGTCCACAGCGGCATTAACAGTACATTTGCATCACAGTGCTAAATAACACCTGTATTGAGTGTGGAAGCAGTTAGCCCGAGTATACCCAGGGGGACTGTTTATTTAGTCGTTTGGGCCATGCCCGGTTGGGCAAAGAAAAAGTGTATCTTAAGGGGTTTTCAGGTGCCACCTGTTGCAGGCTTCCATCTTAAATGTTAACTGGAAAGTTTGAGAAGTGAGTAGCAGGAGAGTTTAAAGGGAGGGAGCAGGACAACAGGTGAGGGGGAGAGAAGAGAAGTGAAAGAACAAAAAGGACAGAGAAAAAAAGGGGTGGGGAGAAGGGCAAGGAGGGAAGAGGGGAGGGAATTGAGCCAGGGCAGGCCAGGGATGTATTTATCATTTCTCTCTCTTTTTCCTACCCTTCCCCTCTTCCTCTTTAACATGGGTGTCTCTGGTCCAAGCGGGCAGGAATTTTAAACCCATTGTATTGGTGTATAGAGCCAAAAAGATTAGAATTGTGTTGATGTCCCAATATTTATGGACCTGACTGTATGTCCAGTCAATGATCGGGAAGCCCTGTAGTCTCTGGGCCTAGGGCCCTCTGCAAGATTGGGGCTATTTGTAATAGGTATCAGTGGGCCAGGAACAGTGGTCAGCTGGTGTGAGTATCATTGGGAACACCCCACCCATAGGGTGGCGTCTATCAATGGGTTCTCTGTGCGTAAGAAGCCATGTGTGGCGCCAGTTGAGATTTGTGGAGCCTGGAGGTTTTGGGGAAATATGGAAAAATGGAAATATGGAAATATTAAGCTCTGGATGGTTGACAAGATGGATTGAAAGAAGGCCCTGATATGGTCACTGGAATAGTATGGAATAAATATAAGATGCATGGAAGGACGTTAATTTTGACTGCATTTATTCATCCGAACCACGAAATATAGAGGTCGGACCATCATCTCATATCTGTTTGGAGGGTGGAGAGGATGGGAAGGAAATTCAGTGCCTACAGCTGCGGGAGGTGTTTGGGGAGCAGTTGATACACCTGCCAGGAGAGAGTGAATTGAGAGAAGAGGTGCGCCTCCGTGTCAGGTGGGAGTGTGAGTCCTAAGGTCTCCAATTTTTCCATGTTCAGTTTTAGGTTGGAGAATGACCCAAATCGGGAGAAAAGGGCTAGGAGGTTGAGTAGGGTAATCGCTGGTTGCTCTATGACAAAGAGCATGTCATTGACATATGCCGCAACACGATGTTCCTTTCAGCCACTTCAAAACCCTGTATAACACCCGTCTATCCGCCTCCATAAATGGTTATAGAGAGAGGGCGAACAGGAGGGGGAGCAGAGGGCACCCCTGGCGGGTACCGTTTCTGATGGCAGGTGGGTGGGAGAGCATGCCGTTGATCCTGATATTGTCAGGGTACCTGAGGCCTCTACCTCTAAAGGAGGTAGAGACTTAGTAATTTATCCGTCCAAACGAGCTGTTTCCTTCGTTCCTCGCGGTTCATCCAGTCACTTAAACACCGACCGCGAGGAATCCACGTCCTTTTCTAGCGGGACGCTCAATACGTGACGTCATGGCGCTATCACGAGCAACCTGCCACTCAAGTGTCCGATATCCAATCGGTACTTGTCAGAGGCGTGTCCTTCATCCGGAGCCAGGGTATTTAAGCTTACTTCTCACTTCAGCTCATTGCCCTGTCGTGGTTCTAGCTTGTCTAGTCACTCAGTGCTCTGGTATTCTAGTTTGCTCTATTTGGTTTTGACTCGGCTTGTTGTACTACCCTGCTTCTCTGTTATCCCTTGACCCGGCTTGTCTCTCGCTTATCTGTCTTCTCGTTCCCTCGACCTCGGCTTGTCTCTGACTATTCTCTATTACTCTCGGTACGTTAGTCCGGCCATTCTAAGGCCCGGTATACGTACCTTTCCACTCTTTGTACCCTGCGTGTTGGATCCCTGTCCCGATCCTGACATTACGACAGGGCCAATGGATCCTGCAGGTACAAACAGTCAGCTTGGTTCTTCGGATCCCAGGTTTGACGCCATGGAGCATAGGATGGATCAGATGGCTTTGGCACTACAGGCACTTTTGTCTCGTGCTAGTAATCCACCTGAGGAGACACGTACTCCTTCTATTTCTCCTGCAGTCTCAGGTCTAGAGGTAGCCACTGTAGGTGCTTCTTCCCGTATTACCCCACCAGTACGTTATGGCGGGTCACCGGAGAGGTGTCGTGGTTTTCTGAACCAGATTAGCATCCATTTCGAATTACAACCCCGCTCTTATCCTACAGATAGAGCGAAGGTTGGATTTGTTATTACTTTACTCATTGAGAAAGCTCTGAGATGGGCCAATCCTTTATGGGAGAATGATAATCCACTAGTCTATAATTATAATGCCTTTGTAGCTGCGTTTAGAAGAACTTTTGACCCTCCTGGTAGAAAGGTCAATGCAGCTAGATTACTGTTGCACCTTAGACAGGACAATCGAACACTTGTGGATTATGCACTAGAGTTCAGGTCCTTGGCGGCAGAAGTTAAGTGGAACGAACAGGCTTATATAGATGTGTTTCTGAATGGGTTATCAGATGTAATTCTTGACGAGGTCGCTACTAGAGAACTCCCTGAAAATTTGGAGGATTTAATTTCTTTTATATCTCGTATTGATGAACGCCTAAGAGAGAGGCAGAACACTCGAGATAGGACCCGTAGACCCTCCTTTAAACTAGCGCCTACCTTTCAAAATTCTGAGTTCGAAGACTTACGTATTTCTGAACCTATGCAGATAGGCAGTACTCATCTCACAGAGAGGGAGAGACAGTACAGGAGAAGGGAGGGTTTATGTATGTATTGTGGAGTCAGAGGTCATTTACGCCTAAATTGTCCCAATCGTTCGGGAAACGCTCGCACCTAAGTTTCTCTAGAGGACAGTCCTTGGGTGTTTCTACTTTGTCCTCTATTCACAACTACAAAGAGCTCAGGCTTCTGTTACCCGTTTCTTTAAAGTGGGAGAAGGGAGTAGTTAAGACTATGGCACTAATCGATTCTGGAGCTGCTGAGAGCTTTATAGATCAGGGTTTTGCTGCCAAGCATGCTATTCCATCCCAGTTAAAAGAGACACCACTGGCTGTTGAGGCCATCGATGGTAGACCGTTACTTGAGTCTGTTATTTTCCATGAGACCATGCCGATTAACTTAACTGTTGGCATCCTACATAGAGAGGACATATCCTTACTGCTCATTTCTTCTCCGTCTATTCCCATAGTCCTGGGGTACTCCTGGTTGAGGAGACATAACCCTATTATTAATTGGGAGTCAGGGGAGATAGTTTCGTGGGGACAGAATTGTCAAGAAAAATGCTTGCGGAAGGTCTCACCTCTCGGATTAACCAACACATCGGCTAACTCTGACAATCCTACAGAGACACAAATTCCGTCTCAGTATCTAGATTTAAAGGCAGTATTTGACAAAAAGAAAGCCGATACCTTACCCCCACACAGGTCCTTTGATTGCAAAATTAACCTACTCCCTGGTACCATGCCCCCCAGAGGTCATGTATACCCGTTATCTATGAAAGAGAACTCAGTTCTAGAGGAGTATATTCACGAAAATTTAGACAAGGGATTCATTAGGAGGTCCTCCTCCCCTGCCGGGGCTGGATTTTTTTTTGTTAAAAAGAAGGATGGTTCTTTGAGACCTTGTATTGATTATCGAGGCCTAAATAAGATAACCATTAAAAATGCCTACCCGATTCCCTTGATCACCGAACTCTTCGATCGTTTGAAGGGCTCTACAATTTTCACCAAGTTAGACCTCAGAGGGGCATATAACTTGGTGAGAATCCAGCAGGGACATGAGTGGAAGACGGCATTCAATACTCGATGTGGCCACTATGAATATACTGTTATGCCTTTTGGGTTATGCAATGCACCAGCTGTATTCCAGGATCTGATAAATGAGGTTCTTAGGGAATTTCAGCAAGATTGCGTCATTGTATACCTAGATGATATACTCATACATTCTAGTGAGATTGAGACTCATCACAAGCAAGTCAGGAGGGTTTTGCACAAGCTTCTCCAGCATGGCTTGTACTGCAAGTTGGAGAAATGTAGCTTTGATCAAACCCAGGTAACCTTTCTCGGCTATGTGATCTCTGGGGAAGGATTTAAGATGGATCCGGATAAGCTCCAGTCCATTCTAGAGTGGCCTTTACCCAAAGGTCTTAAAGCCGTACAGAGATTTATTGGTTTTTCTAATTATTATAGGCGCTTTATTAAGGGCTATTCTTCAATTATCGCACCTATCACTAATATGACCAAACAGGGGGCTGATACTAAGAATTGGACTACTGAAGCTCTTCTTGCGTTCAAGACTCTCAAGGAGCTTTTCGCTTCCGCTCCAATTTTAGTTCACCCCGACACTTCCCTGCCTTTTCTACTTGAGGTAGACGCATCAGAGACTGGTTTAGGTGCTGTCCTATCTCAGAGGTTGGGTGTTGATAAACCATTACATCCATGCGGATTTTTCTCTAAAAAATTGTCTGGTACAGAGAGCAGATATGACATTGGTGACAGAGAGTTACTAGCGGTTATCAAGGCTTTGAAAGAGTGGAGACATTTATTGGAAGGTACATTACATCCTGTTACCATTCTAACAGACCACAAAAATTTGTCTTATATCGGAGAGGCCAAGCGTTTGTCCTCCAGGCAGGCTCGTTGGTCGTTGTTTCTTACCCATTTCAATTACGTTCTGACTTACAGACCTGGCTCAAAGAATTCTAAAGCCGATGCGCTATCTCGCCAATATGAGCCTTCTGCTTCAGTCGAACCACTTTTGTCCTCCATTGTACCCAAATGCAATATTATTGCTAATACCAGTCTCAAAATTCATTCTCCGCTACTTGACCAGATCTTGAAGTCACAACATCTAGCTCCCGGAAACACTCCTGAGGGAAGAAACTTTGTTCCCCCTGAACTTCAACTGGAGCTCTTACAATGTTTTCACGAAAGTAAAGTAGCTGGCCATCCTGGTATTCGCAAGACATACTCTCTGATATCCAAGGATTTCTGGTGGCCTTCACTACGAAAGGATATTGAGGAGTTCGTCGCAGCTTGTGAGACTTGTGCCAAGACTAAACAACCTCATGCATCTCCATGTGGTCTGTTGCACCCCTTGGACATTCCTGAGAAACCTTGGTCCTGTTTGTCCATAGACTTTATCGTTGATTTGCCTGCTTCCAAGAGACAGACTGTTATTCTCACGGTGGTGGATAGATTTACTAAGATGGCCCATTTCGTGCCATTACCTAAACTTCCGACTTCTCCTGAATTGGCGGAGATTTTTGCGAGAGAGGTTTTTCGCCTACATGGGATTCCTTCGGAGATTGTTTCTGATAGAGGTTCTCAATTTGTCTCACGTTTCTGGAGATCCTTTTGTTCTCAAATGGGTATCAAATTGAACTTCTCCTCTGCCTATCACCCTCAGTCTAACGGAGCTGCTGAACGTACCAATCAAAAGATCGAACAGTATCTACGTTGCTTTGTTTCCGAACACCAGGACGATTGGGTCGGTCTGATTCCTTGGGCGGAGTTCGCACACAATAACCTTGTTTGTGATTCAACTCGCTCTAGCCCTTTCTTCATGAACTATGGCTTTCATCCTTCGATTTTTCCTTCGGTTTCCTCTTCTCAGGGGATACCGTCGGTTGATGATCATGTCGCCAACCTGAAGAAATTATGGGATCAGACTCGGCAAATTCTGTTACATAATTCCTCGTTGTTCAAGAAACACGCTGACAAGCATAGAAGAGCGGCTCCTGGCTTTGTTCCTGGGGATAGGGTATGGTTGAGTACTAAGAATATTCGCCTAAAAGTTCCATCTATGAAATTTGCTCCTCGCTACATAGGTCCTTACAGGGTCCTCACTCGTATCAACCCGGTTGCGTATCGCCTTGCTCTGCCACCTGCCTTACGCATTCCTAACTCTTTTCATGTCTCCCTGTTGAAACCTCTTATTTGCAACAAGTTCTCCTCTAAGGTTTCCTCACCTCGTCCTGTCCAGGTGGAGGGTCGGGAAGAGTACGAGGTCAGCTCCATCATTGATTCCAGAATTTCAAGGGGAAAATTGCAATATCTGGTCAACTGGAGGGGATATGGTCCTGAGGAGAGGAGTTGGGTACCTCAGGAGGACGTTCATGCTTCTCGCCTTCGCAGAGCATTTCACCTCCGCTTTCCATCTCGTCCCGGTTCCTTCCGCCCGGTGGGCGTATCTGAGAGGGGGGGTACTGTCAGGGTACCTGAGGCCTCTACCTCTAAAGGAGGTAGAGACTTAGTAATTTATCCGTCCAAACGAGCTGTTTCCTTCGTTCCTCGCGGTTCATCCAGTCACTTAAACACCGACCGCGAGGAATCCACGTCCTTTTCTAGCGGGACGCTCAATACGTGACGTCATGGCGCTATCACGAGCAACCTGCCACTCAAGTGTCCGATATCCAATCGGTACTTGTCAGAGGCGTGTCCTTCATCCGGAGCCAGGGTATTTAAGCTTACTTCTCACTTCAGCTCATTGCCCTGTCGTGGTTCTAGCTTGTCTAGTCACTCAGTGCTCTGGTATTCTAGTTTGCTCTATTTGGTTTTGACTCGGCTTGTTGTACTACCCTGCTTCTCTGTTATCCCTTGACCCGGCTTGTCTCTCGCTTATCTGTCTTCTCGTTCCCTCGACCTCGGCTTGTCTCTGACTATTCTCTATTACTCTCGGTACGTTAGTCCGGCCATTCTAAGGCCCGGTATACGTACCTTTCCACTCTTTGTACCCTGCGTGTTGGATCCCTGTCCCGATCCTGACAGATATGCACCGATGGGTTGGTATAAAGGGAGCCCTATGTGTGGAGGACCAAGGTTAGATAGATCCAGCCTACGCGATTTAATGCCTTTTCAACATCTGTGGAGAGGAGCATAATCTCCCTCCTGGAGGTTCGAGCAGCATGGATGACATTGAGGGCTCTGATGGTGTTGTCCTGGGATGAAGCCCATCTGGTCTGAGTGGATAAGATCAGGCAGTATTCTGGATAAGCATATGGCCATGGCTTTGGCGAAGAGCTTGAGGTCCGCATTCAGGAGGGATATGGGGTGGAAACTCGCACAGTTAGATGGGTCTTTACTGTCGTCAGGGATTACAGTAGCCACTGCAGCTCGGGTATCGCCTGGGAAGTAACCGTCGTCAAAGGCCTGTCAAAAGTTTTGGGAGTAGTAGTTCCCGAAATGTGCGAAGATAGGTCAACGTGAGACTGTCTGGTCCCAGGGCTTTGTTAGCCTTGGAGAGTTTGAGTGCAGCTTCCAGCTCCTCCACGGTCAGTTCCTCTGCTATGGCTGGCGTTAGCTTCCAAGCGACGTATTGTTCAAGGAAGTCTGTGATTCTCCTTTGGTGTTGCTGAGCAGGTTGGGGTTGGGTCATAGGTGTGCAGAGATAAGGCAGGCCACTACTCCTCTGGGCCCCCAGGGCCCCCTCTGCATTGTGGAGGGCCAGGCTGTCTTCCTGTGGCAGGCATCGGTGGGGGCCCCCAGTGTTGCTTGCTTTGGTGGCGGTCCGTCGAGGATCCAGTTTGAGACAGCCACCATGGGGAGCTTCATGACTCGCAGGATTCAAGGGATGTCATTGGGCCAGCAGACTACATGCCAGGCGTTATCCAATGCGGGCCTGAAGGCTGAAGGGGAACTGTCAGGATCCCGCGGGCGGCTGCAAGGGGAGGCTGCAGTCCGATCGCGGCACTCACCCTCCAGCCGTCCGTGGTCCCCTTCTCCACGTGGGTTCGGCGAGCGGCATCCCTCCAGCCTCGGATGCCGCCCGCGTCTTCCTCCATGCCCCCCAGCGGCAGCATGCATGACGCTGCACGCTGGAAGACTGTCCAAGATATGTCACGCCGGGGTCAGTCACCTGACCCGGCATTAAAGGCACAGTGCCTCAATCACAGTGGGAGGTTTAGATATCTCCCACGTGTGATTGTTAATTCTGATTGGAAAGTATCCAATCAGAATTAACCTGATGGTTTAAATACTTACCTTTCCTGTTCCTCCCTGCCCTGTTGTGGTCTTTGCTTTATAGTATTGATTTTGAACGTGTGATTTCTGGTTACGTACTCTCTGGCTTGTTATACTGACTTTGTGACTTTCTCCTACCCTTTGACCTCGGCTTGTTTCTCGTTATTCTGTTTTCTGGTTCCCCTTACTCGGCTTGTCTCCTGACTATTCTGTGTGTGCTTAGCCCGGCCACTCTAAGGACCGGTACTGCACACTTTCTGTGTGTGTGTCTGTGTGTATGTTAGCGTGTTGGGTTCCCCGAATCGTGACATTACAACAGGGCCATAATGGAACCTGCTGACATACCCCAGCTTTTAGTTAATCAGGAGGCTAGAATGGATGGCTTGGACCACCGTATGGTTCAGTTTGCTCAAGCCTTACAGACCATACTGGCTCATACTGCACACTTGCAGCCTGCCGTCCAGGAGGTGGCTGCTGCTGTGTCCGAACTCATTGCCACTCCAGTACCCGTTTCTGCTCATGTAGTCCATATGACACCGCCACAGCGCTATAGTGGTGACCCAGCTTTGTGTCGTGGTTTCCTCAATCAAATTGACATCCATTTGGTAATGAATCCACGTTCCTATCCCACTGACAGAACTAAAATTGCCTTTTTGATAAACCACTTGTCTGGGAGAGCTTTAGCATGGGCCAACCCCATGTGGGAGAATACGTCTCCTATGTCCTTCGCAGATTTTCTGACAGCTTTCAAACGCACGTTTGCTCAACCCGGTAGGGTTGCTTCTGCTGGCAAAGCTCTGCTTAGGGTCCGACAGGTTAACAGATCTGTAGCGGATTACACTATCGAATTCCGCACTCTAGCAGCTGAGGTGGTATGGAATAATGATGCCCTCGTTACAGCCTTTCAGGAGGGTTTGGCCGCTTACATCCTGGACGAAATAGCGTCCAGGGAATTGCCTGTCCTTCTGGACGATCTTATAGATTATATCATCCGTATTGATAATTGTATTAGAGAGAGACGTAGTCAGAGGCGTATGTATACACAGATGTTACCTGCTTTACCCAGTACTGCGTTACTGGCATTACCCCCTTCTAGCCAACCTCCCCCTGAAACCTTGCAATTGGGTGTTACTGGGTTAACTGAGGTAGAAAAATCATACCGAAGAAGGGAAGGGTTATGCCTTTCCTGTGGGAAAAGGGGACATCTTCTAAGGACCTGCCCTGAATTGCGGGGAAAACTGCAGCACCCAAGGCCTATAGAGGGGTCGGCCTCGGGTGTTATGTCGTTTACCCCTCACGTTCCCATTACTAGACCGTTTATTACGGTCACCCTTTTTGTTGGAAATTCTGCCGTGATTACCAAAGCCTTGATAGATTCAGGGGCTGCTGACAATCTTATGGATGAGAGTTTTGCTAAAACCACATCGTTGACTCTGATCCAAAAGGTTACTCCCTTGGCCGTGGAGGCCATAGACGGTAGACCATTGGAGAAACCTCTGGTGACCCATGAGACCCAAGAACTGGTTATGTCTGTGGGTGCCTTGCACAAGGAAAGATTGTCCTTTCAAATAATCAACTCCCCTACAGCCTCTGTCGTTTTGGGCTTCCCCTGGTTGGTTAAACACAATCCGATGATTGATTGGGGTTGTTTGGAGATTCTCTCCTGGGGGAAATCTTGTCAAAGGGAATGTATGACTCGTGTTTGTCCTGTTGGCTTGCTTAATGTACCCACAGCCAAACCACTTTCTGTTTATGTTCCTCCTGTGTATGCGGACCTAGCTAAGGTGTTTGAAAAAAGGGAGGCAGATAAACTACCCCCGCACCGTGAATATGATTGTGCCATAAACCTCTTACCTGGTACTATGCCGCCTAGGGGTAAGGTATACCCTCTTTCTGAAAAAGAGAACCAGGTAATGGAGGAGTACATACAGGAAGCCTTAAGTAAAGGTTTTATCAGAAGGTCCTCCTCTCCTGCTGGGGCTGGTTTCTTTTTTGTTGCCAAAAAGGAGGGTGACCTACGGCCTTGTATAGACTACAGGGGCCTGAACAATATAACGATTAAAAACGCCTACCCTATTCCCCTCATCACGGAGTTGTTTGACCGGGTCAAAGGTTCTAAATACTTCACTAAATTAGACCTCAGGGGGGCTTATAACCTTGTTCGTATAAAGGAGAATGATGAGTGGAAAACAGCATTCAATACACGTAGCGGACATTACGAGTATCTAGTCATGCCTTTTGGACTGTGTAATGCTCCCGCTGTGTTTCAGGACCTCATAAACGATGTCCTCAGGGATCTATTGCATGTCTGTGCCGTGGTGTACCTTGACGACATCCTTGTATATTCCCCTGATTTGCAGACACATCATAATCATGTTAGGATGGTGCTTAAAAGGTTATTACAGAACGGACTGTATTGTAAATTAGAAAAATGTTTGTTCGATCAGACCTCGGTGCAATTTCTAGGATATATAATTTCCGAACAGGGTTTCAGTATGGATCCTGCTAAGTTAGAAGCCATACTATCCTGGCCGCTTCCCCAAGGTCTTAAGGCTATCCAGCGTTTTATAGGATTTGCCAACTATTACAGGAAATTTATAAGAAACTTTTCACCACTTATCTCCCCTATAACGAAGCTAACTAAGAAAGGTCTACACCCTAGGGTTTGGACTCCTGAAGCCCTTAAGGCCTTCGACACTCTCAAGAAGGCATTTGCCTCTGCTCCAGTACTACGCCACCCTGATCCTTCCCTTCCCTTTGTTATGGAAGTGGACGCTTCTGAATCAGGCGTGGGAGCAGTACTGTCACAGAGGTCATCGTATGACGAACCCCTCCATCCCTGTTGCTACTTTTCAAAAAGGTTATCTGATCCAGAAAAGAATTACGATGTTGGGAACAGGGAACTATTAGCTATTGTGTTAGCTTTTAAGGAATGGAGGTACTTATTAGAGGGTTCTAGACACAAAGTTATGGTCATAACTGATCATAAGAACCTCTCCTATATAGCTGATGCTAGAAGGTTGTCCGCCCGGCAGGCTAGATGGTCTCTATTTCTTTCACGCTTCCAATACGTGATTACCTATAGACCTGGTTGCCGTAATGCCAAAGCTGACGCTATCTCTCGACAGTATGAACCTCTAGAAACTGTTAACCCGACCCCTGAACCTATTGTACCTGCGTCTCAGATAATAGCTGCTACCCGTTTGGTTGTTTCGTCTCTTGTTCTTGATAATATTAAGACATACCAAACTCAAGCACCCCCTGAGACGCCTGTTGGCAGACTATACGTTAAAGTGAATGACAGAAAGAAATTGTTAACTTTATTTCACACCGCCAAAACTGCTGGTCATCCGGGGGTTACCAAGACTTATAAGGGCCTCCTTCAACAGTTCTGGTGGCCTTCACTCAAGCAAGACGTAGTGGATTTTGTGCAGGCTTGTCGGGTCTGTACGCAGTGTAAGTCCCCTACTGTGAGACCCCAGGGTCTCCTGATGCCTCTATCGATACCCAAGAAACCATGGACCCACTCATCCATGGATTTTATTGTAGACCTTCCTCCTTCCGATGGTCAGACAGTGATATTAACTGTGACGGATAGGTTCTCTAAAATGGCGCACTTTATTCCGCTTAAGAAACTGCCTTCTGCGATTCAGCTTGCTCAGGTGTTTGCCAAGGAAGTGTTCCGCTTGCATGGGGTACCTGAGGATATTGTATCTGACAGGGGTCCTCAATTTGTCTCTCGGTTTTGGAGGGGTTTTTGTGCTGAGATGGGGGTCTCCTTGTCGTTTACTTCCTCCTATCACCCGCAATCTAATGGTGCAGCCGAACGTGCTAATCAGTCTGTGGAATTGTATTTGCGCTGCTTCACTAATGCGCACCAGGATGACTGGTCTCGCCTCCTTCCGTGGGCTGAATTTGCCAGGAATACGGTGTCTCATTCGTCTACTGGCTTAAGTCCTTTTGAGGTTGCTTATGGGTTTCGGCCTTCCGTCCTTCCCGGTGCGTTCTCCGACAAGGGAATGCCCGCTTTGGACCAGCACCTCGCCTCTTTGCGGAAGATGTGGGATCAGGTCCATGTTGCGCTGTCCCGTTCAGCGGCTGCTCAGAAGAAGTTTGCTGATCGCCATAGGGGTGCGGCCCCTTCCTATGTTCCGGGTGATAGGGTATGGTTGTCCTCTAGGAACCTCCGCCTCAAGGTTCCCTCGATGAAGTTCGCTCCCAGGTTCCTTGGTCCCTACAAGGTGTTACGTAGGGTTAACCCCGTTTCCTACTCCCTGGACTTGCCCTCTTCCATGCGCATTCCGAACACGTTTCACGTTTCGCTTTTGAAGCCCTTGCTTTGCAACCGGTTCTCTCGTCCCCTCGGGCGGCCTGTTTCCCCTCGCGCTGTCCCCAGTGATGTGTACGAAGTGGCTGCCCTTCTCGACTCTCGTGTTTCTAGGGGTCGGCTGCAATATCTGGTGGATTGGAAGGGGTACGGCCCTGAGGAGCGATCTTGGGTTTCGTGCTCTGATCTGCACGCTCCCTCTTTGGTCCGCTCCTTTCATGCCCGGTTTCCTTTGAAGCCTTCTGCTTCCCGCCCTCTGGGCAGTCTTCGAGGGGGGGGTAATGTCAGGATCCCGCGGGCGGCTGCAAGGGGAGGCTGCAGTCCGATCGCGGCACTCACCCTCCAGCCGTCCGTGGTCCCCTTCTCCACGTGGGTTCGGCGAGCGGCATCCCTCCAGCCTCGGATGCCGCCCGCGTCTTCCTCCACGCCCCCCAGCGGCAGCATGCATGACGCTGCACGCTGGAAGACTGTCCAAGATATGTCACGCCGGGGTCAGTCACCTGACCCGGCATTAAAGGCACAGTGCCTCAATCACAGTGGGAGGTTTAGATATCTCCCACGTGTGATTGTTAATTCTGATTGGAAAGTATCCAATCAGAATTAACCTGATGGTTTAAATACTTACCTTTCCTGTTCCTCCCTGCCCTGTTGTGGTCTTTGCTTTATAGTATTGATTCTGAACGTGTGATTTCTGGTTACGTACTCTCTGGCTTGTTATACTGACTTTGTGACTTTCTCCTACCCTTTGACCTCGGCTTGTTTCTCGTTATTCTGTTTTCTGGTTCCCCTTACTCGGCTTGTCTCCTGACTATTCTGTGTGTGCTTAGCCCGGCCACTCTAAGGACCGGTACTGCACACTTTCTGTGTGTGTGTCTGTGTGTATGTTAGCGTGTTGGGTTCCCCGAATCGTGACAGGAACCCCCATCAGTAGGGGATTCTTTTGTCCTGGGTCAAGGCGGAGAGATTCTGGAATAGGGCTACCTATGCATTCATAAATTGTATTGAGGCCTGAGGTCGGGCTGCTCTCATGATAACTTCCTTTATCTCAAAGGACAGTAAGCAGCATATTACATCCCTTGGAAGACCGTCTCTCCTAGGGGGTTGGAGGGCCCTGTTGGCATGTTCTATGTTGAAGTCGCAGGAGTTGTCAAGGAGCTGTGTGAACAGGCTCAGGAGCTTGCCGTCGGTCTCAGGGAGGCCCCAAATGCAGATGTTGTTCTGCCGACTCTATTTTCCAGGTCCTCCACTTGTCTCTGGAGTTCAAGAAGCACAGAACCCTGTCTGGAAGTCCCCAAGTCCATGGCCTGAGAGTGTTGCAGTGATGATGGCCATCATCTTCCAGCTCCATCACTAGGGACTGGAGGGCCGCAAGGTCCCTGAGCCCTTCAGTGACCTCAGCTCAGTCACCATAGCTGTCTTGTCGCTGCGAATGAGCATGTTTAAGGAGATGGCCACAAGTTCAGTAGAGATCAGGATAAGTGTCTCCACTTGGGCTGTGCCAGGGAGTCAGCCACACTCTCAAAGTCCGCAGATGTAGGGCGCTATCTATCCTTGCGGCCACGTGTCTAGGAAGCCATCCAGCGTGGAGATGAAATCGTCCATCGGACCCGCTGACTGTCTTGTTGGGACCGAGCCCAAGGGTCCAGGTGTCATTAGGTCAAATATTTGGATTTTATGTTTATTTGTATTATTTTCTGTTTCTTTTTAATCATTTCCTGTCTGCACATTGTTCTTGTACCTGAGGGATCCATTCAATTACCCAGGACACAGAGGAGCTTGTTTTATGATTTGAAAGAATTTTATATTTATTCTGAGAGTGCATTTGAATAAAAAGTGTTTCATTTGTATAAATTGGTGCACTATGTATATGTCTCTTTATCTCTCTTCTATTTAAAGAGACAAGAGATAGAAGAGTATCATCTTTAAAATATACATTTACATGCCTGCAATCAGATTGATTCTAGTGAGTGCAATATAGCCACCAGCATTAGACTTAGATTTGCAATATTATACTATTGTTATATTTTCTTTTATAGATAGAGTGGATCTTCTTACAATCTAAAGCATTTTTAAAGGGTAATATTTTATTTTTCATTGACCTTCTCACTTTCTGGTGTATACCTTTGTTTCACAGTTAGTATTATGTACAGACTTTCAGCTGCCTTCTTCAAATAGCACCAGAGATTGTCTATGGAGTTCAAGTCTGGTGACTGTGATGAGCACTGTAGATTTTTTTCTTCTGCAAACAAGCTTATGTGGAAGTTGTCTTGTTTGCAAGGTCCAATGGCACCAAATCTTCAGCTTCCTCAGCTTCCCCACAGATTGCATGACGTTTTCTCCTATGATTTCCTGATACTTCAATGAATTAATCTGATCTGGAAGGTGCAATCTCCATAGAAACCAGTGGATTCACCAGATATATTCCAATAGTGGCATAAATCTTTGTCCCACTATTCAGAACATGGAACTTTTAAGAATATACCCATCGTTCTTGTTTTTTGTCCCTTTTAATACTCAGAAAGCTTCATCACCTGAGTTAATTTAAATTCTGCTAAAAGCTTACCAGCAAACATAACTAACAGGATTGACTATGGAGTTCTCAATAATTAATGTCAGCTGAGGGAAAAATAGAATTAAAAACTGTCCACTCCTATTCCTCTCCAGTTCAAAATCCATTCACTAAAATTTTAGATTATAGGGAAAATAATAATTCCACATATAAGTGCATATAAAAGTTATATAGCGTCTACAAATAAAACCCCATATGTGTATAATAATTAAAGTAATAGATTACTAAGGTTATTTATTTGATTGTTTAATTTATTTTTTCTTTTATCTGTCATAAGCTCCCAAGACTTCTATTGTATTTACCTTTATCACTACTTAATCAATGTATAGATTGTATAATTTTGAATATTATACAAGCCATATCTTTACTTCCACTATTCTCCAGAGTTAACTTTATTGGGCTTTTCATTTTAATTTTATTTTATCTTGTGACAGAGCTACCAGGAAAATTGTGTTGCGGTGAAAAAATAAAACATTTTACAATTTGGTAAAAAAATTAATGGGAGCATTTCCATCTGGGAAATATGTGAAGTAGATTAGTTTTTTTTTATTTTCTTCAGTATATTGCTGCTTGTCTTTTTCCTTTACCCACAGAATTAATGTATATAATCTTTATGTCACATTTAAATATCTATAATTTCTAGGTTATGGTCTTGTTCCCTTGTTAAATTGTGACATAATGGCTTTAAATCCTGAGGCACTCATTCTAATTCTAAGTAAGTGAAGAATTCTGCAGAGATTAAAAAACAATATTATATTTTACTATATTAACTCCTAAAGCTACATTAAATAATTAACAATGGCTCATTTGTAAAATGGTACCTAGCCTCCCTTTTAGGGTTTGATAAATGTATTGGCATAAAGTCTGTCACTGGTCTTTCATTATTATTACAAATCATACATGGGAAAGATGTGAATGTTGTGTGCTTTGAGCTTACTTAAATAGAAATGTGATAGTCTGCTTGCTGGGGAATCATACCATACAAAGGCCAGTCCACCATAAACACAGGTTTTGTGCAATCAACATTAGAGTTACATACAGTTATTCACTAAACTGAGAATTCAACGTAAATTCTAAGTGAATTTCAAATGTCAAAATAGCTGAACTGGTTGTCACTTGTGCTTCCATTCAGCTTTTCTGGCCTAAAAGGGACCCCATAATCACAAAAACAACTTTAGCTGAATGAAGCTGTTTTTGTGTATAGATCATGCCCCCTGACGTTCCACTTCTCAATTCACTGGCATTTAGGAGTTAAATCACTGTTGTTTCTGTTTATGCAGCCCAGGCACACCTTCCCTGGCTGTGACTGACACACTCTGCATGAAAAAAATGGTTTCACTTTTAATCAGATGTAAGTTACTTTAAAAAATTGTAACTACTGCTCTGCAAATTTAACTTTAATTACATATAGGAAGCTCATGCAGGGTATAGCAAGCTATTAACAGAGCAGGAGATAAGAAAATCTAAATGAAACAGAATTTGCAATAAAGGAAGTTTAAACTTTAGATTACTTTTTACAGGAAGTGTTTAGGAAGGCTATGCAAGTCACATGCAGGGAGGTGTGACTAAGGATGCATAAACAAAGTGATTAACTCCTAACTGGCAGATAATTGAGCTGCAAGACTGCAGGGGCATGGATATATTAGTGTCCACCCTCCCTGCCCCCCACTTCCTATTTTAAAGTACCCACCCAATGCCCACAGGTTATTTTTTTAATAGAAATAAATAATAGTTCTATTACTGTAAGGGAGGTTTTAAAACTCCCTATGTTCCCATGTGCCATGCAGCAAGTAAGGACATGTCTACCAACTTCTTAGAACTAGTGACTGGGCAGCCAGTGTTCAGTGAATAACCCCATAAGTGCTTTAAAATGTAGCGCTAATATGCTGTCATAAAAAGAATGTCATCACGTCTTACTTCACATGCAAAATAGAAAATAAAAAATCAAGGTACAGCACCCTTATATAGGTCAATAAAGACATAACATTTTAACACACCAAGTGTCTTTATTAACCCTTGGTGTCAAACATGATCATTAACTAATGTGATTTCAAAATTAAGGCCCACATAGCTCATTTCAAAGCATAGCTGACTCACTATTTTCACCTTGATTTTGAAATTCACTTTGATTTCACTTTAAGTGTCAACAACCTTGTTGATTTTGCCAATTTTATGACCCAAATGAAAAATCCGTCTGAATGAAAAAAATTTATTCCTTTGATATTAATTTCAGACTTTTTTCCATTCACGCTGGGTGGATTATAATAAATAGGTGCTGGGATCTGTGTATATGATTCATACATTCTTTGTTATAATCTCACATAAATCATAGTAGTCATTAATGAGAGAAACACACAAAAAGTATAAATTCTCTTTCTGTGAGAATTTCATCAAAATAAGGTTGTTTGAGCTAATTCTTTCCCCCCTTATTTTAAATTCAAGGAGGGATATCTGAGCTGTTCACTGTGTCCTACTCTCATCCCCTGGGCTGTGGAATAAGAGTATAACTATTGAATTTCATCCAGTAAACAATTAATTTCACTTTTTTCCATTAATTACCATTCATCTTTCAGAAGAATGAACAAATCACCCAAAATTTGGGTGAATGTGCATTCATCCCAAAACGAATGCACACGTCTAGCACCATAAAAAAAGTTGATATGGTGCTT
Source organism: Pelobates fuscus (assembly GCF_036172605.1). NCBI lineage: Eukaryota > Metazoa > Chordata > Amphibia > Anura > Pelobatidae > Pelobates > Pelobates fuscus. The sequence goes on from NC_086320.1 coordinate 25,657,741, forward strand.
CAAATGTCCCTTTAAACAAGAATATTTTTCTGTGTGTTAGTTCATTTTATCATCATTCTTAATGAATTCTTAATTGTTCTCTATTTCTATGTATCCCTGTATTTTAGAATATTAGTTGTCTATACGTTGTATTTCAGCAGGACCTAAAATAACAATAAAGGAATTTTGGCTATGTTGCATCTGTTCTTTAATGCATTTAAAAACCCTCATTTGTTTTCTTATCTAAACTGAAACTTCACTGTTATAATACACAACACAAACTTGCAAGTCAGGATGCTTCACTGAATCTAAAATCCTAGATCCTCCCTCTCTTAACAACCAGCACTCATGAATACATTTGCAAAGGTACAAGTAATTGCATTATTTCAATTTAGCTAACCACTGCTCCAGAAAATTAGACATGGACTTTTTATGGAAAAAAAGTGATGATTTTGCCTTTCTAAACAAAAAGCATTTTTAAATAACACGTCCAAATAAATTTATTTAATGCATGCACATAATCAACTATATACATATATGTGTATGTATGTGTGTATATATATATATAGTGTAGATTGGATTAGCCGTATTAGTCCAGTAGACAAGATGTAAAAAATCCCAGAGTATTACAATATGCAATGATAGTTTTTTTATAGGAGTTACATAATATTTTAAGACAAGCTTTCGAGAGTTTTCCAGGTCTGAAGCAATACTGACCCATCTGATAGAGTTTAACACTTAAAACCACTGATGTTAGAGAAGGGTGAGTGGGGTGTCATAAATACCAGAAGATGTGACTGAAAGTAAAAGGTGTACACACAAACCATGGGGCCCCGGTGCGAAAATTATCCGTGCCCCCCCTCCCTATCCCCCCCCCCCGACAGACAGACGCACACATACATAAGACACACACACACACATAGACACATACACACAGACACATTCATACAAACAGACAGGCACACATATATACATACAGACAGACCCACACAGACATACATATAGACTGACACAGAGACAGGCACACAGGCACATACATACATACAAACAGACAAGCACACATACAGGCAGACACACACACAGACAGACACACATACATACACAGACAGGCAGACACACACACATACATACAAACAGGCAGACACACACATAGACAGACAGGCACACATACATACAGACAGACACACACACAAAATGTTTGTCACCCTCCTGTTTCCTACCTTTAAGGTGCAGGAAGGTGACTTTTCCTGGAGTCCAGTGGTGGCTCAGGTAGATGGGAGTCAGAGTTCCCACTCTGACTCCCTCTGCATCCTCCCGCATGGCTCTCAGTGTTAGCTGGGAGGAGTGACCGGGGAGTCACTTCCTCCCAGCTTGTGATGTCATCACAGGGGGTCTGGTTGCGCTGTTAAAGTGGTGAGCCCGGTCGCAGCTGCGACCTCGGTATGTATGCTGCTGGGTGCAGGTTAGCTGAGAATAGCTAGAAAAAGTAAATAAACAGGGGAGAGTCAATCAGCTAGTTAAATATATATATATATATATATATATATATATATATAAAGATATTACATAATGCAGCTATTTACTTGCATGCCCTGCTCCGCTGTTTTCTTGTTTTATTTTAATTTTTTGTGTTTTTTTTTCTTTTCAACTAGCTTGTTGACTCTCCTCTGTTTATTTATTTTTCTCGAAAGCTTGTCTTTGAAATATTATGTTAGTCCAATAAAAAAGGTATCATTGCATACTGCAATACTTTGATATTTTGGCATCTTATATATATATATATATATATATATATATATATATATATATATATATATATATATATATATATATATATAGTTATTATCCTATATTATCTATCTGTTAGTACATAACATAATAAACATAATATTGTTATTATTTAATATGACCAAATTCCTCCATGTCCTCCTGTTATCTGAAGACATGGATCCCAGAATCCAGGTTTTGACAATAAGTATTTCCTCATTTTGATGTCACTAGAAGTTGTGCAATTTCTGTACATGCACATTTCCATTTCCTGGTAATAACATCTTAACCCCTACCTGTGCTATTAATCAAAAGGAAGTCTTTAACTCTGTTAGGAAGGCATAGCAAGCCCTAACGATCAGACCCCCCCCCCCCCCCCCTGCCCGGATACTTACACTCCGCGGCAATCACATCGGACTACTTGCCAACCCAGGCGGTCCACCTGCAGCCAAGTAATGTGATCGTGATGACAAAGTGATCACACGATTCAGATCGGTGTGATTGACAGATTCACTAAAGGGGGGATGCTTGGGTTGTCAGGCAGATCCCTCAATATATAAATAATAGTAATCATATTAAAAAAATAATAATACACACGTAAAATAAAATTATATATATTATTTAATTCTAAGTGTATTTCAATAATTATATATAAAAAATGTAATTCTATGTGTTTGTGTAGTGGCTGGCTGTGCTGGGCCCCTCTTTACTATACAGGTTGCCAGGGGCCCACAGGGACTAATGTAGAGAGGGCCCCGGTGCAAGACATTCTTTTGGGCCGCCCTCTAGCACGAGAGTGTACATCCTTATTTTTTGTACAAGTTTCATAATGCTTTGTCAGCTGGGGATCTAGAATTTGCCCATCCGTGTAGGGTTGTGTTTAGTGCTGAGCATTATTTGTGTGTTTGAATGCAAGCATGTTTTTGTATGGAGTATGTGTATGTGAATGTTGGTGTTTGAATGCAGGCGTGTATTTGTGTGTAGTGTATACACTGCCACACACTGATACAACACACACACTGATGCACATACAAACACACAAACTGACACACATACAGATACACAGTCACTCACACTGACATACATGCAAACAGTGGCCTACACACAATCCATGGGGCCCCGGTGCGAAACTGATCCATGCCCCCCCCCCGTCCCCCCTACCTCTCCCCCCCACCCCCTGACAGACAAACACACACACATATAGACACACATACATACATGCATACACATACATAGACACATACAGATAGACAGATACATAAATACACATACATACAGACAGACAGGCACACATACAGACACACGCACAGAAACATACATACAAACAGACAGGCACACATACATACATACATACAGGCCGACACACACAGACACATACATACACACAGACCGACACACATACATACAAACAGACAGGCACACATACATACAGACAGACACACACAGGCAGGCACACACACACACACAACACATACATACATACATGCAAAGACACATACACACATACATACACACATACACACATACATACAGACACACACACCACATACATACAAAGACACATACACACATACATACAGACAGAAACAAGACACACATACATACAAAGACACATAAATAAACACATATATACAGACACACACACACACACACACACACACACACACAAGACATACATACAAAGACACACACATACATACACACATACATACAAAGACACATAGATACACACATACATACATACACACACACACACACACACAAGATACCCATACATACAAAGAAACATACACACATACATACAGACACACACACACAAGACACACATACAAAGACACGTACATACAGACACACACACAAGACATACATACAGACAGACACACACACAAGACATACATACACAGACATACACACAAACAAACACACACACAAAATATTTTAGTCACCCTCCTGTTTCCTACCTTTGAGGTGCAGGAGGGTGACATTCCCTGGGGTCCAGTGGTGGCTCAGGTTGATGGGAGTCAGAATTCCCACTCTGACTCCCTCCTACTTCCTCCCGCGCGGTTTGTGTGTTAACTGGGAGGAGTGACGTGTGGTCACTTCCTCCCAGCTCTGTGTGATGTAATCACAGGGGGCCCAGTCGCGCTGTTAAAGCGCCCAGCGCTGACCGGACCCCCTTATAATCCATATCCATTGGGTGGCCCTGACAGCATGGGCCACCCGATGGACCCCGTGGACGGCGGCCCCAGTGATTTGGTCGGGGCCGCAAATGGTGATGGCGAGTACCCGGTCGCATGGGTCTTTAGGGCGGCCGGGCCCCCTGGAGTGACGGGCCCGGTCGCGGCTGTGACCCCTGCGTCCGCGTTATGTACGCCGCTGCATGCAAATACACAGACACACCAACACACAATAACACACACAGATGCACACACTGACACACAGTTACACTTACTGACACAGTTACACATAGATACACACACACCCTTACACATAGTTACACACACAGATATACACAATGACAGATACACACCGACACACAGGTACACACACTCATAGATATACACAGACTCTCAGGTACACACAGGCCCTCCAGGACCGCTGGGCCAATGACAACCATTATGAATGTCCCACCCTGATGGTGGCTCTGGCCGTATTGTTTCAAAGGCAACATAGGCCCAGCAAAATAATCTGGCAAATTTCAATGTGAATAAACTGAAAAGGGGAAAGTCCTTTATTTGACCATGAAACTTTCCAAAACTACATAACTACATAATTGTGAGGCATCACTGAACACAAATATGTGTATTTTATTGCAGTACAATCCACAGTATTCTGACATTTACAGTTAAAATGCCTTGCAGAATATTGAAAATAACACCATTTCTTAATTGTTCACACTTTTTATTTATTTTATTCATAGTAAATTATGTTTTATGTATAAATATCTGATGTGAAATAAAAGTTCTATTTCTCCTAAACAAAATTATATATAATCAGTGTGATTGCACTTAACATGAAATAAGTAAATTATGGTTGAACAGACATATAGCTAAATTTCTAGGTTTTGTTTTGGCTCAGAACGTGGACAATTGCCTCCATCCTTAAGGGAGTAAAAAAAAAACAGTTGGCTAGGAATACAAAATTCCTCGCTTGCCTGAATACAGCACCAGTGTCCCAATGGGTCAGGCTCTGCCTTTGCTTTTTCTCCCCCAATGTCAGCTGGCGTCGAGGACCTAATGTGCATGCATGGTGAGCAACGCGATCGCATTAGACCAACACCATAGGAAAGCATTACTTCAATGAGCAGAGGTGGTCTGGGTGCCTATTGTGTTCCTTTAAGAATGTGACTTTCTGTAGTGATTCTGATCTTGGTATAATATTCCCCTTCATGATCGTCAGCAATAAATGTTCAATTTTGACCAAGTCTGTTTTATGGAATCCTAAATCTGCCCAGTCAGTCAATATTGGGTATTTCTGATGTTTGATAGGATGACTTTAGCTTGCATTTTTCACTAGTGTCGCCTGTTTATTGGCACTATGTCATTAATCCCCATCATACCATGAAATGGTTATACAGCTTTGGTCTCTTCATGCTAATGAGAAAAAAATAAAAATAAATAAAGGTTAAACATGGAGAAAATATCTGAATCTTTCATTATACAGTCTATGCACTTGAGAAAATTAACTGCATCAACAAAGTGGCAATAGATAACTCCTCAATGCAAACTATAAAGGAAAACACTGGGTAATTTTAAATAAACACTCTAAGCACCGTAACCACTGCACTCACACCACATCTGGTCTTCTCCTACAGGTGCAACATGAGTACAGGACAGTGCTCACTGGATGAACGCACTCCAACTGATGCTCTCTGCCAATGAGCGCAGTCCTGCTTGACTCTGTGTAGTTTAGTATGGTAAGTAGTTTCTCCTAAAAGAAAATCCCAGAAGCAGGGTATGTGGCTGCAGGCTCCCAGCAGAACACATGTAACTTGTCAAACCATACTAAAATGGTTTGGCAAATTTCACAAGGAAGGAACCATGGCAGTCCTGGCACCATACGTACTGCAGCAGACTTGGCATGTTCCTTTAAATTTACACGTAAACTAACACCACGTGAAAGTGTGGGCAATTTATTTCCTTGAATATATTTCTACATGCTCAACGCATACAAAAAAAAACCCACTGTATTTGCTTCATATCTGAATATGCAAATATTACTGTGTTACTATTTTTATTTATTATTCAAGACAAGAACTTTCTGAATTAATTAGCAATAGATCATCTTGCCGCAAGTCTGTCAAAACAGAACAATGAAATTATTTGGGAAAAATCTTTACCTTTTATATATTTAGTATTTATTCTGTTGGAAATTTCCATATACAGCTATCATGCAATAAGTAATTTATATTAAATATATAGAGATTTTTTTTTTTTGTTTGTTTTATTTTCCTTTCGAGGCAATTATTGTTAGGGATGTGAAGTCGATGAAAAGTGAAGAAAAGCAGGTGCACCTTAGGTTTTATAATTTACATTTGTGAAATGAAATTGTTCTAAACGTCAGCTGGTCGACTTGCTCACAAATAAGCAATCCACTCAAGGCAATGAGACGGATTTCTTTTCTTTCTTATTACTTTTTACAAGAAAAACAAAGAATAAATCAACCGATTCTTTTTTTTTTTTTTAAAGTAATAGGATTAAGAAACAATAATCTTCATACAGACGCTCTTTTTTCACTAACACTGACACATTGAGACTTCCCGTTGTAATGTTTTCAAAATCTGTCTGTGATTAAATTCCTTGTTTCTTCTTCTGGTTTTCCAAATCTCACTTCCAACCCTAAAGTCTAACCTAAATCAGAGCATAAAAAGTGCACCTGTAATGTGTAACACAACTTTGTGTCACAATTAAACATTGTGATAACTAAAACCCTACATATTATGTTGGTCCTCAGAAGATTTATTGCCATAGTGTTGGTAAAGTTTAAGATAAAACCTGGAGTTCCTGAGTATTTGCCACTCCAATATTCACTCCATCTTTTGTGAGGAGAGCAAATCCTCAGTGATATTTATATTGTAAAGTATGTAAACAATAAGGCTGGTGTCAGAAATGTTGCATGCCTTGACAGAAAGGTTTATACGCACTACCCATGGTGTGACATCGCCTGAACAATGCTGTGTATTCTCCACCTCGGTGTGGCATCACAATGTTCCATCCATATCTTCTAACATACTGACACACACAAACAAGCTCACTGACACAAACAAGTTCACTGACACACACAAGATGACTAGCACAAATACATGCACACACGTATACTGACACATGCACAAACTGATTGACACACAAAAGTTCACTGCACGCAACTTCACAGACACACACAAGTTTACTACAGACAAGCTCACTTTTGCTCATAAACAATCTCACCGACACAAAACACAAACTCACTAATGCCCAAGACCACTGAAACACACAAAAACACACAGGCTCACTATAGACAAGTTCACTGATGCACACATACAGACACAAGCTTATTGACATACACAAGCTCACTACAGACATGCTCAGTGTCACACACATATTCACTGTCACTCAATGCATGCTGACCATTTTACACTTATTAATACCTTGTTTGTGCACTGTGGAAGATTGCCACATAGGTCTGGTTGCCATTCCCAGGACTCTTCTGCCAGTTCTTGGTTGATTGGGGCTTAGGGGAGGCATGGGGGGCACAGGAATCAGCCTATAGATAACACTCTTTCTTTTGTCTGTTGTTTCTGCTCCTACCAGGACCTTTACCGCCCTGCTCCACTTCCTTACATTGATCCCTCACTCCTACAAGTGACAACCCAACGCAGGGGGCAGGAGCATATGGACATGATGCCCTTGTGCTTCCTAAATGTAAAGGATTGAATGCAGTCAGTGCCGTGGGCGCCAGACACAAGCTTACTGACATACACAAGCTCACTACAGACAAGCTCAGTGTCACACACATATTCACTGTCACTCAATGCATGATGACCATTTTACACTTATTAATACCTTGTTGGTGCACTGTGGAAGATTGCCACATAGGTCTGGTTGCCATTCCCAGGACTGGTGATGGCGTCCTGGGAATGGCCAGCAGCTGGTGATGGCGCAGCACTGTATCTGCATTTGTGAAAATATTTAAGAATGCATTTGAGCAGCCTGAACAGCAGGAAAAATGCTGTCTATGAAAAATTGCCAGGCCTAATGGCTATACAATATTGTGGAAATTTTGCAATGCCAATTCTGAGTTGCCAAAATTAGGTTATAAGTGATAGAGCTTTGTTTTAAATGATTCATTTTGTAAGATTTTTCTTTTTGTTATCTTGTATTGTGAAAAATGTGGAGCAGAAGTCATGTTAACTTTGGAATAGGGGATCTATTCAAAAAGTATAGGAAACATTAAGTGGACAATTGACTGTCTGATCACCCCTTACATCATGACAGAAATCTTTCCCACACATCCAGTCTGTAACATTGCCAGTGAGGTATACTTCATGCCCCTCTATGCACAGTATACAAGGGGTCCACATCTGGATTACCCTTTAAGCTTGGGGAGGTACCTAGAGGGCTACTTATTAGGACTAGTTACTGTATCTTTTATGCAGAGAAAGCCAACCTGCATTTCGGTTCTGGATTGGCCTCTGGATGGGATAAGTCTGATATGCAAATTACTAGGTTCTCTTTGTAATGGCCCAAGATGAGCTAAAGCCAGCTTGAGATATGAATGGGGCCCACCGAAGGGCAATCTGTTGTGCATTTTCAGTATTTTCTTGCAACCTGCTTTTGCTACATTGGTAATCTAGACGCGCACTAAGGTAATGACCCAAACTAGGCAAAGGGGTTGTTATTTTTTTTCCTAACACCACAATCGCCAAAATAAGGATTTTCTTCCAACAAAAATTAACTTTAACAGTTGTAGATTGGTAAACTAGTCTCACAATAGAATTAATGACCAAGGCTAGGCAAAAATATATATTTTTCCTAACACCACAGTTTCCAAATGAAGGATTTTCTTTCCTGTAAATGGTTAACAAACAATATAACAATATTGCCTGTAAGCTAGTTTCGCACTAGGATCAATGACATCATATCTGCCAATCTCAGTTTCCCACTCGAAGAAAGTTGTTTCTAAGTGATCTACGGAGTAGCTTCTTGCCAGATAGAGCATAAAGCTAACGTTAGTCTCATACTATAATCAATGACAATCTCGTATGAGCAAGGGTAAACATGCTGCATCAATGCTGGTCTACCTCCCTTAATAGCTGAAGTCAAATTGTATAAAAGAATCCTTCTTGGAAGTGTAGATTGTTTTACTGCTCCTCCATTTCCCCCTCTATTGGTCAGTTATGACTTGATCATTGAATAAAATCAACGGATATTACTTAACCATCAATCATCTTTTTTTTACTACCTCTTGCTTGGACAAGAGATCCAGCCAACATGATTGGGCAGACCTCTTGACCATCATGGTAAACGAAGCTTCTTATTTGCCCACACTGAAAAAAGCAAAACAGCCTCTTTTTCATACCATTCTCCTTTTTTTTCTGGTGCCTGGAATGACACTCTGTATCGTGATTGAAAATGAATATGTTTGGGTTTGTGGTTCCATTGAGATTCTGCCACATAGTTGCTCATAAATCGGAATTTCTTCTGATCACCTGATCAGCCCAAATTCAACCTAAAAAGAAATTCGCATATTCATCAAAATATGAGAACTTGCTATTAACCTAATCTCCTATAAATGTAAGTGTCAAATACACTCTGGCTTTTAAGTATGTAGAATACTCTCCATTTAGCTTAATTCTATAAAGCTGATTGCCCTAGCAATAGATATTAGATCAATACAATAACTTTAACAATCATTACAAAACATAATTACAACTTTAACAATCCTGCTTTTGATACATCTATGAATAACTCAATTTTGTTGGTGACATAAGAATCCAAATTGCAGAGATGCTAAGATGTAATTAGAGACGACTTACTCAACAGACACTGACAGATTCATAGCACAGGCCAGTCTATGAAGTGTTTATACATTGTCAGATTTTACACTATGGTTGCTCCCGCAGCAAAATATCTACATAGGACCTCGGGAATGTATCGGAGGAAAGATAATGGGATAAATTACAATGTGCATCACGGAGAGAAAATATTTAGAGAAAATTACTAGAAAAACCTTAAATACTGGTATTTGACACTAGTGAGGCTCTATCTTTATGACCTTTCAATTACATCTTTTTACCCTAGATGATATAGAGAAAGGGTAAAGGCATTTTATATGTAGTGGACTTGCCCTCAAATCCATGTGAAATGGATGTTTGAGTCCTTCACCCTGTCTTGACAACCTAAGCACAACTGCAGCCTTGGGCAGGGCTTTGCAACTATCAACCCAGAGACAGAGACAGAGGTCCGTCCAAGCAAAAAAAAAAAAACAAACAACAATACATGAATAACTAAGATATGCATGGATGTCTGAATATACGTAGAAAAGAGATGGAACACTGCAGCTCCAACAGCTGCCATGATTCAAAATAAGATATGGGATCTGTCCTTTCTAGAATACATTACAGCTATATCGTCTTTCAATTTGTCAACATTCCTTGCAATTCTGTATCCACAGATAGATTCTAATGCAGCTCCAGAGTACTTTAAATAGTTCTAGAAAATATGAACAGGGCAATGAACTTTTGATTAATTCACAGGGAGACATCTGACTAAAAGCAGTTGGGGTGTTTTTTACTTTACTATTTTATATATCTTTTATTTTGTTATAGAGGAACTAAAATAGTACTCATGCCAAGACGTCCCTGGTGAATTGTTTAATTACAGAGTTGGAGAATATTGCCCTTATTTGTTACTTCAATATATCTAGTTTATTCCAGTTTTGTATTGTTTTATGCCCCATGTATGGCTCTCAATAAAAATAAAAAAAATTGCAACAGAACTAACTTCTAGAATTGTGTAGAAATATAACAATACACAGATAACAGCAGTTACTGTGTTTGCTCTGCTGCTGATGTTGCTGTGTCTATGAATAACCTCTTTGTATAATGTATGAAGTACTTTGCATGATACTTGGTGTATGCTGAAGCATTGCCTGCTAGGGAATAGAACAAATTGGGATCTTGCTAGTTTTGTAGCTGAAAACCTTCCTCTGTGTTGTATTATCATTGTAACACGTGTCCTCTGCCAGTGTTTGACTATTAATTAAAATATTATGCGGCTTTATATATCTTTCAGCAAGATTTCTAATTTTAGCATGATTCTGTGTAATGTGAGAAAAAGCACAAACGATGTGTAAAACATTCATGTAAAAACACCTTGCTGTCCCCAGCCTAAGACTAATTGGACTTCTTGGTAAATAAAGCAGTGGTTATAAAGTCCCATTCTCACCAATACTCCAATTCATATCCTTCTCTAAACTAGAAGGTTCCTTTCTCTATTCTAACTTAGTGGAACACTATAGTGTCACAAACACTAACATGTATTCCTGACACTATAGTGCTGGAATCAACCATTTGATCACCGGCGCCCTCTATGTTGAGATGAAAGGTGATTTTACTCACATTTTTTCCCACGCCACTCTAGTCTTGCCTGGCCATGCCTCCATGGCTGAGATCATCATTCTTGCTGATCTCAGCTTATCCAATGTTTTTCCGTAGTAAAGAATTGGCAGGCTATTGTGAATGCACTGCAAAATGGCACGCTGCACCAATCAGCATCTTTTCATAGAAATGCATTGAATCAATGCAGAGCATGGAGACGCTGAACGCCAGTACTGCACACTGTACAGCACTGGACTAGAAAGCACATTTAGTGGCCATCTGAAAAGACAGTGTTTACAGTGCTCAGCCTCCAGGGACAGGCTATAGATACCAGACCCACTACATGAAGCTGTAGTGTTTTTTGCAACGTCAACGTCCGTTTAAGTTGAGATTCAGAGTAAGATAGTTGAAGTCACGTTTGCAGTGCATGTTTTGACTGTGAAGACTAACTGCCAGGATGTATTTAAAGGAACATTTCAAACACCTAAAGCACTTTAGCTTGCTGAAATACTTTATGCGTGACCACCTTATTTCATTTCACAAAACGTGCAGATTACAAACCTTTCTAGATATATCCCCAATGAAAAAAAATGCCTAAATAAATATAGGATGGCATGTGGAAGTGAAGCAAATGACAGCACAACCAATTGTTTAATTTTTCCCTTTATTTAATGTGTATTTACAGCCTTTCTTTTTAATCTATTAGGCTCTTTCCCCAGCTTTAAGGAACCCACCTTCTCCCCTTTCTTCCCTCCACCCTTTAATACGGTTATCTTTTTAAACTCTCCCTGTCTGAAACTTCTATTGATATTTTTTTCAAATAATGTATGTGTACTTGCTGGCTGTCTATCAGTATGACTCCATTAATTATTACTATGATTTTGGAACTCACATATAATACGATCATTTAAGTTGTAAGATGTTCCACCTAATGTATTGATTGAATTTAACATCAAAATGCCACTTGAAAGATTTTTCAGTAATGATAACATATATGGAATATAATCATTTTTTGGATAAAGGGTTAAACTGTGATCTTTTTGTATTTAATTGTAACAGCAGGGTATTAAGAAAACATTGATTGGTTTTAGGAGTTCTTTTGGGCTCTATGAATCTAACTATTTAGACTGTAATCATTCTCCGTTACCAGGAAAACTGGTAACATAATATGCTTGATTTCCCATTAACATTTGGACTGCTATACCCTGGGCGACCCCTAGGTGGCAATATGTCTAATCACTTTTCATCTTTGAGTTGAAACGCATAGGGCAATGGAACGCGGAAGTACAAACGGAATGTCACTTCCGGTTTCCGGTTTCATCGTTTGGCGCCAAAAGTGAACATCGGAACACCTTCTCTACACCTGAACAGGTCTGATGAACGCTCTACAACTGAACAGGATCTATAATCAAGGGTAACTCCCACCGGATCCACCAATGAACTATAGGCTTAGCCTATTTATAGAGACTCATGGGGGGGATAACATTGTATGCATTTTGTATGTATTGATTGATTTTATTTGAATTTTGGTCTCTGAGGAAGTTCCTTTGCATAGGAACGAAACGCGTAGGACCTTCCCTTTGCTTTTATTTCTACTGAATGCGGATAATATTTGTAACCTTTTTTCTATAATAAATTTGCATATTTATTTTACCTACCTCTACCGAAGTCTCATTCCATTTTTTGGTCCGCTTGGAGTTCCAGTGGAGAGTGGAGACGCTCAGCCGCCCAAATTTATCGGGGCAGGCACCTGTTCTGGCGCATTATTCACTTTGATCTTGTGAGTGCATTATTGTATCAGCGCATTACTTTGTGTTTTACTGTATCACACTATGTATCCTTTTCTGTTCCTGTTCTAGATTATGTACAGCCGTATCTCATTTTCTTCTGTGTCTATGTATATGTTGTAAAAGGTCGGGAACTGGGCCACGACCTTGAGAGGCTGTTTTGACTTTATCAGATAAGTATAAGTATATCTAGATACCATTGTCACTAACTTTGAGGTATCACATATATATATATATATATATACTGTTTGTATTTTTGCAAATTCTTGCACTCAGGTTGATTGGAGATAAGGATACTACATAGGGCAAAACCAGAACCAATTTATGAATGAAATTGCCAGAGATCAAACAGCAGGTGCTGACATGTTGTGTGTGTGTAACTCACCTAGCCATAGGCAGCCGGTTCAGGTGACTGACTGACACCCCAGGGAGATGGTCCTATAGACAGAATTTACACAGTATTTATCTCCTGTATTAAACGCTTTAAAAAAAAAAAAAGCAAAATAAAAACACCGTAAGCACTTCAATAAGATTGACACCCCAAGGAGATGGTCCTACAGACAGAAAATGCAAACTATTTGTCTCCTGAATGAAACATTTTTATAAATACACAATAACCACTTCAGTAAGATTGACACCTGAGGGGGATGGTCTTACAGATAGAATATGCAAAGTTTTTATCTCCTAAATGAAACATTTTATATAAAGAAACCATAACCACTTCAGTATGATGTTTACAGTGTTGTTTATTATATTTTTGGGATAGATCATGGACATTACATTGAGTTTGTCAACATTTTGACAAAGGTTCCTTAAGCACTGTTTTCTGTAAAATACAGCCATTCTAAGTGGTTTGTTCATTCCTAATGATGTCTTGCTAAAAGTAGGCCGAAGTGTCACAAACTATTGTGAAATCAGGTCTGAATTACTACAATATAAAAAGTGTGCTTTCAGAAGCAATTCTGAATGTGTTTACAGGAATAGGAAAAGCTTTCAATAAATAATGCCTTGAAGGTTTGATGAAAGCTAATATGAAAGTATATATCTGGGAAATGATACAAAAATAAAGTATATATAAAAAAAAAGAATAAAAAACAGAAAGAAATGGAAATAAAATGAAACAAAGAAATCGTGATGACTTTTGCTTTCCATTGAAAACAGGACACATTTCAACCACCAATTTATCGAATTGTTGTTAAAAAAAATGTATGTTTTTTTTTTTTTTAAACTTCGCTTCCATTCAGGCAAAATAAACACAAATATTCCGGATGAAAATTATGGAATTTTCAGAAATAAATGAAAATAATAGAAAAATAACGCAGGGGGGAAATATAGTATTTCACAGAAAAAAGCTGCAAGGCAGTAATAACTATCCCTGCTGTTCACAAGGCCATTTTGTGATTTCAGCATTTGTGGCTGTTATTGAATTGCTTTTAGATTAAGGAATTGACAGTATTTGCTCGTTTTTGTTTTTTATCACCAATAAGAGCTTTCATTTTAAATAATCGGCCACTTTGTACGCAGCAACACAGATTGTGAAGGCTGTCTTTTTCCAAAAAAAAAAAAACCCAAACAAAATGAACTGAAATAGTTTATTAACCCCTTAAGGACTGAGCCAAATGTACACGTTGTGAACAGAACAAAACGTAAACAAAACCTGGCATTTGCGCTATATGTCTGTCCAACCGTAATTCACCTCTTTCATATTAAATGCACCCCCCCTTATTATATATCATTTCATTCAGGGAAAACAGGGCTTTCATTTAATATCAAATATTTAGCTATGAAACATAATTTAATATGAAAAAAAGGGGATAAAATAAGAAATTCTGTTATTTTTTTTAGTTCTACATGACATTTTAACTGTCAATGTCATAATACTGTTTGCTTTTACTGCAATAAAATACACATATTTGTATTCAGCAAAGTCTCATGTGTAAAACAGTACCCCCTATGTACAGGCTTTATGGTGATCTGGGAAGTTACAGGGTCAAATATAGCATGTTACATTTTAAATTGAAATTCGCCAGATTGGTTACGTTGCCTTTGAGACTGTATAGTAGCCCAGGAATTAAATTTACACCCATAATGGCATACCATTTGCAATAGTAGACAACCCAAGGTATTGCAAATGGGGTATGTCCAGTCATTTTTAGTAGCCATTTGGTCACAAACACTGGCCAAAGTTAGCGTTAGTATTTGTTTGTGTGTGAAAAATGCAAAAACCACCAAATTTGGCCAGTGTTTGTGACTAAGTGGCTACCAAAAAAGACTGGACATACCCCATTTTCAATACCTTGGGTTGTCTACTATTGCAAATGGTATGCCTTCCTAGGGGTAATTTTCATTCTTGGGCTACCATAGGGTCACAAAGGCAATGTAAGCAATCTGGCAAATTTTTATATGAAAAAAATGAAACACAAGCCTTATATTTGATGCTGTAACTTTTGAAAACACCATAAAACCTGTACATGAGTATCACAGCAATAATAGTGTCCGTGTAAGTGCTGTTTTTGCGTGAAAAATGCAAAAAACTTCACTTTTATTGGTGATATAATCGTTGTAATACATTTTACTGTTTTGAAACACTAATATTTGTGTTCAGCAAAGTCTCCCGAGTAAAACAGTACCCCCCATGTACAGGTTTTATGGTGTCTTGGAAAGTTATAGGGTTAAATATAGTGCTAGCAAATTAAATTCCCTATACTTTCGTCATGGGTTGTCAGGCTAATTGTAATTAATTAGGATACCTAATTATGTAAAAATATTACATAAATATATGTGTAAAATTAATATATGTATATATATATATATATATATATATACATATGTGTATATATATGTATATATATATATAATTTTTTTAATATTTTTATTTATATATAGGTATATATATAGTGATATATACGTATATATGTATGTATATAGATAAATATATTATTTTGTTCTACGTGTATTTTGATATTAATATATATATATATTATATTAATATCACAATACAGTTAGAACGAAATAACACACATCTATATATTTTTTAATTATTTATATTTAATTATTTTTTTAATTTTATATTTTAACGTATTTACATTTTTTTATATTATATAGAAATATATATATATATATATATATATAACAATAATTATATATATATATATATATATATATATATATATATTTAATCAATATCAGTCTACGTGTAATTTGATATTAATATATATATATATATATATATATATATACATATATAATTATATATATATTAATAGTAAAATACACATAGACAGTGTATGTGTGTGTATGTATATGTGTATATATATACTTAGATCATATATATATATTATATATATATGATCTAAGTATATATATATATATATATATATATATATATATTTTTTTTTTTTTTAAACTTATTTAATGTTATTTTATTTCCAGCCAGCAGAATACCTGAGCCAGCTAACCCGGCCATGTGATTGTGAGGTCCTCGCAAGGACCTCACTCTCACATGGCCGGGGGGGCTGCTGGAGGACGGATGTGCTGCGGGGGGCTCCCTGGGAGTCCCCCCAACCGCGATCGCCGGCGTGGGACCGCGGCGACCGGGTAAGTAAGAAAAAAACGGAGGGCGTACTATTACGCCCGGCGGTGTTTAAAGCCGCTTAAAATAGGGCGTACTAGTACGCCCTCTGGTCTTAAAGGGTTAACAGACGTATATATTGAGAATAATATAGGCAATGAGAATGTAACTGCACTGCTAACAATTTCTTGCTTTGAATGGAGAAATGTTAAAATGCGAACGTAACCTGCTGTAAGCATTCAGCGTAATCTTTTGATTAAGTCCTTAATCTAGAGATTATGATTTTTTCCATCACTGTATTTTGTTCTTTTTTTGTGTTTGTTATTTTGTGCCATAGGGTAGGGATTTTTTAACTAATCCTTTTTTACGTAGAGTGCATTTTGTTTTAAGATAAGAAGCATCTCTAAATTTTTCAACGCTTTTGCAATTTGCCTCTACCCTCACTTTAAAGTTTAGTGGTTTGTACGGCAATGCAGATAAGCTGTTATGAAAATATGTTGATTTGGTAAAAACAGATTAATAAATAAAAACAATGTGATAGTCGTGATTCATTCATGCAATGATATATGTTTGGATTTTAAGTACTGTCTCCTACAGTACTATGTTTTAAAAGAAAATAATAATTCATAAGCAAATTTAGTAACTAAACATTGAATTATGATTAGTTTAAAAATAATTGCAAAATATACCCTAAAATAGCACAGTTGGAAATATAGAAACATATATGGTTTCTTCCGGCAGCTTCCAGAGTGTTTGTGGGGTTTCCCAATTTAATGTAATTGTTTTCATTAATAAGAATTTCTTTCAACCTTTCCAGTTAAAGAATTGTGTTTATTAGGGGGTTGCTGGTAGTTTTTTACTGACCCACAAGAATGATAGATCACAAGTCTATTGATACAAGCTACGGAATCCTGATTTGGGACAGATACATGCCTCTCGAATCAAAAGAGAGTGTGTGAATACAAATTTTTCCTGTACTCCTGATCCTGTATCTGACAAGACCATAGACCTTATTATCCAGGAGTGCGGCTGAAGACTAAGACAGTTCTTGATGATCTTACTGTACATATACTTCCTAAGCTGTTATGGTCAAGGTGCGGGGCAAACTATAAAAGGACCCTGAATATGCTGAAAATGCATCAAATGTAGTACATTTGTTCTTTAACCCCTTAAGGACCAAACTTCTGGAATAAAAGGGAATCATGACATGTCACACATGTCATGTGTCCTTAAGGGGTTAAAGGAACACCATAGGGTCAGGAACACAAACACGTGTTAAAACCACCTTCTAGCTCCCCTGGTCCTCCCTTGCCTCACAGAATATAGTACAATCTTACTTGTATTCAAGTCTGCAGATGCTGCCTCTGCCCACTGAACTGCCTGCTTACAGCTGACATCATCAGAAGTGATTCTATGGGGCAATCACAATCCCGTATGATGGGCTGATACTGTCAAAAAGGTAGATCAGGGGCAGAGCCAGCACAAGTCAAACACAGCCCTGGCCAATCAGCATCTCCTCATAGAGATCCAACGAATCAATGCGTCTCTATGAGGAAAGTTCAGTGTCTGTATGCAGAGGGTGGAGACACAGAAGTTGCCAGTGGATTTATCACTAGGCTATAATGTAAACACTGCATTTTATCTGAAAAGACAGTGTTTACAGCAAAAAGCCTGATAGGAATTATTATTCTCACCGGAACAAATACAATAAGCTGTAGTTGTTCTAGTGACTAGTGTCCCTTTAATGTAAATATGCCACTTTATGTCTGCCTTATATAAATGTGGAAATATGTGTGTTGAAAAACCAAGACATTCTGATTTTGCAGTAAACACTAAGCTAGCAATTCTTTGCTTCTTTATTGAGATTCAAAAGCACCTTTTTAGACAGTTGACTAGACCTACTGGACTCAACAGTTAACTTTATGTTACTTGTGTTTGTCGTGTCTGATTTATAACACTATGCTGCTTAACATGTAATTTGTCAACTTGCCTGAAATGTGACTGGTGCAATTTATTTAATGTAACAAATCCAGAATACATTTAACTAATTCAATATGTTTCCAGCTAACCGCTCACATATACATATGTCAAGTTATTGCCATGTTACTTTCTCACCCATTAAAGTGACAGTCAACAGGGTTGAAATTTAACATAACATTATAGAGCAGAGATTAAATTGCATGTGTGTGCTTATCAATGAGATATTACAATATCAATTGTGTGAGCGCAGGTATAAAGTACAAGTATGAGAGGACCAGGGTTTAATAATTAAACAAATATTGCAACCTACCAACCAAGTGTCCCTATTTAAGGTTGGACGGCCCCTATTTGGGCCCAAATCTATCTGTCCCTCTTCTCTAGGAGCTCTATGTTGTTGGTGTGTCTGAGTGTATAACAGAGCTCCACAGCAATAATACTTCCAGTAATGTGTCTGAGTTTATTATTTATTATTATTATTATTATTATGTTATTTATATAGTGCCATCAAATTCCGCAGCGCTTTATAATGGGTGGACGAACAGACATGTAGTTGTAACCAGACAAGTTGGACACACAGGAACAGAGGGGTTGATTTCCCTGCTTAGTGATGTACCGAACTGTTCGCTGGCGAATAGTTCCCAGCGAACATAGCGTGTTCGCGTTCGCCGCCGCGGGCGAACACATGGGCGGTTCGATCCGCCCCCTATTCGTCATCATTGAGCAAACTTTGACCCTGTGCCTCACGGTCAGAAGACACATTCCAGCAAATCAGCAGCAGACCCTCCCTTCCACACCCTCCCACCTCCCTCCCAGCATCCATTTTAGATTTATTCTGAAGCTGCATGCTTACTGAGAGGAGGGAAAGTGTAGCTGCTGTTCATTAGATAGGGAAATTGATAGCTAGGCTAGGTTATTCAGTGTCCACTACAATCCTGAAGGACTCATCTGATCTCTGCTGTAAGAACAGCACCCCAAAAAGCCCTTTTTAGGGCTAGAACATCAGTCTGCTTTTATTTATTTGTTTCTGTGTAATGTAATTGCAGTTGCCTGCCTGCCAGTTTCTGTGTCAGGCTCAGTGGATACTGTGCCCATTTGCCCAGTGCCACCACTCATATCTGGTGTCACAATAGCTTAAGCTTGCATTTAAAACCAAAAAAAGTTTTTCACTGTAATAGATTGAAGAAGAGCAGTTAGTTGTCTACCAGATTCTGTGTCAGGCTCAGTGGATACTGTGCCCATTTGCCCAGTGCCACCACTCATATCTGTTTTCACAATAGCTTATGCTTGACATTTAAAAAGAAAACATTTTTTTTCACTGTAATAGATTGAATAGCAGTTAGTTGCCTGCCAGCTTCTGTGTCAGGCTCAGTGGATACTGTGCCCATTTGCCCAGTGCCACCACTCATATCTGGTGTGACTATAGCATGCCTTTAAAAACAAAAAAGGGTTTCACTGTAAGCTAATAGCAGTTAGTTGTCTGCAAGCATCTGGGTGTCAGGCCTTCAGCGTGTGCTCTGCCAACCTCAGCAAGTGTAATTTGCCACTCATATCTGGTGTCTCTATAGCGTGCATTTAAAACCAAAAAACTTTTTTCACTGTAATAGACTGAAGAGCAGTTAGTTGTCTGCCAGCTTCTGTGTCAGGCTCAGTGGATACTGTGCCCATTTGCCCAGTGCCACCACTCATATCTGGTGTGACTATAGCGTGCCTTTAAAAACAAAAAAAGGGTTTCAGTGTAAGCTAATAGCAGTCAGTGTCCTTAAAGCGTGTGTCAGGCCTTCAGCGTGTGCTCTGCCAACCTCAGCAGGTGTAATTTGCCACTCATATCTGAATTAGAAAGAAAAGAACACAGTCTGTCCACATATGTATGCATACATACATCGATATCAAAGCAACAGTCGAAAAAGAATAATAATGACTTTATTAGGTAACACACAAAAAAACCTGAACTATGTACAAAGGGGAGGGGGGAGGGAGAGACAGAAGTATGTCTGATGCGGAAGCACCTAGGTAGTTAAAAATATATATATAGAGATAGGCCTATATATATATACACAGAAGGTTTCTAAGATAATAGAGACCGCTAGCTCAAGCACTACTCTCGATCTCCTCAATACCATGGGAGGTTTGCCGAGTGATACAGTAATGGTACTGTGTGAATAGGCCTATCTCTATATATCAATAAATAAGTGCACAATATGGAGTCTACAGAATTTCAAGTGAAGCTCAAACACCTTAAGTGGTATCCCCTAAACCACCTCTACAAAATACAAAAAAACATACATACATAAGGTGGAGCTTCTTGTACAAGTTGTTCAAATATGTATCTGTAATAATATAAATACAAAACACAAATAGTGCAATATTGCAGAAATAGAAATGATCTATAAAGAGACGTATATGATGTCACTCACAAGTCAGGAGTCATAAACCACATATGACTCGGATGGTAAGCGCTTGTGGACTCTTTAAGGATGTCCAATCCTTTCTTGTGTTGACTTTGCTGGAAACCTGGTTCCTTTTGTTTTATGGAGTGGTGATGGTTGTTCAATATCCCCAGTATTTGGTATTATATTATATGTGTATATAGGATGCCACAGCAAAGTTTTCAAAAACAATTTGCTTTTATTGGTGATCCACAATAAATATACACTAAAAATGCAATGTTAAAAAACTTAATGCAAAAAACTTGATGCAAGTAAAATAAATATAAATACCGGATACAAATGTCTCTGGATGACTAAATAGTCCACATAAATGTCCAAAACGCGTTTCGCCCTTAAATGGGCTTCCTCAGTTGGCTGTGTGTCTTCTCCTTGTCTTCTGTTCTTTAAATAAGTCACTCGCTTTTTAGTTCCGGGTTCCGGAATTTCCGTTTCCGGTATTTGTTCACTTCCGGGTTTCGACAGTGTGAACTGTTGGAACGCAAACGTGCGTTCCACCATCAAGCGTTTGTACTCTTCCGCTTCCGGTTTGCGTTCCAACCATATGGAATAGGATAACTTTATTGGTTAGTGTAAAAACACACATCATGTCTTATAAAATCGCTTCAATATACATTCATATGTCTACCAGTAAGAGGTTGTCATTTATTCACAGACTGTGTGATTTGTTTACTTATTACCCTTTATTCTCAGACTGTGTGATTTATTTCTTTGTTCAATCAATACTAAAGATATGAATAAACGAAACGAAAGCTCTGCTATTTACAATATTTCATAGAAATAGTGATATGTTTTATTTATATTAATTAGCTCTCAGGGATTATTAATTGTATTAAGATATTGAATACACATATATTATGTTTAATTCTGCCGTAGTATTAAACTTTAAAAGTGCATAAGTGCAAATAGCATAAAAATGGAAGCCTGCAAGGTGCATTAACTTAAAAAACTTCAAAAACCAATTTTTGGGCATTTCATCGAAAAAAGGGACACATGTGTCCTAAAGTGCAATAAGCTAAGTTTAAAAGTAGATTGGTGGTTTCTATTTAGATAATTCTAAAATATAATAGATAAACTTAATAAAAGATATAAGGCTGTATGATCTCAGAAGGGGAAATTGGTATAAATTGATTAAAATCTGGTATCAGTTTATAAAATGGCACAACTCAAAATCTTGGTTTAAACCGTGGGGGACCAATGTATTAAAATTGAATATACACTTCATCTCTTCCATTCCAATTTTTTTGGTGTAATTTCCTCCTCTCCAATCCTTTTTAACAAGCTTGATTGCACAAAAAAAGAGTCCCTCTGGATTCTGATCATGGGCTGATTTGTAATGCTTGGAGACACTGTGTGACTCCAATCCTTTTCTGATGTTCCTCACATGTTCTGCTATTCTTATATGAAGACAGCGGATTGTTCTTCCTATGTATAGGAGATTACAGGGGCATTTAAGTAAATATATCACTCCCTTAGTGTGGCATGATAAGTGGTCCTTGATTTCAAATTTTTTGTTGGTGTAGGGTTCTAGGTCTAGTATGTGCCTTTTTCTACTTTTTGTCCCTCTACATGCCAAACAGGTTCCGCAACCAAAGAAGCCTTTACTTTGGTTTAGAAAACTATTAACAGGGGTTATATTCCTTAGACTACTCTGTGTAAGAGTTCTCTTTAGATTGCACGCTCCCCGATAAATTATTTTCGGTTTTGTTGGTAAAATTGCTTTCAGGATTGGGTCATCTTGTAAGATGTGCCAATATTTTGCTATAATTTTGTGTACTTTCCTGTTATTACCATTGAAACTACAAATAAAAGGGATGTCATTTTTGTTCCATTTTTCCTTCTTATTCTGGTGGTAGGTAAGAAGATTCCCTCTGGGGATAGAGAGGACTTCTTCCAAGACGGACTGTAGCTTTCCTTCTTCATATCCCTTCTCCAAAAAATTGGTCTTTATTCGGTTTGCTTGATTGAGGTAGTCTTGATCATCTGAACAGTTCCGTCTAATGCGCAGAAATTGTCCTCTGGGGGCATTGTTCAGCCACGGTTGGTGGTGGCAGCTCTCTTTCTTAATATACCCATTGGCATCCACCTCCTTAAAGTGATTCCTAGTGCCAATGCGTGATTCTTTACCATAGATTTCTAGATCAAGGAAATTAGTTTCCTCTAAACTTTTTTGTGCGGATAGAACAATATTCCATTCGTTACTGTTGAGGTAGTTTAAAAAAAGGTCTAGATCTTGCTCTGTCCCTGTCCAAATAAAAAATATGTCATCGATGAAGCGGCGATAGGACACCAAGTTCGCTCCCCATGGGTGTCCCTGAAAAACACACAATTCTTCCCAGTATGCCATAAACAGATTGTCATAGCTCGGAGCGAACTTGGTGCCCATCGCCGTGCCCCTAATCTGCAAATAAAATGTGTTCTGGAACCAAAAAAAGTTGTTCGTTAAAATCAGATGAATTCCTTCTAAGATATACTCAATTTGCTCACTTTTAAAATTTGATTTCGTTAAAAAATGTCGGACTGCTTTCAACCCAATTTCATGGGGGATAATACTGTAAAGTGATGTCACATCACAAGTGACTAGAAAATTACCCTCCGTCCATACAATGTCTCCTAAAAGTCTTAAAATATGTATGGTATCTTTTAGATAAGCCGGGTTACGTATTACCACTGGTTGTAATAGATTGTCTAAGTATTCAGACACTTTAGCTGAGATCGAGTCTATGCCTGAAATAATCGGCCTTCCCGGTGGATTTTCTTTATCTTTATGTATCTTGGGGAGATGGTAGTATACCGGTGTCCTTGGGTGCGGGGTGGATAAGTATTTGGCTTCTTTTTCTGTTAAAATTTCTTTTTTAAAACCTTTATTAATATATTCCTCAAATTTCTTTTTTATACCTTCAATCGGGTTCGAATCTAATTTCAGGTATGTCAGTTGGTCTGAGAGTATCCTCTCAGCTTCTTGTATATAATTATCCCTTTGCAGGACTACTACTCCCCCCCCTTTGTCCGCCGGTTTAATGATAACTTCTTTATTTTCTTTAATTTCTTTTACCGCTTTTTTCTCCCTAAGTGACATATTCTGTTGATGTTTATTAAGGGGTTTAATTCTTTTTATGTCTTTCATCACCATCATCTCGAATGTTTTAATTTCATCCGAGATGAGATGCTTCGGAAAGAAATTGGATTTTAGTTTTAAATCTGTATGAATGAATTGTGATTCTTGTTCTTCACTTGTAGCGTCCTCTCTATTATGAAAAAATTTCTTTAAGCAAAGATGCCTAATAAATTTATTAATATCTACAAAAAAATCAAATTTGTCCAAATCTGCAGTGGGGGCAAATTTTAAACCCTTTTTTAAAACTTCTACTTCGCCAATGGGTAATTGTTTCCCAGTTAGGTTAAAAATCCCTTCGGTGTTCACTTCTTTCCTCTCTTCTCTCTGTTTCTTATTCCTTCTTCCTCTATTTCCCTTTCTTCTGATATCGATCTCCTGCGTTTTCCTGGGGATTCCCATGTGTGCACAGATTGCGGTTGTTTTAGTCTCTCTGTAGTTGGGTCCTTCCGAAAAAACGAATCTAAATTCGATGTTTGGGGTTCTTCCTCTAGTCCCTCAAACCTGTTCCTACAAATAATGGGAGATCTTCTTATTCCCCTCATATCAGATCCATATTGATTCTGTGCTGTGCTTCTGATACCTTTTCCCCCTTTCCTGGGTGAATTATATTGAACTGCCTCACTATAACTCTTATATCTAGAGTAGGTCTTAACGGGTGATTGCCTTCTGCCCTGGCCTCTCCTTTGTTGATGTAATGCTAGTGGTCTCGGGGAGCGTGTTCTTTCCTGATTCCCTATGGGTTGTGTATGGTATTGAGTATTTTGTCTGTGTTTTGTCGAGCTTGGCGTCCTATTATTATATTTTATTTCATAGTTACCTCTTGGTCTACTTCTAGATCGAGTGTTGTTTCTGCCTCTTTCGTTATTTCCTCTCTGCCTGCTTCTGGTTTGGAAATTGTTTAATTTCCTCCAATGTGGTTCATATCTGTTGGAATAGGTTTTCCTACTTTCCCTTTTTTGATTATTTTGAATATCCACATTTCCTGTTCGATAATCGTTAGTATCCCTCAGATATTTGCTTTTCTTTATCTCAATTGTTTCCCTTTCAGTTTTGTCTAATTTGATTTTGATATCCTTCATTACCTGGTTGTAAACTTCAGGATTGGTGGTCTCACTTATTTTTTCCTTCCAATTTTTTATCTCTTTGTCTAATTCTATGAGGTTCTCTTCCCTCCTGGATACAATGTATCCCATTGCACTGAAGGCAAAACCTTCCAGCATTTTATTCCACCCTGTCATGAACCCTGTGTTATCTCTATCAAAAGTGGGACTTTTAGCAAATCTCAGGCCTCTTGGGGTGATTTGTTCTCTTACATATTTTCTTAAGGTGGCTATCTCCCATTTTATTTTCATTTCTTTAATCAAAGCTTTCTCTAAGTGGTATCTACAATTGTCGGAATCTATATAGTTCCTTTTACTTAACGAATCTGTTGTTATGGCAAACATTTGGTCAATATCATTGGTGGTATACTCTCTATTTTCTAAAAAAGCCATATTTAGTGGTGGGCTCCAATAATTGTGTCAGGGAATAATGGTAGAAACAAAATCAATAAATAAGTGCACAATATGGAGTCTACAGAATTTCAAGTGAAGCTCAAACACCTTAAGTGGTATCCCCTAAACCACCTCTACAAAATACAAAAAAACATACATACATAAGGTGGAGCTTCTTGTACAAGTTGTTCAAATATGTATCTGTAATAATATAAATACAAAACACAAATAGTGCAATATTGCAGAAATAGAAATGATCTATAAAGAGACGTATATGATGTCACTCACAAGTCAGGAGTCATAAACCACATATGACTCGGATGGTAAGCGCTTGTGGACTCTTTAAGGATGTCCAATCCTTTCTTGTGTTGACTTTGCTGGAAACCTGGTTCCTTTTGTTTTATGGAGTGGTGA
The DNA here is from genome assembly GCF_036172605.1 of Pelobates fuscus. Classification (NCBI taxonomy): domain Eukaryota; kingdom Metazoa; phylum Chordata; class Amphibia; order Anura; family Pelobatidae; genus Pelobates; species Pelobates fuscus. Next base: position 25,683,871 of record NC_086320.1, read on the forward strand.
TGGTTGTTCAATATCCCCAGTATTTGGTATTATATTATATGTGTATATAGGATGCCACAGCAAAGTTTTCAAAAACAATTTGCTTTTATTGGTGATCCACAATAAATATACACTAAAAATGCAATGTTAAAAAACTTAATGCAAAAAACTTGATGCAAGTAAAATAAATATAAATACCGGATACAAATGTCTCTGGATGACTAAATAGTCCACATAAATGTCCAAAACGCGTTTCGCCCTTAAATGGGCTTCCTCAGTTGGCTGTGTGTCTTCTCCTTGTCTTCTGTTCTTTAAATAAGTCACTCGCTTTTTAGTTCCGGGTTCCGGAATTTCCGTTTCCGGTATTTGTTCACTTCCGGGTTTCGACAGTGTGAACTGTTGGAACGCAAACGTGCGTTCCACCATCAAGCGTTTGTACTCTTCCGCTTCCGGTTTGCGTTCCAACCATATGGAATAGGATAACTTTATTGGTTAGTGTAAAAACACACATCATGTCTTATAAAATCGCTTCAATATACATTCATATGTCTACCAGTAAGAGGTTGTCATTTATTCACAGACTGTGTGATTTGTTTACTTATTACCCTTTATTCTCAGACTGTGTGATTTATTTCTTTGTTCAATCAATACTAAAGATATGAATAAACGAAACGAAAGCTCTGCTATTTACAATATTTCATAGAAATAGTGATATGTTTTATTTATATTAATTAGCTCTCAGGGATTATTAATTGTATTAAGATATTGAATACACATATATTATGTTTAATTCTGCCGTAGTATTAAACTTTAAAAGTGCATAAGTGCAAATAGCATAAAAATGGAAGCCTGCAAGGTGCATTAACTTAAAAAACTTCAAAAACCAATTTTTGGGCATTTCATCGAAAAAAGGGACACATGTGTCCTAAAGTGCAATAAGCTAAGTTTAAAAGTAGATTGGTGGTTTCTATTTAGATAATTCTAAAATATAATAGATAAACTTAATAAAAGATATAAGGCTGTATGATCTCAGAAGGGGAAATTGGTATAAATTGATTAAAATCTGGTATCAGTTTATAAAATGGCACAACTCAAAATCTTGGTTTAAACCGTGGGGGACCAATGTATTAAAATTGAATATACACTTCATCTCTTCCATTCCAATTTTTTTGGTGTAATTTCCTCCTCTCCAATCCTTTTTAACAAGCTTGATTGCACAAAAAAAGAGTCCCTCTGGATTCTGATCATGGGCTGATTTGTAATGCTTGGAGACACTGTGTGACTCCAATCCTTTTCTGATGTTCCTCACATGTTCTGCTATTCTTATATGAAGACAGCGGATTGTTCTTCCTATGTATAGGAGATTACAGGGGCATTTAAGTAAATATATCACTCCCTTAGTGTGGCATGATAAGTGGTCCTTGATTTCAAATTTTTTGTTGGTGTAGGGTTCTAGGTCTAGTATGTGCCTTTTTCTACTTTTTGTCCCTCTACATGCCAAACAGGTTCCGCAACCAAAGAAGCCTTTACTTTGGTTTAGAAAACTATTAACAGGGGTTATATTCCTTAGACTACTCTGTGTAAGAGTTCTCTTTAGATTGCACGCTCCCCGATAAATTATTTTCGGTTTTGTTGGTAAAATTGCTTTCAGGATTGGGTCATCTTGTAAGATGTGCCAATATTTTGCTATAATTTTGTGTACTTTCCTGTTATTACCATTGAAACTACAAATAAAAGGGATGTCATTTTTGTTCCATTTTTCCTTCTTATTCTGGTGGTAGGTAAGAAGATTCCCTCTGGGGATAGAGAGGACTTCTTCCAAGACGGACTGTAGCTTTCCTTCTTCATATCCCTTCTCCAAAAAATTGGTCTTTATTCGGTTTGCTTGATTGAGGTAGTCTTGATCATCTGAACAGTTCCGTCTAATGCGCAGAAATTGTCCTCTGGGGGCATTGTTCAGCCACGGTTGGTGGTGGCAGCTCTCTTTCTTAATATACCCATTGGCATCCACCTCCTTAAAGTGATTCCTAGTGCCAATGCGTGATTCTTTACCATAGATTTCTAGATCAAGGAAATTAGTTTCCTCTAAACTTTTTTGTGCGGATAGAACAATATTCCATTCGTTACTGTTGAGGTAGTTTAAAAAAAGGTCTAGATCTTGCTCTGTCCCTGTCCAAATAAAAAATATGTCATCGATGAAGCGGCGATAGGACACCAAGTTCGCTCCCCATGGGTGTCCCTGAAAAACACACAATTCTTCCCAGTATGCCATAAACAGATTGGCATAGCTCGGAGCGAACTTGGTGCCCATCGCCGTGCCCCTAATCTGCAAATAAAATGTGTTCTGGAACCAAAAAAAGTTGTTCGTTAAAATCAGATGAATTCCTTCTAAGATATACTCAATTTGCTCACTTTTAAAATTTGATTTTGTTAAAAAATGTCGGACTGCTTTCAACCCAATTTCATGGGGGATAATACTGTAAAGTGATGTCACATCACAAGTGACTAGAAAATTACCCTCCGTCCATACAATGTCTCCTAAAAGTCTTAAAATATGTATGGTATCTTTTAGATAAGCCGGGTTACGTATTACCACTGGTTGTAATAGATTGTCTAAGTATTCAGACACTTTAGCTGAGATCGAGTCTATGCCTGAAATAATCGGCCTTCCCGGTGGATTTTCTTTATCTTTATGTATCTTGGGGAGATGGTAGTATACCGGTGTCCTTGGGTGCGGGGTGGATAAGTATTTGGCTTCTTTTTCTGTTAAAATTTCTTTTTTAAAACCTTTATTAATATATTCCTCAAATTTCTTTTTTATACCTTCAATCGGGTTCGAATCTAATTTCAGGTATGTCAGTTGGTCTGAGAGTATCCTCTCAGCTTCTTGTATATAATTATCCCTTTGCAGGACTACTACTCCCCCCCCTTTGTCCGCCGGTTTAATGATAACTTCTTTATTTTCTTTAATTTCTGCAGGCTTCCATTTTTATGCTATTTGCACTTATGCACTTTTAAAGTTTAATACTACGGCAGAATTAAACATAATATATGTGTATTCAATATCTTAATACAATTAATAATCCCTGAGAGCTAATTAATATAAATAAAACATATCACTATTTCTATGAAATATTGTAAATAGCAGAGCTTTCGTTTCGTTTATTCATATCTTTAGTATTGATTGAACAAAGAAATAAATCACACAGTCTGAGAATAAAGGGTAATAAGTAAACAAATCACACAGTCTGTGAATAAATGACAACCTCTTACTGGTAGACATATGAATGTATATTGAAGCGATTTTATAAGACATGATGTGTGTTTTTACACTAACCAATAAAGTTATCCTATTCCATATGGTTGGAACGCAAACCGGAAGCGGAAGAGTACAAACGCTTGATGGTGGAACGCACGTTTGCGTTCCAACAGTTCACACTGTCGAAACCCGGAAGTGAACAAATACCGGAAACGGAAATTCCGGAACCCGGAACTAAAAAGCGAGTGACTTATTTAAAGAACAGAAGACAAGGAGAAGACACACAGCCAACTGAGGAAGCCCATTTAAGGGCGAAACGCGTTTTGGACATTTATGTGGACTATTTAGTCATCCAGAGACATTTGTATCCGGTATTTATATTTATTTTACTTGCATCAAGTTTTTTGCATTAAGTTTTTTAACATTGCATTTTTAGTGTATATTTATTGTGGATCACCAATAAAAGCAAATTGTTTTTGAAAACTTTGCTGTGGCATCCTATATACACATATAATATAATACCAAATACTGGGGATATTGAACAACCATCACCACTCCATAAAACAAAAGGAACCAGGTTTCCAGCAAAGTCAACACAAGAAAGGATTGGACATCCTTAAAGAGTCCACAAGCGCTTACCATCCGAGTCATATGTGGTTTATGACTCCTGACTTGTGAGTGACATCATATACGTCTCTTTATAGATCATTTCTATTTCTGCAATATTGCACTATTTGTGTTTTGTATTTATATTATTACAGATACATATTTGAACAACTTGTACAAGAAGCTCCACCTTATGTATGTCTATCTCTATATATATATTTTTAACTACCTAGGTGCTTCCGCATCAGACATACTTCTGTCTCTCCCTCCCCCCTCCCCTTTGTACATAGTTCAGGTTTTTTTGTGTGTTACCTAATAAAGTCATTATTATTCTTTTTCGACTGTTGCTTTGATATCGATGTATGTATGCATACATATGTGGACAGACTGTGTTCTTTTCTTTCTAATTCTTTACCAATTAGGGTTAACCCCTGGTCTGTCCTATAGGACCCACTGCCTTTTGGCCATTTCTCTTCCATACTTCGCCACTCATATCTGGTGTCTGTATAGCATGCTTTTACATAGTAAAAAAAGTTTTTCAGTGTAAGCTAATAGCAGTCAGTGTCCTTAAAGCGGGTGTCAGGCCTTCAGCATGTGCTCTGCCAACTTCAGCAAGTGTAATTTGCCACTCATATCTGGTGTCTGTATAGCGTGTTTTTACAAAGAAAAAAAAGTTTTTCAGTGTAAGCTAATAGCAGTCAGTGTCCTTAAAGCGGATGTCAGGCCTTCAGCATGTGCTCTGCCAACTTCAGCAAGTGTAATTTGCCACTCATATCTGGTGTCTGTATAGCGTGTTTTTACAAAGAAAAAAAGTTTTTCAGTTTAAGCTAATAGCAGTCAGTGTCCTTAAAGCGGGTGTCAGGGCTTCAGCGTGTGCTCTGCAGACCTCTGCCAGTGTACTTTGCCACTCATATCTGGTGTCACAATAGCGTGCATTTAAAACCAAAAAACTTTTTTCACTGTTATAGATTGAATAGCAGTTAGTTGTCTTCAAGCGGGTGTGTCAGGCCTTCAGCGTGTGCTCTGCAGACCTCTGCCAGTGTACTTTGCCACTCATATCTGGTGTCACAATAGCGTGCATTTAAAACCAAAACACTTTTTCACTGTTATAGATTGAATAGCAGTTAGTTGTCTTCAAGCACGTGTGTCAGGCCTTCAGCGTGTTCTCTGCAGACCTCTGCCAGTGTACTTTGCCACTCATATCTGGTGTCCCAATAGCTTGCATTTAAAAACCAAAAAACGTTTTTCACTGTTATAGATTGAATAGCAGTTAGTTGTCTCCAAGCGTCTGTGTGTCAGGCCTGCTCATCTGCCCACAGTCAGGTGTCTGTCAAGGACATGTTTGAGCGTAAGAAGCCAATGTCAGAAAGTCACCCCCTTGCCCGGTGTCTGAAAGCTGGCTTGTCTGCAGGGCCGTCTTTAACATTGATTGGACCCTGGGCAAGCATTTGTTTGGGGCCCCTGCATCCTGCCATCCCTCGCCCTCCCCCGAAACTTTCACTCTCTGGCATGCAATCACGCCCTCCACCCCAACACAGTGGCAGAACTAATGTAGACAGGGCCCTGGTGCAAGACATTGTTTTGAGCCACCCCTCTAGCGCAAGAGCAGAGAAAAGATAGATCCTCATCTGTTGTACAATTCCCACGATGCTATGCCAGCTGGGGATCTACCATTTGACCATTCTTGCAGGGCTGTATTTGTGAGCAGTGTTTGTGCATTTGAATGTGAGCATGTTGTTGTATACAGTATGTGTGTGCACGTAGGGTGTAGTATTGGTGTTTAAGTGTAGGGATGTGTTTCTATATACTTTTTGAGTTTGAATTCAGGGGTGTGTTTGTATGTAATGTTTGCAGGGGTGTGGTTGCATGTTGTGTTTGATTGCCTTGATGAATGATATACATTGACAGATATACATACACATTAGCACACTGATACATGCAAACATCTGGACACATGCACACACTGACAAAGACTGGCGTATAGACACACAGCCACATACATAAATACACGTGCACACACAGAGATAAAGACACTGGCACATCCACACACAGAGATACACACTTACACACCGACACAGATATATACACAAATACATGTGTATTTGTGTGCAGTGTTGGTGTAGGAATGCTGAGATGTATGCATTGTCACACAGATGCACTCTCACACAAACAGTGATACACACAGGAACACAGATACACATGCAGTGGTGTATTTGTGTGCATTGTTAATGTTGGAATGCAGGGTTGTATTTGTGTGCAATGTTAGATGGGATGTATGCATTGCCACACGCACAGATACACACTTACACACACAGCGTCAGATACACACACACACAGTGTCAGATACACACTTACACACACAGTGTCAGATACACACACACTGTCAGATACACACACACAGTGTCAGATACACACACACACACACAGTCAGATACAAACACTGGCACAAACACAGCCAGATACACACACACAGTGAGATACACACACACACACACAGTGAGATACACACTCAGATACACACACACTCAGATACACACACACACATACAGTCAGATATACACACAGTCAGATATACACACAGTGAGATATACACACAGTGAGATATACACACAGTGAGATATACACACACACAGATACACAGTCAGATACACATACACATACAGTGAGATACACATACATACACACACACACACAATGAGATACACATACAGTCAGATGTACACACACACACAGATACACATACAGTCAGATAAACATACATACACACACAGAGTCAGATACACACACAGCCAGATACACATACAGCCAGATACACATACACACACACAGTCATATGAATTCACATAGTTTAGTCACCCTCCTTACCTTTACAGAAGTGTGGCTTCCCTGTAGTCCAGTGGGAGCATGATGGCTGAGATTGATGGGAGTCTTCTTCTTGGTCTGTACCTCCTCCTTCTCTCCATGTATGTCTAATCCTCCCCAGCGGCACTCTGTTAAATGGGAGGAAGTGACCTCACAACACTTCCTCCCAGCAGGCCGGAAGACAGGGGCTCGGTCAGGAGCTTTTTTAAAGGGCCGGGGCCCCTGATTACATCACCTGCTGCAGCCCACTGGGATATTTCTCAGTATCCCGGTGGGCTGTTCAGACCTGGCTGCGGACAGGGGGCCCACAGGGCAGCTGCTTTGGGCCCCCCAGGAGCAACTGGGCCCTGGGCAGCTGCCCTGTTTGCCCCTTGTTAAAGACGGCCCTGCTTGTCTGTACTATTAGCCCGCCAGCTTTTACCATACAAGCTGGTGGAGTCTGAGGCGTTCAAAAAAATTGTAGCTATTGGGACACCGCAGTGGAAGGTACCCGGACAAAATTTCTTTTCACAAAAGGCAATCCCCAACCTGTACTTGATTGTGCAAAAGGAAGTAATGGCATGTCTGACACACAGTGTTGGGGCAAGGGTCCATCTGACCACTGATACCTGGTCTGCAAAGCATGGTCAGGGCAGGTATATCACCTACACTGCGCATTGGGTAAACCTGCTGACGGCTGCCAAGCATGGAATGCGTGGCTCTGCAGAGGAGTTGGTGACACCGCCATGACTTGCAGGCAGGCCTGCTGCCACCTCCTCTACTCCTCCTACTCCATCCCATATGTTGGAGGGTCAAGGTGGCTATCCTTTCCCTCGTACACCCGGAAGGCCTGAGTATACCCAGTCTCGCTATCACAGAGCTTAAACATCTTTACACCATACCTAGAGCGCTTGGAAGGAACATACTGCTTGAATCCCAGCCTTCCCTTATACTTCATCAGGGATTCATCCACACATATATTCCTTATCTAACTACTTAACTATGTACAATGTGGGTGTTTGTTCCGTAATGCCCTGTAGATTGTTTAACCTCAGCTTGGTATACCTCAATGTTGGCTGTTGTACCATGGTGTTTGGAGTCGTTGTCTCTCTGCGTCAGAGCAGTTAGGTCTTAGGAGTGGTACTATTCAGCCTTCATGTATATATATATATATATATATATATATGTGATATGTTATTGTTCTAACACGACCCCCTCCTCCTCCTTCCTCAGATACGCCTCCCATATGTTCCTGGCTTCCACTATGTGGTGTGGGGGGTGTAGCCGCTGGCAGGTTTTTGTTTCATATGCTAGGTTTAGGGAGATTTGTTGGAGAAGGCTAGATCTCTCCGGTGGCTGTTGTTGTTTCCACCCTCTGGCTATTAATAAGTTGGCAGCAATCAAAATATGATATGTTAGGTTGGCATGTGCTTTTAAGAATGGGTCAGTCGAGATGAAGAGTAGGGCATTTTCTGGTCTCAGGTTGGTTCTCGTGACCAGTGCCCCTTGTATCACCCCCTCAACTGCCTTCCAGTATCCTCTGATGGCCTAGCAGGCCCACCAGATGTGGAGCATTGTGCCCTACTCTATTAAACATCTCCAGCAAAGTCTCGAGGTGTTGGGATATATGGTCGCTAGTCTAGTCGGTACCAAGTACCACCTATATTGTATCTTGCGCATTAGCTCTAGGTGGGATGTGCATCTGTATCTACCTTTATGGGCTATGAAGGCTTGGTTCCATTGTTCTTCTGAGAAGACTGTACTCAAATCCTTATGCCTAGCTGCGGTGGTGGCTGTTGGGTAGGATTATTTAGAATTTCATACATGAGTGAAAGCGGTTTCTTGGGCATTGTTCTAGATTTGCATGCTTTCTCTATACAACGCGTGTGGGTCGGGGTTGTCAGGATAGTGTAGTTTGTCAGTGCTCCCTTTAGTTGTAGGTAGGAGAATATCGCTCTTTGTGGCAAATCGTAACTCTGTTGCAGGTCCGGGAATTGTCTCAGCTGTCCTTGATTATAGAGGTGTCTAACCAACGTGCATCGTCGCTCGGTCCATAGTTGATGGTCAAATGTGGGATTCATCATGTGTATGCAGTATAGTGGTGTGGCCAGCGCCCATTTATCTGTATAACCTAATTGTGGTTTAATCGTATCACAGGTTTTCAGCAGGATTGCGGTAGTGGCCGGTGTGTCTGGTAGTTTAGGGCGATGTCTATGTGGGACCAAGAATAAGTACCTAAGGCCCTTGGGGCAAGCCCACGTTGATTCCATGTCCACCCATTGTGGTGTGTTGTGCGCTGTGTGTGCCTGCAGGGCGGTGGTCATCAGCGCTGCCCTATAGTAGGTTCTCACCTCTGGTAGTCCTAGCCCTCCCTGCTAGGGGTTTGGTGAGTATGCTAGTGGCTACCCTGATTTGTTTGTGTGCCCACACAAAGCTAGTGAGAGTCATTTGTAGACGTCGCAAGTACGCATTGGGTAATGGGATCTGTAGCATTCTAGTCAGGTATTGGAATTTTCGGCAGCAGCAGTTTCCCCTTTTTTTTTTAGAATTTGCCAGTAATCTTTTTTTGAAGTTGTTCCCCTCCTCTTGACACGATCAATGACCTGAGAGTCTCTGTAAGCAGGGTTGACCTGTTAGTCCCGTTTTCCATTCAAGTTGTGCCTGATGTCCAGGCTAGGTTTCCAGTGACAAATGTTGTAGCCTGTTGAACGAGGTGACCTTGCTCGGGTCCCAGGTGTGCGGTTCCTAAAATCGCTGCCATATACACGTCCACTGATAGGAGACGCAACAGGTATTAAACTGATAAGAATAGTACACCACTCCTATCAGTAGGTCCCCCCCATTGTGATTTATGCCCCCCACCAACCGCGCAGGGGTAGGGGCCGGGGGGGAGATCAGTAGGCCCCCCACCTTATCCTTATTTACTGAATATTCCCCTGTATAACAATGTTTGGCATTTAGTGAATATTCCCCATTCTGCTCTGTGTCAGTGTGTATCAGGGTCTCTGAGGACAGGTGCCAATCCATATCTGCCAAGTGACCCTATGTAGGGGAAACAGTCTCTATTCTGCTCTTTGTCAGTGTGTATCAGGGGCTTTGAGGATGGGGAACAGTCTCTATTCTGCTCTGTGTCAGTGTGTATCAGGGGCTTTGAGGACAGGTGTCAATCCATACCTGCCAAGTGACCCTATGTAGGGGGAACAGTCTCTATTCTTCTCTTTGTCAGTGTGTATCAGGGACTTTGAGGACAGGTGTCAATCCATACCTGCCAAGTGACCCTATGTAGGGGGAACAGTCCCTATTCTGCTCTGTGTCAGTGTGTATCAGGGTCCCTGAGGACAGGTGTCAATCCATATCTGCCAAGTGACCCTATGTAGGGTGAACAGTCCCTATTCTGCTCTGTGTCAGTATGTATCAGGGGCTTTGAGGACGGGGAACAGTCTCTATTCTGCTCTGTGTCAGTGTGTTTCAGGGATCCTTAGGATAGGTGTCAATCCATATCTGCCAAGTGACCCTATGTAGGGGTAACAGTCTCTATTCTGCTCTGTGTCAGTGTGTATCATGGTCTCTGAGGACGGGGAACAGTCTCTATTCTGCTCTGTGTCAGTGTGTATCAGGGGCTTTTAGGACGGGGAACAGTCTCTATTCTGCTCTGTGTCAGTGTGTATCATGGTCTCTGAGGACGGGGAACAGTCTCTATTCTGCTCTGTGTCAGTGTGTATCAGGGGCTTTGAGAACAGGGAACAGTCTCTATTCTGCTCTGTGTCAGTGTGTTTCAGGGATCCTTAGGATAGGTGTCAATCCATATCTGCCAAGTGACCCTATGTAGGGGTAATAGTCTCTATTCTGCTCTGTGTCAGTGTGTATCATGGTCTCTGAGGACGGGGAACAGTCTCTATTCTGCTCTGTGTCAGTGTATATCAGGGGCTTTGAGGACGGGGAACAGTCTCTATTCTGCTCTGTGTCAGTGTGTATCATGGTCTCTGAGGACGGGGAACAGTCTCTATTCTGCTCTGTGTCAGTGTGTATCAGGGGCTTTGAGGACAGGTGTCAATCCATATCTGCCAAGTGACCCTATGTAGGGGGAACAGTCTATATTCTGCTCTTTGTCAGTGTGTATCATGGTCTATGAGGACAGGTAACAGTCTCTATTCTACTCTGTTTGAGGAGGAGGAACGGGAAATGAGTAGCTCGGCATCCAACCTTGTGCAAATGTGGTCTTTCATGCTGTCGTGCCTGTTGAGAGACCCTCGTATAAAAAGGCTGAAGAAGAACGACCTGTGCTGGGTGTCCACGCTACTAGACCCCTGGTCTCTATTCTGCTCTGTGCCAGTGTGTATCAGGGGCTTTGAGGACAGGTGTCAATCCATATCTGCCAAGTGACCCTATGTAGGGGGAACAGTCTCTATTCTGCTCTTTGTCAGTGTGTATCAGGGGCTTTGAGGACGGGTGTCAATCCATATCTGCCAAGTGACCCTATGTAGGGGGAACAGTCTCTATTCTGCTCTTTGTCAGTGTGTATCAGGGGCTTTGAGGACGGGGAACAGTCTCTATTCTGCTCTGTGTCAGTGTGTATCATGGTCTCTGAGGACGGGGAACAGTCTCTATTCTACTCTGTGTCAGTGTGTATCAGGAGCTTTGAGGACAGGTGTCAATCCATATCTTCCAAGTGACCCTATGTAGGGGGAACAGTCTCTATTCTGCTCTGTGTCAGTGTGTATCAGGGGCTTTGAGGACAGGTGTCAATCCATATCTGCCAAGTGACCCTATGTAGGGGGAACAGTCCCTATTCTGCTCTGTGTCCGTGTGCATCAGGGGCTCTGAGGACAGGTGTCAATCCATATGTCAAGGTGTCAATATGTCATATGTCAGGTGTCAATCCATATTCATTGCGATTTAGGATTGTTAGGTGATTTCTGTCCTTTATGGATTAAAACCAGACTCTGCATCAACTGTGTAATTTTCTATGGGAGTTTTGCCATGGATCCCCCTCTGGCATGCCACAGTCAAGGTGTTAGTCCCCTTCAAACAACTTTTCCATCACTTTTGTGGCCAGAAACAGTCCCTGTGGGTCTTAAAATTCGCCCATCCATTGAAGTCAATGGCGGTTCGCGTGGATCGCCGGTTCGCGGACGTTTGCGGAAGTTCCCGTCCGCCGTTCGCAAACCGAAAATTTCGTGTTCGCGACATCACTATGACCCTGCTCAATGAGCTTACATGTTAGAGGGATTGGGGTAAAATAACACAAAAAGGTAAGGATTAGACTAGTGACAGTTGCAGAAGAGGAATCAGTCAGGAGCTATTAACAGTTTTATTAATATGCTTTTATGAAGAAGTGGGTTTTTAAAGATTTTCTGAAGGAGTGGAGACTAGGTGAGCATCTGACGGAGGAGGGAAGCAAGTTCCACAGGAACGGTGCAGCCCTCGAGAAATCTTGAAGGCGAGCATCAGAGGTGGGAGTACAGACAGAAGATAGACTTAAGTCTTCAGCAGATCGTGAGGGCCTACTGGGCATACTTGTGTATAAGGGAGGATAGATAACTGGGAGCAGCATTATGTAGCGATTTGAAAGCAAGAACCAGAATTTTAAATTGAGCTCTATTTTTTATAGGAAGCCAATGTAGGGACTGACAGAAGGGTGAGGCATGGGAGGTTCGGGCGGACAGGAAGATGAGCCTCGCTGCCGCATTCATAATGGACTGTAACGGCGCAAGTTGAGAGCATGTAAGACCACTGAGAAGTGGATTACAGTAGTCAAGGTGAGAAAGGAGAGTGTAATGGACCAAACCTTAGTCGCATCTGACGTTAATTAGGGGCGGATGCGCGCAATGTTTTTGAGATGGAAATAACAGGATTTGGCGATAGATTGAACATGAGTCTTGAAGGAGAGGTCGGAGTCAAAGAGAACACCTAGGCAGCGAGCCTGCATGTTGGAGCTGATGGTAGCACCATTGACTTGGAGAGAGACAGACACAGGAGTAACAACACTTGAGGGAGGAAAGACCAGAATTTCAGTTTTGGTCAAGGTTAGTTTAAGGAAGTGGGCAGCCGTCCAGTTAGAAATAGCAGAGAGGCAGTCAGAGACACTAGTCAAGAGGGACGGGGGGGGGGGGGGGGAAGGAGATCAGGAGAGGACAGGTAGATTTGGCTTCCATTTTTGGAAGCCAAAGGAGCAAATGAGTTTACCAAGGGAGGCAGTATAGATGGAGAACAGTGGGGTCCAAGGACTGAATCTTGGGGGAAACCAACAGAGAGGAGTTGGGGAGAAGAAGCAGAGCCAGAGAAAGAAACACTGAAAGAGCGCTGGGAGAGGTAGGAGGAACACCAGGAGAGAGCAATATCTTGTAGACCGATATTGCGGAGGATGAGAAGAAGCTGTTGATAATCAACAGTGTCAAAAGCCGCAGAGAGGTCAAGGAGAATTAGGATAGAGTAGTGACCACAAGATTTTGCAGCGAGTAGATCATTGGATACTTTGGTCATTGCCGTTTCCACAGAGTGCTTAGCGTGGAAACCAGACTGAAGCGTATCTAGCAGCGAGTTGGACTCGAGGAAGTCTGTCAATCTCGCATACACAATTTTTCAAGGATCTTGGATGCAAAAGGCAGTAGCGAGATAGGACAATAGTTGGATGGGGAGTTAGGGTCAAGATTGGGCTTCTTTAAAATTGGGGTTACAGTTGCATGTTTGAAGGGCGATGGAAAGGAGAGAAAGAGATTGAGAATTTTAGTGAGAGGTGGAGAAAGAGAAGAAGACAGAGCTCCACAGCTATAATACTCCCAGTAATGTGTCCGAGTATATAACAGAGCTCCACAGCAATATTACTCCCAGTCATGTGTCTGAGTGTATAACAGAGCTCCACAGCAATAATACTCTCAGTAATGTGACTGTGTATAACAGAGCTCCGCAGCAATAATACTCCCAGTAATGTGTCTGAGTGTATAACAGAACTCCACAGCAATATTACTCCCAGTCATGTGTCTGAGTGTATAACAGAGCTCCACAGCAGTAATACTCCCAGTAATGTGTCTGAGTGTATAACAGAGCTCCACAGCAATAATACTCTCAGTAATGTGACTGTGTATAACAGAGCTCCACAGCAATAATACTCCCAGTAATGTGTCTGAGTGTATAACACAGCTCCACAGCAATAATACTCCCAGTAATGTGTCTGAGTGCATAACAGAGCTCCACAGCAATAATACACCCAGTAATATGTCTGAGTGAATAACAGAGCTCCACAGCAATATTACTTAAATAAATGTGTTTACAAATCAGTCTTTGTAAATAAGATACATTGTTCTTCTTTTGCATAAATTGTTATTAGTAAGTCATTTACTTTTGTCCATTTGGAATGTTGGGAAGTATGATTTAATAATGCACAGTTTACAATCCCATAAGCGTGATGGGTAAAATAAGGCTCTCAGTTGAAGTTTTGTTCATTAGAGGACATTCTTGGCCAACCAAGGAATTTCTCGTTAACCCCTTAAGGACCAAACTTCTGGAATAAAAGGGAATCATGACATGTCAGACATGTCATGTGTCCTTAAGGGGTTAAAAGAACACTAAGGTCACCAGAACCACTACAGCTTAATGTAGTTGTTCTTGTGTCCATAGCATGTCCCTGTAGGCTTTTAAGTGTAAATGCTGCCATTTCAGAGAAAGCACACTTTTTACATTGCTCCCTTGTAATACCTTTAGTGGCAGTCACTCAGATGGCCATTCGAGGTGCTTCCTAGTTCATTGCTGTAATCTCTATGAGGAGATGCTGATTGGTGCAGTGCATTTTGTTGCACATGCACAATAGCCTCCCAATGCTTTCCTATGGGAAAGGCTGAGATCATCAAGTTTGATGATCTCAGCCATGGAGGCAGAGCCAGGCGTGGCTAGGCCGGCACGTGGTGGGGAAAATGATGAGTAAAAATACCTCTTCAATTCGATACAATAGTTTGTTTCCCTTACATATAGTGTTCCTTTAAGTATGCCTTTTTACTAAACTGGCCTGTCTACTTCTGGCAATAATGTTGACTTGAATCATCAATTATTATTTTTTTTTTGTATATACAATGTGATTTTCATTAACAACACTTTTGACATTCAGTATTACTGAACAATGACTCCCATCAATCTGAGGTAGACTCTTGGATATTTGCAGGATGTACATTGTGAATGCTAAAATTAAAAACACCTGGAGTAATAAAAGACGTTAGAGGGTCTCTGATGAATGAAATAAACTGACGTGCTTAACCTAGGCAAAAACTAGATTCTAAATTCTCAAACTATTTCTCCAGATATAACTTATATAAATTTTGCAAATACTGAATAAACCATAAAAGCAGTGTGATGACCATGCATAGTTATACCTATATTGGGATTTTAGAAACATGTTATCCAGTTATGTTATAGCTGAACAATGTGATACTTTTGTTATTACATTTATTGTTTTATAGTTGTTTTGACCAGCAGGAGGTGAATCCCAAAGTGGATGAGTCTTAGCAGCTAAACTGACATATATCTATGAAAGTGACTACTGGAAGAAATATGTTTAAAGAGTGAGCTGATTGACATGGATTGTATTGTATAGAATTAGAACCATTGTCTGATTAAACTCAGTATACTGTGTCACATCTGTAAAATTAAATTAAATTAAGCATTTTGTTTAATTTAGAATGTCATCTTCTGCTCTGTTAATAACCTTCTAGATCCTGCAGTAGCCTCCTGTGTGTGATAGAGCATGAGATGACAATTTCTAAAGCACGTTAACATCTGATTGAAAATGAAAACTATTTCTTCATGCAGGCTGTGTCAGTCACAGCCAGGGGAGGTGTTGCTAGGATTGCATAAACATAAATGTGTGTGTGTGATTTGACCTCCTAAATGGCAGAGAATTGAGCAGTTAGACTGCAGGGTCATGTTCTGTACAATGAAACTGCTTCATTAAGCTAAAGTTGTTTTGGTGCTTATAGTGCCCCTTTAACCCCTTAAGGACACATGACATGTGTGACATGTCATGATTCCCTTTTATTTCAGAAGTTTGGTCCTTAAGGGGTTAAAGCACTGGTTTGACATTTTGTGGGGTGGTTTGACACTGTTCTGGGGATGCAAGTCTCCATCATAGGTCGGAAAAGAAATGGCAATGGAGCAAATAGAATAACAATACACATACTTCAAAAGCTTAGGGTTAGCGGGGGTGTGGGTTTGCCAGATTGTATTCATTATTATTATGCAACTTATGCAGCAATGGCGATGAATTCAATCACGAACATGGCCGTCCCCTTTTGTTTGAAATAGAGGCTAGCAAACTCTCTCCTCATTCGATTAAAGATATTCTATGGTTGCTTCCATCTCAGTGCACAAGGTTGGCGGACATGTTTCTTACGACCAAGACCACTATTAAGGCTTGGAATATACTATACCAAAAAATTCACCCTTCTGCTGTCTAGTGTAGAGCTACTCTGTTAGTATTAAATTATTTTTTTTATCTTCTAATTTTTTTAACAGTTACAAACTAAATTCCACTTAAGTTATTTTGTTGCCCCAGCACATGTGAATTTGGTTAAAAAAATTAGCGAGCATTTTGGGATTTCCAACCAGAGTCTGAATACTAGAAAATTTAAATTGTCAAATTTAGAAAAGGTTTATATTTCAGACCCTGGCCCGGAAACGAACCATCTCCATATGTTAGACCTTTTTTTGCAGGAGAAGTAGGCATGACATTTCCATGCATGACAAAATGGGAGAGTGATCTGGGCGAGGTATTCATGGTGGAGAAAGGGCATGAATCATTATTTGCATTAAAATTCATTACACGTTGCATCTCCCATTTAGAATCTTATTTAAAATTAATTTATCGCTGGTATTTCTCCCCATTGAAAATGTTTCGACTACACCTCTCCACATCTAATTTATGTTAGAGAGGCTGTGTATAGATATGTACTTTATACCACATTTTCTGATTATGCCCAAAATGATCCAACTATTGGCAAAAATATTAGAAATTATCATATCTATCACTGAGTTCCCTGTCGATTTAACTCCTGGATTAAGCTTACCTAGATTTACCAAAACACAAAAAACTTTTTCTACTTTAATTATTTCATACCGTACTATGGATGTACAATTTAATCATTTTCCCCCAGTTTTTATTTTTTATTGTTTATGTTTATTTTCATTTATGATCTTTGTGTTGCTACTCATAG
The DNA here is from genome assembly GCF_036172605.1 of Pelobates fuscus. Lineage (NCBI taxonomy): Eukaryota > Metazoa > Chordata > Amphibia > Anura > Pelobatidae > Pelobates > Pelobates fuscus. Next base: position 25,700,755 of record NC_086320.1, read on the forward strand.
TATTAATAATGTAACCATAATAAAGATCCTTGTTAATATGTCACTGTCCATATACCATACTGTTTAAATACTATTGATTGTTAGAAACGTTGACACAAATGTACAATTGTTATTTTTGTTATTATTATTTAAAACAATAAAAACATCTATCACTTACCCGAACATACTCACTCTACACTGAATGCTGGAACCCTTGGATCAGCTTTATGAAACACACATAGGGAATTGGGTGAAACATCTAAGGGGCACAAATAGTCCAGCTGGAGATGAATATTCAGCTATGCCTTAACGCATTCTAAGAAACATAGGGGTCATACATGAACCTACCTAGCGACCCCCAACCCAATCAAGGGCGTACTGGGTATGAGATCTCCCCCGAGATGGACAGAGAGGACGGCCCACGTATATATGAGACACATCGATGCACAGGCAAGAGTTCAATAGGGACCTATAGATAGGAGTCACTTTAGCAGGGATACAGAAGCTTGACACTAGTGACGAACAACTGGTACAAATAAGCCCCATAGCCAAAATGGATGAGGGCCATGCATCACTGTTCAATCTAGGGCAGATTATTATAAAACAGTGGCTACCCCAAGAAAACACTGAATTGCAAATATTGTGAGCGTATATTATGTAATATAACATGATAAATGCTGTAATACTGTTTTGATATCTCGTCAAGAATTACATGCCGACATTATATGCCGAATTGTAACTGTGATGCTCGAATCACTCCATAACCTGTATTGAAATGTTATTTTCATCATTGAATTGTTATTTTCATCTTTGAAAACTAAAAATTAAAATTAAATAGAAAATTAAAAAAAACAAAAGCAATAAAAAACATTTGAAAAGAATAACAATACATTACAGCAGTGAACTTTGCAAATCTAACAGTTTTTTTATATTTTCTAGTCTAATCAACCTTTACTCCTTTCACAATATTAACAATCCTGATGTATACACTAGTGCTTTGAAGTCAGTCTGCTGCAATACAACCAGGTAAGTACCCCAAGAACAATTATAGGATTCGAACTAAAAAATGAAAGAAAAAAAAAGTAGGTAAAAGAAAAATACGTAAAGAAAAAAATAAGTTTTGCAGTCAAACCAAAGGTATGATTACTTTTAGTGCTTGCTTTTCCTACGCCACAAAAACATTGTCACTTCATATTAGTTTCAGAAAAACTAATGATTAGGAACATAGTCAGAAAGCTTTGACCTGTCTAATAATGTAGATTAGGGAGTTGCTGAGGCTTTCAGTTTTCTGTCACTCAATATTGTTTCAAAAAATTCTATCATTCTTCACCATCTTAAGTGTTATGATCAGTCAGGTATATGATTAGAATTTTAGAATAATTCTCACACGAAGCATGAATGTCAGAACAACCCACAAAGGATATTGGAATATTAATAGCACTGCTGCACTGCTAGGAAGACAGAATTATCAGTGGTATTTGAAGATTGTTGCAGTATTGAAATCATTTCTCCGACACAAAGGAGCTTATCTTACAAATAAACCTAATGCCAAAACAGTTAAATGTGAATAGCGAAATAGATGAAAACCATCTAACATTTATTATAACTTTAAATTGATTTTTCAAATTACAATGAGGTCTCGTAGCTTAACAAACATCCGCTAAATAAATAGCACACAGAATAATATAGTTTGCAAGTGCTTGCAGTAAAGAACTGTGAAGAACCAACTTGTCTCTGCTAATCTTTGCTTTTGGTATAATATTTAGAATTTTGAATAAATCTTCCTTGCTATGTGGAAGTAACAGAAATTAGAAATAGGAATTTAAATGATGGAGAGACCAGTTATTAATGTTCAATATTTTATTACAATTTTCTACTTGTGACGTACAGTCTGTGTCCATACTGCCCATAAGTCATCCAATTTGGTACCTCGCTTCACAAAAATATCGACTTGGATTCCAACTACAATGTTCCAGATTTCAGCATTCCACAGCTACAATAAACTTTCGAGACACTGTTAGCTCTTCATCTGTGTTAACAATATTAAGGCAAAACATGCACGTCATCATTTATTATTCCTATCAAGAGGTACAGGGATTATTAGTGAACATTCAGTACAGATAGGATACTCCACACGCAGCCTACAGAGAGAGAGGTAAACATTGTTTGACTGACAATACTAGTGCAAGTACTTAAGGAACTTAACATCTGCGGAACACTCTTAAGAATAAGGCTTTTCAAGATAAGAAAGAGCTTCATCAATGAGTTTTGGCAAAAATAAACCCAATCGTCCTTGCAGCTGCCAGCTAAACTTCAGATGCCCCTGAAACAAAATTATCAATACTATGTGTCAGCACAGTTTTGTAGACAATTTTGTATGGTTTCTTATAAAGCAATAGAATACAATGCAATGCACACGGTTTGTATATAAAAGTCAATTATAAAAGAGAATTTAACTAATTATATTAACAGACTTCTGCTCACCATTTCGACATAAATATAAATACATCAATAATTAGCATAAACAATATAATAGAAATTAAAGGGGAGACAGCTTAAAGGGACACTATCATATCATTGAAGTGGTCTGGGTGCAATGTCCATGTCCCCTTAACTCTGCAGCTTTAACCCCTTAAGGACCAAACTTCTGGAATAAAAGGGAATCATGACATGTCACACATGTCATGTGTCCTTAAGGGGTTAAACATTGCCGTTTTAGAGAAATTGCAATACTTATATTACAGGGTTAAGACTGCCTCGCATGGCACCCACTAGAGATGCTTCCTGCTCTTCATGCACTAAAACAATGCTGGATGTCCTCACAGTTGCATGAGGATGTTCAGTGCCTTGCAAGACCCAATAGTAAAGCATTAAGTCAATGCTTTCCTATGGGGAGCACCTAATGTGAGTGAGGCTCTCACTGCACATGTGCGTTAGGTTCCTCCATTGGCTAACATCGGAGGAAGGAGAGGTTGACACAGCACCAAGACACTTGACAAAGGCCTCTTTGCACCAAAACTTTGGGTGGCCATGGCATCCCTTGATTGCTAACCAGGTTCACTGATTTCTTTCTTTTTTAGCTTATGTTCTTTGATTATATTACTTTGCTTTATTTGCTTTTTTTTGTACTATATCTATATGTTATACCAATATGGTTACAGATAATAATGTGTATGTCAATTAATTTCATGTATACGATTTCTGATTGATGAACTGCGCATTTACTGGTGTACACTGATTGATTTAGAATATTCTAAATATATGTTTGATTATGTGATGAAGCTTATTTTTTATACATTCACAATAGGATTAACAAGAAGATTGCAGGTTAATTATTTATTATATCATCTGATTGTACCACCTATTGGAGTGGTCTGTTTGCCTCAATACCTTTACTTTCTGATATACTTGCTGTAGAGTTGTGGTTACCCCTGCAGGCGTTAACCTTGTCCTCACACTTTGCATGAGGATGTTCAGTGCTTTGCAAGACCCAATAGGAAAGCATTACGCCAATGCTTTCCTATAGGATAGGCCTAATGTGAGAGAGGCACAAAACGGTATCCCCAGTGACTGATATTGGAGGAGGACACAGCGCCGAGTGACATTGACCCTAGAATCAGGTAAGTGTTACATGAACATATGTAGTACACCCATATTTCCATTAAAGTCCGTACATAGTGTTATATCAATAGGAGGTGGATGGGATCGGGGCAGAGAGTTCCTATAGTGTTAGGAATACAGCTTTGTATTCCTAACACTACAGTGTTACTTTTAATGGAGATGGAGGGGGTTGCATACCAACAAATATGACACATTTAGTAGATGTTTATTATGTTTATTATGTTCTTATTTATATAGCGCCAACAAATTCCGCAGCGCTTTACAGTGGGTGGACAAACAAACATGTAGTTGTAACCAGACAATTTGGACACACAGGAACAGAGGGCCCTGCTCGACGAGCTTACATGCTAGAGGGAGTGGGGTAAAGTGACACAAAAGGTTAGGGTAGTATTAGACTAATGACAGTTGCAAGAGAGGAATTAGTTGGGAGCTATTAACAGCTAAATGTTAAAGCCTTTCTTTTGCAAGAGGGGGTGCCAATGAAAAACCTGAAAGAGACACTCCATTCACCAATACAGCTTTAATGCATCTGATTGATTTTAGCTTCAATAATGTGCTCTATTTTTTTGCATGTCCAAATATTTATAGTTTTTTGCACAAAATAAATGAATGTTTTGCAGTATGCTGCACCATAAGCTTGCCTTCTTTGTCACACTTCCTCATGCCAGAAAGACTGCGTTACCAATATATGCACACAGTCTTAGTGGCAACAACACTGAGTGAGCTGCTTCTAATTCACAGCAGTGAGAGTTTGAGTGCAGGACTTGTTTTTGTGTATTTGTATTCACTTTTGTATCACAAAGCTATGTTACAGTGATGCTGCTCATCCCATGTGTTCCCCATTAAGGATTAATAAGTATGAAGGTGTTTAGTAAAAAAAAACCCTCTCTGTCTCATTAGAGATATCGTTGCCTGAAGCGCAAGGAAGCAAGGTGAATAGTCAGTGTAGGTCCCACCTAGGAGGCCTTGACGTGGCAGGTGGGCTTACATCTAATGGCCATTGGAGTTACTAATTAACCTTAATTCATTTAAATATGCAAAAGGATTTGGAAGAGCCCCCTTTGCCATGCCCCTTCATGCTTGAAAAACTGTGTTATCAATGTATGCAAACAGTCTTAGCACCAACAGCACGAAGTGAGCTGTTTCTAATTCCCACCCTGGCTGCAGACAGTCAGAGAAACTACAAACAACCTTACTATAAATCTCACAGGGTGTCCTCACTTTCTAATGCAGATTATTTTGCTGTTTAGATCATTCAGTGCTGTCAGTGACTGAGCTGTGTACATATCTTTTTATAAGGAAGTATTTTTCTGGAGTGAGGGGGTGTGGCTTAAGAGGCAGGCTTTTGGGGCAGCATTCTGCAAAACATTTATTTATTTTATGCAAAAAGTATAAAAATGTAAGCATGCAAATAATACAACATAGTAAAGCATTAACATAGTATTGGTGCCCACAGTGTCCCTTTAAGCACGGTCATGAGTTAATTCTCAAGTACATGTCATTTTTTTGTTGGAACGTTTTTCAGGAGTAAGTTTATAGGTTTACCGAATTTTTGAATAAAACAAACAAATGTACTTTATTTTGTAATATTTTTTGCCTGGCCATATTATAAACATAAACATTTTTTTTTTTAAATAATTATAGGATAGGGAAGAGTTAGTGGACTAGACCAGTGGTCTTCATCCGGTGGCCCGCGGACCAGCGCCGGTCCGCATGAATTTATTTTGATCACCCGACCACTATTTACAATAAAAATGTATACCAGTTAGTACACTTTACCAGTAAAACTCAATAGGGTTGATATTACCATAGGATGAACTTGCTTAGAATGGTATCTAAAATAGCAGAGAAACAGAAAACAACATAGCGTAAACTGCACAAAAAAAATGAGTGACGAATCATACAAGCACTAGAAGAAGGCCATCTGGCGAAACGCGTCTGCTTGCTGCTGATTGTACCTTTTGTTTTTACTTTGATTTTACCTATTCACTCTGGGTTATTGCATATAGGGGTAAGTGGAATTCCGTTTCTGTACTACAATATTGTTTACATACTGGGTTTCACCCTCACATATACCCTGAAGTCTTATACTTATACTTATATTTTTATATTTTCAATAAATATTTTATACACATGCTGGAGTCCCATCTGCATCTGCTGTTTAATCAAGGAGATCGCTAGCCAGTATTGGCACCCGTGAACCTGTTATAAAGAGCCTGGCATGGCTCTGAAGAATGTGAATAGAGGTTTGACATTGATTCATCACTCATTTTTTTTTTACAGTTTACACTATGTTGTTTTCTGTTTCTCTGCTATTTTAGATACCATTCTAAGCAAGTTCATCCTATGGTAATATCATCCCCATTGAGTTTTACAGGGAAAGTGTACTTACTGGTATACATTTTTATTGTAATTGGTTGTTTATGTTTGGTGTATAAGGGAAGCACTAGTATACTGGTTGCACAACCCACAGAGTGTTTTCTATCAAGCACTAAAGTGCCACAACAATTGTGAAGCACCTACACACTTTTGTTCTTGTACGTTACACCCGACCACCATACCATGCTCTCACCACAAAATCATTTGGTCCTGCCCATGGGGAGGCAGCCCTGCTGTCTGCCTTTCTTGGGCCTGTGGGGAGATCAAAGATCTCCCTCACCGGCCTCCTGGCAGTTTGTTAAGGGAGAGGGAGGGAGGTAGTACCCAGGAGACTGCAGGGCAGGAGGAGGACCCAAGAGGCTGTGATCCTCCTGTGAACAGGCAGGTTGGAGCGTTGCCGCATGTTACAATGGCAATGCTCCGACACAGCGCTGTGCCATAGGTAAGGAGGGGGGCATCAAGCCTCCCCTTTTTAAGTAAATACTATTAATTTTCACCCTGCACCCCTCATACATACCCTGCACCCCTCAAACACACAGCACCCCTCAAACACATACCGTGCACCACCTCACACGCCCTGCACACCTCACACACACACCCCTCACACATACCCTGCAACCCCCTCTCACACACATACACACTGAACCCCTCACACACCATGCACCCTTTCACACACACTGCATCCCTCACACACACACTGCAACATCATACACGCACAACACCCCTCATGCACACAGCACCCCACACACACTGCATCCTTCACACATAGCATTGTTTTTTTATTTCTGGCTGACGCAGGTCTGCAAAATATTTCTCCTATTTTTGCCGAGCTGCGGGTGTTAAAAGGTTGCAGATCACTGGGCTAGGCTATGTTCAAATTTGATCATTGTATGCAGCTCCCGCTATAATTCTCGATCATATTTTTATTAGAATGAATGAATTAATGCAAAATACTAAAATAAATAATATACCTAGAACAAATGCTAAATCATCATATTAACTGTATTCCAATTTAAACAGAGTTGTAAAATCTCTGACTTGTAGACCTTCAAGTTATCTGATTATCTGTAACTGAGTAATACGTTTCACGTAATATATTTAATATTTTTGTATATTTGTATATTTTGTTTATGGTCTGCTATACTGTCTAACCTCACAGTCTTTTTGACACCCTCTTTTATTTTTCATATTTTATGTGATTTTCCAATACGTACATTATTTTTATATCATCAGTGTGTGACCTCATTTTTGGAAGTCAGGAGTTCCTCCAAAGTTCATTGTCCAGCTTCAATGAAGAAATTGATGGCCCGTGCCATGGAATTTAGTCCTTTATTAGGTGTGTATCTTCCTCTATCATTGACTGTCATAATTCACCCAAAGACCATATATGTTTTTAATTATTCTTGTACAGGGGTGTCCAATAGGTAGATCACCAGATGTTGTAGAACGACAGCTTCCATGATGCTTTGTCATTCTAAAATATTCTATTTTTAGTTCTACAACATCTGCGGGTCTACCTTTTGGGCACTCTTGCTCTAGTATATACTCTTGTATGTATATGTGACTCTTTCTAGTAGGCTTTGGACATCACTGATGTAATATCCTAAATCTCCATTAAGTTATTATTTTTTCCGCATCTATTGAAAAATGTGACAGAAGATTGAAATGAGCAGAAGCATTTAACGATAATGAGTTACGAAATAAAATGCTTGCTTTGGCATTTAATTATTATCATTCAAGATGTAATTTGATGTGAGCGTTATTTGTTTAACTGCAATATTTATAGTGTCTATAATTACATTCTCAAAGAGTGAAAGAAAATGTGTTCTTTGTGGAAATACTTTATTTGCCATGGTCGACCAGTAAAAGAACAATGACAGTAAATTTGAAAAGAGTCGTGACAAGGCTGAAGGGCAAAGTCAAGGGAACGCAACGCAAACAATCCTTTTCCAGATATTGTCAAACAGATTATAGACATGTATATGTTTTTCGAGACAGACTGTGAAATGTGAGCAAACAAAATCAAATTATTTCAACACTACTTTATATCAGGAAAGCCATCTCCTATATGTACACATTTAAACATTTTGTCTCATGTCATTTCGAAAGGAGGACATACTTGTTTCAAGGTGATTTGATCTGATTCTGTATTTCATAATACACAACAAAAATCAGCAAAGCATGGATTTCTATTTCCTTCAAAAGCTGCAAATATTAGTCACCATCACACTGCATTTGGTTCCTATATTCATGGTATATTTATTTATGTTACTTTTCTATATTGAAGACTATTATATTTTGTGATATTATTGTTTATTTAATGAAGGTCTGAACAATATTAGAAATGCTTTCAATTAAAAATTGAATGTACTAGGGAAAGCTTTATTTTGACACCAGACATATATCGTTAATACATAATACAGCATGAATGAACATAAACAGTGAGAAAATATTGTTTTTCAACGTTTTGTCTACAGTAACAACACAACTGGTGTAACAAAATTAAAAAAGTATGGACGTATACAAAACATATATGATCCTGAAATACAGAAGCTAAGCTGGGACATTATAAAAACTTTTCACCAAGCCATTTTCTTAATTGGTACATGCCACTTTCCTCTCTTGCCTTGACTACTGCAATCCGCTTCTCAGTGGTCTTACATGCTCCCAACTTGCTCCATTGCAGTCTATAATGAATGCGGCGGCGAGGCTCATCTTCCTGTCCTCCTGTACCTCCCACTTCTTACACCTCTGTCAGTCCCTGCATTGGCTTTCCGTAAGATATAAGGCCTAATATAAAATTCTGGTTCTTGTTTTCAAATCTCAACATAAGGCTACTTCCACCTATCTATCCTCCGTAATAAACAAATATGTCCCATCTAGGCCCCTACACTCTGCCAAAAACCTGCGTCAATCCTCTGTCTATTCTATACTTCCACCTCTGATGCTCGCATTCAAGACTTCTCCATGGCTACACCGTTCCTGTGGAACGCCCTTCCCTTTTCCGTTAGATGCTCAGCCAGTCTCCACTCCTTCACAAAAGCATATCAATTAAACTGTTAATGACTCCAAAAAAAACACACTAATACTTAATTGAATGCTATTCTACAAATCTTCTTCCCTAATACTTCCCTTACCTTTTGTGTCACTTTACCTCACTCCCTCTAGCATCATTAAACAGGGCCCTCAACCTCTCTGTTTCTGTGTGACAAACTTGTCTGGTTACAATTACATGTTTGTTGGTCTGCCAATTGTAAAGCGCTACGGAATTTGTTGTCGCTATATAAATATAATAATAATAATAATAATAATATTTCTTTCTATTTCTGTGCAATTCTTTATTTCTCTCTTTTGCACTCATTTTCACTAATGCTGTTGTGTTTCTAAACCTGATAGATGCTACATCAGGAACAGTGAATAATTTGTGTCCAGCTGCATCACTTGTGAATAGCAAAGTCACTTTCAACTAGTTTGCCAGGTATATTGTGGTTGCAGGTCTAAAATCAGAGAGCCAATTTCAGTCTTAAAATATATGCAATTTGCATGATGGAGCATGTCTTATTAGGGAAAATGTTGAAAAATTGTAGGTGAGCACATCGCATAGTATTTATAGATTTTGCACTCATGAAGCAGTTTTGGTGTATAGATTATGTCCCTGCTCAATTCTCTGCAATTTAGGAGATAAGTCACTTTGTTTATGCAGTCCTAGTCACACCTCTCTGCATGTGACTTACACAGACTTCCTAAATACTTCCTGTAAAGAGTCATCTAATATTTACACTTCCTTTATTGTGAATTGTGTTTAATCTATAAATACTTGTCTCCTACTCTGTTTTTTTTCAATACTTCATTTTTATTGATGATTTTTCTTTACAATAATTGTAAATACATTTCTACAGTTCAGAGAAAATACAATCTCCCACTCTGCTAATAGCTTGCCAGACCCTGCAGAAGCCTCCTTTGTGTAATTAAAGTTCTATTTACAAATCAGGAGATAAAAATGTTTCAAGTAAGCTACATCTGATTGAAAATTAAACATTTTTTTTCCAAGCTGGCTGTGTCAGTCACAGCCGAGGGGAGGTGTGGCTAGGGCTGTTTAAACAGAATCAAAGATTTAACTCTTAAATGGCAGAGAATTGAGCAATAAGGCTGCAGGGGCATGATTTATACACAAAAAAATGCTTCATTAAGCTGTAATTGTCTTTGTGACTATAGTGTTCTTTTAAACAAAAATGACTTGTAAAAAATTATAGATTTCAAACCAGGCAACAGTAGGCAATACTGGTCTGCATTTGTAAAAGCTAGTAAGGTGCTTTGTCTTCCTCAGACAGTTTGCAGCCAAACAACACCGCAGCTAAGCACAATCTCTGTCAGTGCAGGTTTTAAATAAATGTAAAGGGCTGTACTCCATGTTTACTTTGGGTGCTGCATACAGCTCATCTGTTAGTCTGGAGCTGCAAAATACCAGATATCGATTGTTGTAGCCATGCGATTGTTGTTGTTGTAGCCACAGGAGACTGGTGCAGCAGGGATTTAAAAAAAGGGCTGTATGAAGAGCTCACTTTGAGTGTCTCATACATATCATTGGTCAGCAAAGGACCACTAATTCTAGCCCAGGCTGACAGCGGGGAGCCCCCGGAATCGAATAAACCCTGGAGTTCCCAGTTACCAGCAGGGAAAGAGTCCTCACTGGTAAAATAGTCATGACAGAATCAATTCATTATGAGTTCTTAACGGAAGGACATGTGTGACAAAATAATTACATTATTGGTTGTTAAGGGGTTAATTGCACAAATGTCAGATTGTTTTACACTCTTTGTTCACCCTATCAGCTAGGATATTAAATCATAGATATCATATCTGGAAAACTAGACTATGTGTCCTTTGTTTACTTTTTTTTTTTTTTTTTTTAATTCAAGGTTTTAATTGTTTTAAAAAATAAAAAGGAAAATGGGGGTACAGAAAGGAAGAAGGGTGGGGGGGGGGCAACAAGATCATAGGACCATTCGTCCTCATTATCCACGTTGTAACATACAGAATACAATTCTCTGGCATGGTATTACATGTCATCTCTGCTAAACAGATTAAACAGTAAATAAAACAGGGTTAAGCATGCAACCATCGGTGTACAACGTGTGTATCAAACGGTATTTCATTACAGGTCTCGTTTTTGTTTTTTAAGAATAGGTTACTTAAGAAATAATGTATTTGTGTCTGTGTTGTATGATACTGAATCTTGTGAGTTGTGTTTGGGTCATGTGGGATATGATATGGTGAGATGCTGTGTTACACCTGCGCTCTTTCCGAGTGATTTGTTTTGTTCATTCATCTTGTCTTCTATTAGGTGGGAGTGTACAGATCCCCTTCTCATTCCTTACTTTCAGTGGGGGGAAGGGGAGGTAGGGGGTGACAAAGTCTTTGTTTGGTCCTGATATGCATTTTGTGGGTGTCCTTGTAGGCCAATGATTGCTGCCGCTGTGTTATAGGTATGATATATGATTTTTTGTATAGCCGGGACATCCGTTATATTACCTGTTCTTATTAACCCTTGCCCTCTCCAAGTGGCCTAAGTGTACGCACATTGTGCTGCACCACTCCTATCTACGTGAGTCGTTGACTATTTATTGGCTTTACCTAGGGGTGTAAGTCAAGGTCCCCACAGCTGTTCTATTTTTTTGTTGACACATGGGAGTCTGTGGAGAGCTTTTCGTATCTATAGAACTGGAAGATCTTGTCAGACAGTTCTTTGTATGAGGGGCAATAGGTCATTTTCCAGTGTCTAGCTAGAAGGTTTCTTGCTGCTAAAATGATAATTGAAATAGCTTTCCTCGCTTCTATGTTCCATATAGTTGGGAATAGCAACTCGTGGTGTGAGAGGTTGTGTGTTAGGTAATATTGCTCTTATAATAGCTTGAACTCGTTCCCACAAGGGTCTGATTCCTTTGCAGTCCCACCACAAGTGCATCATCGTTCCTACATGTGATCTGCATCTCCAACAGTCAGGGTTTGCTTCAGGGTAAATCTGCTGCAGCCGTTGTGGGGTGAGGTACCATCTGTAGATTACTATGACGAGACCAATCTCGCCACATTGCATTGGAGGAGCCTGGTTGCCCGCCTGCTGCCTTTGTATTATGGACCGGCAGCTAAAGGGTTAATTTTACTGTGCAGAAAGATCTTTTTTTCCCTTTCTGCACAGCCGTTCGGTAGATGCTATCTACCGAACAAACAGCCGTTTTTCAGACTCCCCAGAGCCGTGGGAAGCTGGATGGCGCCGTTAATTGGCCACCCAGAAGCTGGAGTGTGCCCTCCATTTACCTCCCTGAAGCTGTGGTTAACCGCAGCTTAATTGATTGTTACTGGGTGGCCGCGGTTACACTTAGCGGCCACTAGATGGCGGTGTTCTGGAGCTCCCCGGGCAGCCAGCGCTTTTCTGCCCGGCTTTCATGCACCAAACCCGGACACTTTTACGTGCAGGCACCGCTGAACCTCCAGCCCCTGGTTCTAATTCGAATATATTTAACTGAATGCATGTACATTCGGTAGTTTATTTTATGTGAATGTTAAGCCAGATAGCCATGCCATGGAGCCAATTCGTGTAATTAAAGACTATGGCTCCATGGCAATTAAACTGTATTTGTGTGGTCTGAGTGCCAATATTCACCTAATAATGTGCACTCAGACCTGAGCTATCTGGGGATATATTACATGTCTGTGTTTTATGTATAAAATATGTCTTTATGTATTTTAAAGTGATAGTCTGTCTTTGTGTCCCCACGTGTGTAATGGAGTTTTGCCTTTGTCCTGGGAGATAATTGAATTACATCTCCAGGGCAGAGAGGAGGAAGCCAGGATGCATTGTGGAGATGTTTTACTTCTGCATGTCCTGAAATGCTAAATGTCTGTCCGTTGTTACAGTCTTCCATCTGGTCCCCTAGAGGAGTGTCCATCAGGTGGGAGACCTGCATAAATACAGGGGCAGGTAGCCCTCAATAAACAGACCACTGCTTGACCCTCAACACGGAGCCTCGTCTCGTTATTGGGGGGATTCACTGTATGCTGATAGAGACTGATTGCCAGGAGTGTAAGCCGCTTGGGAGCTTTTCCTGTTCGTCTGCTAGCAGCTATTTGTAAGGTTCCAGTTCGGGAGTTTGGAGTGCTACCTTATTCCCTTGTATGCAGTTCGAGAGTTTGGTGCATTCACTTATATCCAATTCGTGCGTTTTGGTGATTCTACAGTAGCTGTGCCTGTCTTTGAAAAGGGGATTATCGCCTAAACGATTTTAACCCCTTGTCTGCTGAAACGGTCTGTTACAATTACCTTTTTGTGAGCTTCAACATGGGAGAAACAGGATGTGAGGCCTTTACGTGCATTGAGTGCTCGCAGCCATTCGTCGTTTGAAAGTCCAGACAGGCCCTCTTTTTCCCATTGGATCGCATAATTGAAGGATCTGGGTGGTAGAGTGCCTAGGAGGGTTTTATAACATAGGGATAAAGACTTAGGTTAAGTGGGGGCCGAGTGACATCTCTCGATAAGGGACGTTGCATTGGTCTCTTGTGGCTTTGGTATCTGATTTTGCAGAGTTACTTTGTCTTGTATGATGCTTTTCAATTGAAGGTATGGAAAGATAAGAGAGTTTGGTAGCTTATATTTCTCCTGCAATTCCGGGAAAGCCAGGATCTTAGTCTGTGAACATACGTCCCTAATGCAAATTATGCCGTGTGACGTCCAGGGTTTTAGTGAGAGCCACGGTGAAATTTCTTCTATCGCCTCCAAAGGGACATGTGCACTATATTTCCCTTTTTCAATTTTAGCGGCAAGGAATTTATCCCAGATCTTTACCGTTAGTGACGTGGTAGGGTATAATGACAACCCTTTTTTCCGAAATATCTTCGGTGACCACATAATATTCTTCAGGGAAGATGTAGAAACTCTATCTCTTTCCATATCGACCCATTGGAATGTACGCTGAGGAGCGTGAAGGCGTATTGCAAATTTGAGAATGGCTGCTTCGTATTATGTGCTTATTTTCGGGAGGCCTAAACCCCCTTCCATCTAAGTAATCTGGAGTAAGGAAAGAGGCAGTCGATGTTTTTTACCGTTCCATGTAAACCTGTTCAAGGTAGTTTGTAGTGATTTAAAGAAGCATGGCGGGACCTGCAGAGGCAGCATTCGAAATATGTACAAAATGTTTGGTAGCAACACCATTTTAATCGTGTGAAGCCAGCCCAACCAAGATAGTTTAACCTGTTTCCATTTCTGAAAGCTGGAGATGCAAGTGTGTTGGAGAGGACCATAGTTGAGGGACACTATTGTTGGCGTGTGTAGAGCCAATTTCACTCCCAAGTATGTGATATGTTTCTGTCTCCAATCAAATTGAAATGTGACGCGTAATTGTTGTATGTGTGTTATGGGTATATGTAGTGGAAAAGCCTGTGTTTTAGTGGTGTTTAGTTTATAATATGAAATGAGTCCGAATTCGTGTAGTAGAGTCATAAGTCGTGGTAAAGATGACTTCGGATTGCCCAGGGATAGTAGGATGTCATCTGCAAACATGGTCATACGGTATTTGGTAGCGTTGATTTGGATGCCCGTGATGATTGGGTCTTGTCGGCTAGTGGTTCCAATGCGAGTATGTATAGGAGGGGGGATAGGGGGCACCCCTGACGAGTTCCATTGGTGAGGGTAAAGGATGTTGAGAGAAAGCCTGATTGGGACACCTGGGCAGACGGATTATTGTATAGTGACATGATCCCCTGGATTAACCCCTGTGGGAATTTGTATTTAGTTAACACTGAAGACATATACACCCAGTGGAGCCTATCAAATGCCTTTTCGGCATCTAGGGCCAACAGAAGGATTTCTGTGCCTCTCTCTTCTATGTGGGAGAGTATGTTCAAAAGTTTCCTAGTATTGTCTGATCCCTGTCTACCTTTTATAAATCCTGTTTGATCGTTGTTTATCAGTCTCGGTAGTATCGCTGCTAACCTGTTCGCTATCAGTTTGGCATAGATTTTTGTATCGCAATTCAAGAGAGAAATAGGTCTAAAATTTGCACAGTGGATAGGGTTCCCTAGTTTCGGCAGTGTTGATATGTGTGCCCTCAGCATATCTGCGGGCATATTGCCTGTTTGAAAGCAGTGATTAAATAGGTTGGCCATGTGTGGTGCTAAAATGCTTTTAAATGTATGGTAATGTAGATTAGTGAATCCGTCAGGTCCAGGTGATTTTTGTTTTGGCAACTGGTTGATTGTGTCTAGAATTTCTTGGGTTTGAAACGGTTGTGTCAACATGTGGCATTCCGCTGTCGAGAGGGTGGGTAGGCATATATTGTGAAGGAAAGCATCTATGTCTTCTTGTCTGGGAGGGTGTGAGTCATTATTGTGGGCTAAATTGTATAAGTCGCTATAATATCTACTGAATTCCTCCACTACGTCTTGCGGATTAGTGAGTTTTCGTCCCTCTTTGTCGTGTACAAATGCTATTTTAGACTTAATTGTTCGCGACTTCAATTGGGCCGCCAGAATCTTGCCTGCTCTATTACCTTCTTTAAAGAATGTATGTTTCATTCTTGTCAATAGGTAAGTTGTTTTAGCTAATTCCATATCTCTGAGGTTTGCTTGTAAGTGGAGAATTTGTTTCGTGGTTTCGTGGTGTGATGGTGATAATTTGTTCGTGCGAGTAAGCTCTGCAAGTTCGGTGATCGTGTCTGTATAAGCTTTCATACGTTGCCGTTTGTTGCGGCTGGCCTGTTTGATGAGTTGGCCCCAGAGGATCGCTTTGTGTGCTTGCCATAGCGTGTCTACACCTATGTCTCCTGTGTCATTCGTGGCGAAATATGCCTTCAGCTCACCCTTGACCTGTGCAACAAATGTATGGTCCATGAGAAGTGTGTCATTGAGTCGCCAAGTCCTGTTACCAGATATTGGATATTGAGTCATGATTGATACTGTAATTGGGGCATGATCAGACCAAGTAATGTCGCCTATATTTGCCTTAGTGATCTGTGCTGTCCGTGCCGTCGGGATGAGGAAGTGATCGATTCTTGAGTACGTATCATGGGCCAGGGAATGGTGTGTATAATCTCTCTCGAGAGGGTGTAGGGTCCTCCATATTTCAGTGTATCCATGGGTGAGAAGGGTGTTTTCTATCAGCTTGGTGGTGCGTTTTCTTCGGCGGCTGTGCTACTTGGGAGGATGAAGTAGTGTATAATATTGGGTCTATAAGGAAGTTGGTGTCACCTCCAACTATAATCTCACCATATCTGTGAGCATTTGTGAGAGTTAAAACATGTTCCAAAAAGGTATGCTGGTTGTTATGCGGACCGTAGAAGTTGACTAGTGTATAGTGAGCATTGCTGATTATGCATTGGAAAATGAGGTATCTCCCTCTTTTGTCGCTCACTTTTTTGATTAGTTGGAATGCTACTTCACTACTCATCAGGATTATGACTCTTCTTTTCTTCTTCCTATACGTGCTATGGTATCCTATCGGGAAGTTTTTGGACATGACTTTGGGTTGATGTGCTGTCTGGAAATGGGTCTCTTGGTAGAACGCAATGTGTGCTTTGTGCTGTTTGGCCTCCTTGAGTGCTAGTCGTCATTTGTGAGGAGAGTTGAGGCCTTTGGTATTTAAAGAGAAGACATTAAGAGCCATAATAGTGGGTTATATGAGTGTATGTATTGTTGTGTTGTTTGAGCCTCTATATATGCTTGGTGATAAAGGGATTGTTGCAACCTCGTAATTAGGTTGAAAGCTGGCAGTGGTGTCCTGTATGTTTCATGGTAGGACAGCTGTGGGTACACTGTTAGACTAGCATCTAGAATTTGTCTAGTTGCCGGTATTTGTCTAATGTCTTGTTGCCGGTAAAAAAGAGAAAAGAACCAGGAGGGGAGGGGAGTAGGTAACTTGGGTAGAACTATATACATTGAAGTGGTCTCCATAGCAGGACCTAAATGTCATAGAGACAATTGAGCATTGAAGCTCGTGTGGTGGGGGGGGGGGGGGGGAGTCCTTCTGTGAACTCCTTAAGAGGTGACTCATGGTTTCTGTGTATTGGGGAAAACAATTATTTGATTCATAACTTCTCCCGTGTTAGAGATTGAATATTTGAGTGTAAACGTGTTGCGTGATTAGTCATTTCACCTGCTACATTGCATTTCAAAATAACAAAGTATAAAAACATAAACATCAGTTATTTCTTAGTACACATAGAATAATCTTTCTGCTCTGGAGTAATGGGAGGAGTAAACCCTGGTGGGGAATTTGCGTGCATCTTATAGGTATCTAGCCGGGCATGGTCCTTTTTTGGGGGGGGGGGGTGAGTTTTCTTATAATAATGACAGAAGGCTTAGAAATATAGCGTTTCTCCCAAAAAGGTCCGTACTCGGTCATATACGCACGGGGGGACCGCTATAAGCAGCGTATACTGACTGTTGTGATTATACAAATTTCTCAAATCGCAGGCCTTAAAGTAAAATATTTCAACATAAGAGTAAGAGCGACATAAAGGATTAAGTAGATAAAAAAATAAACAAAAAATAATTAGAAAAATGCTCGGGCAGGTTAGTTAACGATCTGCACATAACCTGACATGATGATTACATAATTGCCGCCCAACATTATATAATTCCCCCGAAGGGGAGAATTGAGGCGGGTGTCTTCTCCATGTCTAGGGAAAAAGAAGTATATAATGTGTATAGGGTAGGGTATCGTAGCTAGCCCAAGGTCCTCGTACTGGTCTTATGTCTGCACGGAGGACAGTGAATTAAGTTAGGTTCGGGATTAAACTGCCGTACACCCCCTGCCTAGGACAACAAAACAACTTAACAAGGCAAGGATGGGGTATACCACACTTAGGGTGGAGTAATCTCCATGTTTAGTCCACTGGGTGAATGGAATGTTAGGTAGCCCCTACAGGGGCAGTATGGGTGAGTCACTTAGCTGTAGCCATGGACTGCCAATCATGGGTAAGTTTCATCAGCGAAGTAGTAGCGAAGTAGTAGCTTGGCCTTGTCCCTGGGTATAACGTCTCCCACTTGGATGTTCCACGTAGCCAGAAGCTTCTCCCCGTCTTCTGGAGTAAGCAAATGATGTTCAGATCCATTGCGTCGGATGATGATTCTCGACGGAAAACCCCATTTGTATGGTAGTTCAGCATCTCTCAAGGCTTTAATGATCCGCTGGAATGACTTTCTCGATGCCAGTGTAGTGGCCGAGAGGTTAGTGAATAGTTGGATCTTGTTGTAGTCATCTGGGAGCGCTGGTTGTTGTCTTGATGCCTGCATTATCTGTTCCTTAGTGGTGTAGTAATGTAATCTGGCGATTGTGCCTCGTGGCATGGAGGCCGGGAGATGTTTAGGCCTCGGCAGCCTGTGAATCCTGTCTAGCAGTGATGCTTCTTCTGTGAGCTCTGGTACCAATATCTGGAATAGCTTTTTAGCATATGTGCCCAGATCTTTAGGGCTGATGTCGTTGGGGATGCCTCGGATTCGGATATTATTCCGTCTGTCTCTATCCTCATGATCAGCCAGTTTAGTAATGATTGAAGACACTTTTGCATCAATGGCTTCATAGGCTGTAGTCACGTTGTTGTGTGCTGAAATAATCTCCTCCATCTTGTTCTCCAGGTAGTTGGTGCGTTCACCAAGCGCTTGAAGGTCTGCCCGGATTTCTTTTGCTATTTTGGCAAAATCAGCATTCAGTGATGCTTGCAATTCGTTGAGCATTTTTTGAATAGAGCCAACTGTGGCCGGAATAATCTTGGCTGATACAGATGTGATATCGCTTCTGTCCGAGCTGGAAGCTGGCGATGTAGGCCTCCCGGCACCATCTTGTGTGCGGCGTGGCGGCGATTGCATGGCCGTGATTTGCATGGAGGCTGTTTTTGGTTTGGTCTTCTTCGTGGAGCGTTGTGCCATCACCTCGGGCAATTCCCCCGTTGTGTGTGGGTATGATTAGGTGAGTATCTCTTGTCTAGTCACTGCTATTTGCGGACTCCCGCACGGAGCCGATCTTTTAGACGTCCGTCTCCATTAGCCATCAGGCCACGCCCCCTTTGTTTACTTTTTAATGACCGAGTCCATCAGTTCTTTCATTAACCTATTGTCAGGGTCCCGCGGTCCCCTCTCCTCTCACCTTTCAGCGAGTGGCGTCCTCTCTTCTTGACACGCCGCTCGCGCCGTCCTCCCCCCCTCCCAGCGGCAGCATGTATAACGCTGCATGCTGGGAGCCAGCACAATTATCTGAACGCCGGGGTCACTCACGTGACCCGGCGTTAAAGCTACAGCACAGTAATCACAGTGAGAGGTATAGATATCCCCCACATGTGATTGTTAATTCTGATTGGAAGTTATCCAATCAGAATTAAGCACAGGATTTAAATACTTACCTTTCCTGTCTCTCAGTGCCCTGTTGTGGTCTTTGATACCTGTATTGCTTTTTGCTCGTGTGTCTCTCTGGTTACCGTATATTTGGCTTGTTATTCCGATTCTCCAGCTTTCTCCATTCCTTTGACCTCGGCTTGTTTCTCGTTCTCCTGCTTTCTGGCTCCCATTACTTGGCTTGTCTCCTGTCTATTCTTAGTGTGCTTAGCCCGGCCATTCTAAGGACCGGTACTGCAACCTTTACTATCTATGACTTGTTAGCGTGTTAGGTTCCCCGAATCGTGACACCTATGCAGTTTCAAAACAATAATTTTCTAACCCTAAATAATTTTATAGTTTGAATGCTTGTCAAAGACTCAGATGGGTTTACACATAGGCAGATAATCATTGGATAACTGGTGAAATGTCCTATTCTTATGATGGCTGTTTTGTCTAGCTAACACATTGCTGCAGAATCTTTGTTTCTTTTCTATTAGATTAAAGTGGATCTGTTACTTGTCAGTCAGAGATATTTATTTCTTCCTTTCTTACCAACCTCAGAAAATTAAAATGGGGTTGCAGAGGTTAGTAAAAAGATACTTATTTATATTGCACTTCCATTTTACATATGTGTGGTGAAATGCACCTACAATATATGTTATACACATATTGTGACACAATCCTCAAAGAAACACTTCAACACTGTTTTTGTGATTGTTCAGGTATCCAGCCCCCCTTAGATTGCTCAGAAAAGGTGAATCTTTATCTTTTCTCCATCGCCACACCAGTCTCAGCAGCTGGCCCTGCCTCCATGACTTAGATCATTAGTTTTGATGATCTCAGACAATCCAATGCTTTCTCATAGGAAAGCATTAGGATGATATCGCTCATACATGGCAAAACGCTGCTCTGTGCCGATTAGTATTTCCTTATAGAGATGCATTGAATCAATGCCTCTCTTTTGTAATGTTCATGGTAATGTTTATGCTAGGAAGCACCTTTAGTGGCTGTCTGAGTGACTGCCACTAGGGGTGTTACTAGCCAGCAATGTAAACACTGTATTTTCTCTGAAAAAAACAGTGGTTACAATGTTAACACTGCAGGGACAGACTATAGATGCCAGAAATACTACATTAAGTTGAAGTTTTTCTGGTGACTACAGTGCCCTTTTATCATTTGTATTTTATTGAAGGTCTTCACAATATATATATATATTCGGTACATAGTTACATCTCAGTGAAATAAGAACATGAATGCTGAGTCATCGACACAGTATGATGAGGTGGTGCAGTTTGAGCAACTGAGGACTATATACAGAATGAAAGATTGACTCTGAGTTAGAAAAGTCCTGAGTTTGTTTTTCAGACCTTCATGTAGTCATATGTCAATTCATAGAAAAAAACAACGCATAAAGGTAATCAAAAATCACATGTAACAAAAGTGCAATAAAATTATATGAGCAAAAGTGTGAACTGGCTGACATAACAATAGGTTTCTGCGATATTCTCTTCTTCGTTTCTGTCATGGTGTAAAACCTGGCGTCCCTCCTAACTCTTCTGATCATTTGTATAGGTTTAGGCATATAATTTTGTGTGTGTGTGCCTCATGGGAAACCAGTCCACTTTTCGTGTGCCCTCGTTATCCCGTGTCATCCCCCCACGGCTGTACCACTTTTCCTACCCTTTCCACATCCCCCTGAACGTTTTGGTTGTTCGTGCAGAGTCAGTTGATATATTTTCCTACACATAGAACTGTTACACTTTATCTTTCAATTGTGGGCAAGTGTGTGTTTTCCAGTTTGACGCTATAATGCTTCAGGCTGCCATCAAAATTTGTGTTATCAGCTGTTTGTTGACACACTCCATGTCCCGCGGGAACAGTAGAAGGAAACAGTGCCCTTTTAACAACATAACAACATAGCTTGGAAAGAAAAAAAAAGAAAAACTACTGTAAAACAGTTAGAGAAACCTGAAAAATTAGGCAAATCCCGTATGGGGGGATTTTAAAATAAAGTCAGGGATAACATTTTTATAGACTTGATAGCTGGAAATAGCCCTGGAGAGGTATTGAGTTATTTATGGCTTGTCTGACAATATCCTATCATAAAATTGTGAATAGACATTGCCAAATAATACACTGTGATGTCCCAATAAACTAATGGTTTAGAAAACATATCTATACATCAGACACTCTTTATGGAAGCGACTTCTGCAGAGCATATGGCAGCTGGTAATTGATGTGAGCTTGGTTAAAAAAAATAACACTATAATAAAACCATTTTACTAGCTTTCTTTAATAATCGTTGAGTTTATTTTCGAAACATGCAATCTGTGTTCTTGTTCTACATAATGTATAATATATATGTAGTATAATGTTATAATAATAATAATAATAATAATAATAATAATAATAATAATAATAACCTCACCTTTGTAACCCTTTTAGAATCACAATCTATGCCAGTATAAAATGATCAGCTTAAGGAGATAATAGATTGTATTGAATAGCAGTACAGTTCAGTTTATAACTGCTTGTCCACATGTCTTCCAACAGACTTTCGATTAGAACACTTAGTTTACAGGTAGTGACTCTGCATGTTTTTATTCTGCTGATAGAGTTCCATATGTTGCTGTGGACAAATATGAATTTTTAAATACATGGCAGTAATTATATGTGCATTACTTTGTGGGTCACTTCAACTGTAACTGTATCAACATTATTCAAAATGTCTGCTGAAGATTGAACTCTAACCAATGATTATTCGTGATGACAAATTACTACTGCTCCAGTATCTCTGCCCTTTCGTAATGGTTTATTCTAAATCAGTTGCAATCCATGTACGTTTAGCACCAGCATTATACAAGGTCAGGGTAACTAGCCTTCACATCATATTTGGAGCAGCATATATGGTATGACATTGAGCTATGTAGGTGGTTTCCTTAATCCTGTCGTTAAATATGACAATTCTATAAGGGTAGCAATGCAGGACGTGATCTGCTAAAAAAAACTGCAAGATGCAGCCAAGGTGCAGGTAGCAACATTTAATTCATCCAAATGAAATTCTGAAACAAATGATGAACAAATTTAATCTGAAAACGAATGAACAAATGGACAAAACTTGTTTAGGTGTAAAACAATTCCATCCGAATGTATTATACAATTACACCATGTAATACTTGCGTACTATCTCATCAATAAAGTAATACTAAAGTAAAAGAGGCGTTTCATTATTAATTTTATTTTTTTCCAGTTTTATTCATACCCACCTATGTCAATCGACCACAATGCAACACATACACATTACCGTTCCTTAATGCTTTTATTTCTGTTGAAAGGATTCTTTTTCTGTGCTCGCCAAACTGTCCACAGGCAATGCAAGGTGATTAGTCTTTTTTACTTCTTCAGTTGCTCCACAATTTAGTTTTATCTTCAAACCACAAATGTTCTGCATATAATGTAAAATTTTACCTTGGAATAATTGTAGCCTAATGCTTCCATGATTTTCGGTTCACATAGCGCAAAATATTAAAAGCCATAGTCTATTTCCCATGGAAATAAATGTTATCATTATATTTTTCTCTAAATTTCTATTACTGTCTGTGCTAGAATTTGCAGTTAAACCTAGTGATAAATACATTATATTGTATATTAAAGATTCCGGCTCTAAAACAGAATTATCTATGTGGAAATAAAGAAAATTCACAGTATTCGCAAAAAGGACCCATTGTGAAGCTGAAAACATTTTAGAATTCATAAGGCATAAATGCAAACCATTTGCTACAGGATGAATTTGTCATGTGTCTCACATTGAATGTAACGCTTTCGTGTGTCTGCCTGACTTATATTGAAGTATTTTTAATTTAATGCTATATTCTAGTTTAATACATCCAGATAGGTTTTTATTTATACAATAAAGCCCTTTCCTTCTTTACTTTAAAAATTAGATGTCCCTAAGTTCATCCTTCTGCTTGATATAAAATCTTCGATAGTTATTTGCAACAAAATGAAATTCAGTTTTATGAATTTTAAACTCAATAAGATAAAAGTAATAAAGTGATCTTGGTGGATATTAAGAAAAGAATGAATATAGTTTAGTTTTAAAAAAAAAAGTAAAAGGAGAGTTTGAACCTCATCAGATATCTTGTTTTTATTCTGAATTTAAAAATGTATTTTAGGATGTAATGTTATTAAAGAGGAAATCAAAAGAAGAGGTCAGTATCAGGATTCTAAATTATTACAATAAGTAAGAAATAAGCATCAAAGTTATATGTAACACAAAGTCATCATGTATGAATGAAACTACCTAACCTTGAGAAAGGAGAGGAAGTAAGAAAAGAAAAAATAGTTGGTGGGGGAAATTAATGAGATTTAGCTATCATCCATACCCTTGATCCCTTCCAAACTGCATCTAATCCATATACATAGTTACGTGAGCCAATTGTACAAGTTGTGATCATATTTGTTAATGTGAAATAAATAATAATAGAAAAAATTGAACGCTAATTTTGGCCAGTGTTTGGCCAGTGGGTAGTTCTCATTTCTGCGCTACCATACGGGCTCAAAGACAACATAACTAATCGGGCAAATTTTAATGTGAAAAAAAAGGAAATTCAAGCCTTATATTTGATTCAGTAACTTTTAAAAACACTGTAAAATCTGTACATGGGGAGTACTTTTATACTCGGGAGCCTTTGCCGAACACAAATATTAGTGTTTCAAAATAGTAAAACGTATCACAACAATTATATCGTCAGAGAAAGTACCATTTGTGTGTGAAAAATGCAAAAAAACTTATTTTTTTACTGATGATATCAACGTTGTGATATGTTTTACTGTTTTTAAATGCTAATATTTGTGTTCAGCAAAGTCTCCCGAGTACACCACTACCCCCCATTTACACGTTTTATGGTGTCCTAGAAAGTTACAGGGTTAAATATAGGGCTTGCAAGCCAAATTCTCTGGACTTTCTGACTGGGTTGCCAGTACAAACCATTATCTGGAAATCTATTCATAAACAGGGCTATACATAGGACACAAGGTCACGCATTTAGGCTGGAAGAAAAGAGATTTAATCTAAGGCAAATAAAAGGTTTTGTTTTAGTAAAAACTATAGGGATATGGAATTCTCTGCATGAAGAGGTGGTTTTATCAGAGGCCATACAGATGTTCAAACAACAAATGGATAAATACTGGCAAAAAATAACATATAGGTATATATTTTCTAATTAGTGGGGTAATAGCTGCTTGATCCAAGGGTATATCTGGCTGCCATTTTGTGGTCAAGAAGGAGTTTGTTGCAAAATTGGAAGCACTTTAGATGTTGTTTTTTGCTTTATTTTTAGATCAACAGCAAAAACATATGTGAGGAAGGCAGAACTTGATGGACGCAAGTCTCTTTTCAGCTATGTAACTATGTAACTATGTAACTATGCAACATGTATCTCCAAAATGACTTTTGATTGCAAAGCATCACGAATATTCAGAAATTCATAGCAAGTAACATAATTAGTAGGAATGGACATGGTTTCATAAAAGACAGATCATATAAAATTAAACTTATTGCATGTTATAGTGGATGTGATCTACTTCAATTTTTCTATTTTTCTATCCGTTTTTGGATAGGACATTCATTTTAAGACAAAGGACAAATAATATTTTTTTAATGGGAAGTTGTAAGATGGATTAAGGTGGTGATTGGAGTACATTGGAATTATTTTATGGGCCCACTTCTCTTTAATCTATTTATTAACATTCAAGCATTCTAAATAGTATAAGAGGTCATTCATTTAGACTTCAATAAAAGAGGTTTTAGTTAGAGCTGATTAAATGGTTTCATATAGTAATAACAATAACAATGAATTAATCAATTGGAAATCCCTGCCTAAAGAGGTGGTTTTTTTCAGAATATTTAGCTTTTTTTAAGCAATAACTTTTTATTTGTAACAATACTTTGCTTTGATCGGAAAACTAAATATTCAAGGACATTTATTATGTGGAGTAACAGTGAGATGATTCATGAATAAAACTTATAGCCATTGTCAAGATGGAGTCAAAACTAGTATTTCTTCCTCAGAATCAAGAAGGGGTTTCTCACATTTTTTTTGCAAAATTAGAAATGACTGAATCTATTTCAGCCTATAATATTATGTAACTGTATATGTCATCTCTCCTAAGCTTTCATGATTAGAGATATAACTATATATAACTATATATTTATTAATATATATAATTATTAATGATATACAACTAACATGTATATATATATATATATATATATATATATATATGTATATATATATATATATATATATATATATATATATATATATATATTATTATTATTATTATTATTGCCATTTATATAGCGCCAACAGATTCCGTAGTGCTTTACAATATTATGAGAGGGGGATTTAACTATAAATAGGACAATTACAAATAAACTTACGGGAACAATAGGTTGAAGAGGACCCTGCTCAACCGAGCTTACATTCTATAGGAGGTGGGGTGTAAATATATTTCTTTTTTCCAGTTTCATGACCTCAATCTTTAAAACAGGTGTCCATAATTGCACCACATATGAATAGAGAAGAAGGGAAGTCCTGGTTTTAGTTATGGATTTGCCATCAATTCGGATAGAAGAAGAGTGATATTTCTTCTCCTTAACTGCTTATGTAAAGCGCAATACAATACACACAGTAAATATAATGGCATAAGCTAACAGACATTGATATGTTAACAGCTGCTGATGAGCAATTTACAGAGCTGAAGTGATCACAATCTCACTGAATATTCCAATACTTTTCGACATCAGTTTTAACATTAAGCCTGCAAGTTTCTGCAATCACAATCATTCTGACGGATGACACTTTAATGGGATCATCAAAAACTTCAACACCTCAAAGGACTTGAGAATGCTATTCTAGCAAATTTACCAATACCCCAAAATATTAGCACATAAGTAGAACAAACTCCACAACTGGAAGATGTGCTCAAACAACGTTAACTAGATAGTTAACTAGATGCCTAGACAGCCAATTAAACCACTTAAAGTACAAATAAGCACTATAACCTAAAAATATAACACAGTAAAACTGGTAACATAACAAATACAATGTCCATTTAGTGTACCCTAAATATGAAGCCCACTGCAATGTTCATATAAAATGTAATATGTTAAATACCCGTCTGTCACCTGTAAATAGCCTTCAACCTGTGATGTAATTTGAGGTGCTATTGCTGTGTCACACTGTTACTTATATAATCGGCCTCAATTTGCTTATTAATAGTAATACAGTATGCCTTTCCTGTACAGAGACACACTTTTTTAAGTTTTAATTTTGTAACTCTTTAGTTTAGTCCTTCTGCTTCATGGTCTGCTGCTGACCAGACACGTTCTCTGCATCTTGTATCAATGCTTGAATAGAAAAGAACAGTGGTCCTCAACCCTCTCCTAAAGGCACACCTAACAGTCCAGGATTTACGAATTACCCGGGTGTGTCTAAAGTGTTTAGAAAAACAAAAAAAAGGTGTTTTTAGTTTTTTTTTGTTTTTTAAACACCTTAGACACACCCAGGTAGTCCCTCAATCCTGGACTGTTAGGTGTGCCTTGAGGAGAGGGTTGAGGACCACTGGAAAAGATTACACTTGGGCTGCTAGTCTTATTCAGGTATTGTAGATAGGAATGCATTATAGTTAAAGATGTTTGGTTGTTATCCAGTTTAGAGTTGCCTCAATAGTGATGTGGACTACTTGTATGTGAAATGGCCAAACATGTTCAGTTTGATTCATGATTCTAAAATCTGGTAATGGCACCAAAAAAAAAAAATAGATTATTGATGGGAAAAAATAAGATGACTAATGGCAAGGAAACAGTCACTAAATGTTGATTTTACTCACAGATCAAGTGAACAGTGAGCAGTCAAAAAAAAAATCTATATTTTCATATTTCTTTATTGTACATTTATTACTCATTATTAGTATACACTTTTTTCTGTTCCCCCTCTTTTTCCCTCAGCTGGTTACTTTTTCTCACCTGTGAACCAAGTGTATGGAAACGCTCTTATCAGTGTATTTAAAAACATATACAATATATTATATAATGTGTATATTTTGCAGTATACTGATCGGCAGATTTCTGCACTCATTTGGTTTCTCAGATTTGTTTTTAGAGTAATTTGTTTTGTACCAAATTTCTTCCCAGTCTAACAACCTATGTTTGAAATTTGGGCATGCCAAAAATATTTCTATTTTTGGGAAAAATAATTCAGTGAGCTAAATTTTCTCTCTGTGCAAATGTCTATTAAGGATATAGTAATGTAACTAATAATTGAAAACCAAAGACAAATTTTTGTTTTCTTTCTCTAAGCTTGATATATTGGCCTAACAAGCTTAGCTTCATGAGATTAACAACTAAATCCTGAGTATATTACTGTATATAATATTGGGTTATTAAATCAAGAGTTGGGTTGCGTTAAACTTGATAATATATTCTGACTTTAGTAGCATTAATGGCAAAAAGAAGGTTTGTAAAATTAATATAGTAATACCTTTGATAACAATCATGTGATACTGGACAGACATTATAGAACTGTTTGGTTGCCAACACAGGATTGCAACTTACTGTTACGCTACTAGGGGTGATTTGGGTTGGAACTCAACTGCAGCTTGTAAACTCCCTAATTACAATAGTAAAGAAATGGAGAATCCTTAAGTATCAATACTGTAGCTTTAAGAAAAGAGAGAATCACTGGTAACTTGATTCAACCGAAGTTTTAATAAGAGTTAAACTTAAATGAATTGCATTTAGGCAATAATCCAATAATAAGAATTGCAAGTAATTCAACAACACAAAGTTCAGTATTAAGTATTTCTTCAGAGATGCATTAAGTAATATTAGTTCATGAGAATAATCTTCAATAGGAACAATAATCAATTAGCTGAGAATAGTTGCAAAGCAAAAACAGTTCCTAGTGAATAAGCATGATGGGAGTTGTCCTTCATGAGATTAGTAACTTGTAGCAATGAATATATTTGCAGAGCAAGAAACAGTTCATAGTGAATAAGCATGATGGGAGTTGTCCTTCATGAGATTAGTAACTTGTAGAAATGAATATATTTGCAGAGCAAGAAACAGTTCATAGTGAATAAGCATGATGGGAGTTGTCCTTCATGAGATTAGTAACTTGTATCAATGGAAGTATTCGCAATGCAAGAAACAGTTCATAGAATAAATGATTTTGTAATCAAATAGCTGTAAGATATACTTAAGGTTTATATGGGTAGTCCTCCAATAGTCCAGACATATTGTCCACTTGTAAAGTAGCAACGTTTCCTTTCTCCAGTAATCCTTTATGGCTTGCAGCAATCCTTGCATTTGCTCAAAGGCTGGAAGGGTTTGTCTGGTGCAAGTTTCCCAGTAGCTGAGCTTATGGAGCTTCCAGGAGGGAGCTCACACGTTAGCTCAAACAATCAATCACCAAGCACTGAGCTGTGTCAGAGGGGGGTGGAGTCAGGCTCATCACTGCTGAGAACTTAACCCTGAAGTGTTACTCCATGACACTTACCCTAGAGTAAGTTGTAAAAAGTGTACACTGTGGCATTACTTACCTCCGCCGAGCCGTCCCCGTGCAGCACACTGAGGGAATCTCACCTCCCTAGATCCTAGTCGACCTCATAATTCTGCTCGGTCCAATCGCTCCACGACCGTGCAGCACATTGAGAGAGACTCACCTCCCTCGATCTTAGCTGACCTCCTCCTGCCGCTTGTTTTGACTGAACTAAGTGGCCGCACAGAAGAACGTCTATATATATAGATGTGGACGTGACATCACGCCCACTCTTAAAGTGACCATGTAATCTGTTTTGGATTGCAGTGATGACGTGGACCTATCAGAACATAGGTAAGCATATTTAAGGCTTGTTTTAGCCCTTATTCATTGCCCTATTGTGGTTTATGTTAGAACCTTGTTTAGTGCTCCTAGTGGTTCTCTTGTGATTTCCTGTGGTTGACCTAGGCTTCGTATTTGACTTGTGATTTCTGGTATCCTGACCCCGACTTTGTCTTAATTCTGAGTATTCCTGTTATTCCTGTCCTTGATTTATGCTTGACCCTGATTCTTGTTGTTTAGTTACATTAAGTCTGGCCATTCTAAGGCTCGGTAACATGCCTTTCAGATCCACGTTTTGTGGTTTCCTCTTTCCTGCATGTTGGGTTACGACTCCCGTGATATACACATATTGATACTGCCAAAATCTGAATATTGTGATGTCACAAATCATCTAAGTGAGATTAAGTTTGTTTCACATGTAAGGCAATGTTTGAATTATTCAAAGCAAAGTATCTTCTAACAGCCAACTTGATGATATCAATTAAGTGCTTACAGCAAAGACTCTACTTCTCAACTGCTCAAATTAATTTTGCTACAGGGGAAGATCTTAAAGGAATCTGAATGATTTTGTAGAACTCAAGCACTTTTTTTTCCATGACATCACAAGAGTATTCTCACCCAATTCTAGTACCATGGGTACAGAAAACCAACTGTCCTAATGCATTATGGTACATTTTGTTATGCAAATGTATTACATTATTAAAAATAAACAAGGTATTGCTTTGAATGGGATTTATGACCACTGAAATTCTACATCACAACAATATATAACATTTAACATGATATAACACATATCCACCAGCCTAATATAATCCTAGTATAAACTTTGCAAAAGTACAGTTTTTCTTTTCATAGTGTCACAACTATTTAGCTTTGCCTCTAAAGCGTTACATATTCAATGCACTACAAACAAAGTAAACATTGAATGGAAGCAGGATAACATAATTTCAAATGCAAAGTTCTAAAACATACAGAAACAGCCCAGCTTGAAATGTGTGTATTTCATTCTTTTGTCGGTGTGCTTTCCATTTATAACTAATTGAACAAATATATTTCCACCAGAGCAGAACTGCTGTACATTATCTCATTTCTTAACACTGAAAACAGAGGGATAGAAAAATGGAATACAATCCAAAAAAAGTGAACTTTTACACTGTTTACAAGGTTATTGTCAAAAACATGAACAAAATATGAGCCACGTTATTGGTAAATGGTTTTGTTCTCTCTACATTCTTTGTATGTGTTTGGTCTTCCTAATGGGATATACACAGTTTTATTCGCTGTATTTATCAAAGGACTAACGCATATCTCAACACCCCTGTATTTGCATTTTGAAGAGAAAATCAGAAGTGTTCTTATTTTAATCCTCTAGCTGCTTATTTCATATTTGATTACGAAGCCTTTGTAAACCTAAAAGATAATAGCAGAACAAATGACTTTCAGCTGGTTACATACAGATCACTCTGTTGTTAACCTTATCATTAAAAAACAACACAGGAGTGTAAAAATCTGAAATTGCAATTTCCTCCAGAAAGCGACAAATTATTTGGAACATAATCATCACTGAGAAATTTAAGACAACAGACCAATATTATTAAAAAAAAAACAATCATTTCATAATCTGTTTAAATAGGAAACAAAAAAACAGATTTATTTTCAGAGATTTCATTTTTTTTAATAAAGTTTAGTTAACCTCTTTCTTTTCAAGTTCTTTTTGAAAAAAAATAAATGTAACATTTATTGCTAGCATTTGAAATTAAATCAAGTAAAAAATAAATATCAGAAGTTGATCATAAGGAATTACCTGAAATTAAAATAATTAACATTTATATAACTTTTTTTTAGTTATGTGTTAATCATTTGCAGAAATATTTGGATAAATTGTATAATATAGTATACCGTATCTCTTCTCTTATATAACATCAATGTCAGACAAAAAAAAACTGTAAAGGAAAGACCAGATTTTTGATAGATAAAAGTAAATTCTACATAAACCTCTTAAATAATCCACATTTATGGCACTTAGAAGGCATTTTTTTTTGTATTTGTTTAAATGCAGATTCCTAAATTGCAAGCAGATTTTAAATTTTGATATGATAAATACAGTTCTAGTCTATGGTGCATCATCTTCATGCAAGATTGGCAAATGTCACGGAGAAATTTGTTAAGATACTGCATATGCAGATAAATAAACTTCGTTATTATGTATATTCCATTATCATATTTTTTAATTTAATATTATGTGTGTCTATTATTATACTTATGAATGGATACAACTTTTGGTTGTTCTGAAATGATACAGTTTTTATTTTCAACATTTTTGGCTTCTGAAGAATTTTGGTTGAAAATGTATTGGTTCAATTGAAAACTTTTGGATCAATCCAAACATTGCTAGAGAAACCTTAAAAAAGGGGAAATGTGCCTATACTGTTCCTTCACATAAAACCAACTCTCAAACTGTAAATAAGTAATTAAAAGTTGGTGTTTATCGACACTGGCTACTAGACTTTTAATTTTCCTGTTCAGAATTCATACTTTTTCAGTTATGAAGAATTTTGGTCAAAGGTCGATTCAAAATTCTGAGATAAAAAAAAAATTCTGCTGAATTTTAATTCTGACCAATCTGGATCTCCAAGTCTACTTTTTATACATTGGTTAATAACATGGCTTATATGCTGTGACATCCTACTAGTTCCCATGTATCCTTATTGTGTTCTTTACCATAAAAAGCACCCTATCTATATAGAGTGTTTATAACTGCATTACCCCATCGTTCCAGATGCAAAATGGTCTCTTCTCTGACAGAGAGCAATATTCTACAAACATTTGCCCATCCTTCCTACCTTCCCTAGCCTCAATTTAGGCACTTTAAGTCCCTAATTACTACCTAAGCACTTAAACAAGTCTTCAATTACTCACACCTTAAATAATGTTATCCATGATTTCCCTTTGCTTCATGCTACCTAATTTCTTAGTATACATTATCCCTCAATGCGCACGCTCATATTCTGTCTTGCATAGCACTTTGTAAAAAAGTGATACAAATGCTACATTAAAGTTCACGAGCTGGGCCTTCTACTCCTTTGTACCATTACTTCTTATTATACAAAGCTCTTTTTTTTACAATACTTTTGATAAATTGTTAAAGTTTTGTAAAGGGGTACGCATAAGAGTGATCTATAAGAAACCTTAATAAATGGCATTGGTATATGGAAAAGGAATCCTTGACTGGTATTTTGACTAACCATGAAAAACTGAGTCTAGTGAGTGCACAAGAGATAATATCTAAAAAAATATGCTTCAAAATGGACTTTGTGAACTCAACAGACCTTGAACCAGTCAACTTGTTAACACCTGACGAAAAGTGCAAATGACGTTGTCACGGGAGATGGAATCCTCGTACGTGTTCCCTTAAGTGTGCTTTGTATCGTCTAATGTTCCCTTCTATTCTATTACTGAGTATACCTGGAAATTATAATGTAGTCTAGGAAAAATCTATAAGTACATAGGATATGAAAAGGCAAAATATCCCTATATAGAAAAAATTAAAAAAGTAGATAGAAAGAACATAAACCTTGGATGATGTTAATATATCACTCTTATAGTCAAAGCAATACTGCAGACAGCTACTACGAGCTTTAATAAATCTGGCTCAATATGTTACTGCAGTGTTGACACTATTGTATCTAGTACATCAAACAGGGAACAAAGAAAATAAATAACTACCACCTCAGGGCAGCCTCTAATGTGCAAATGCACTTGGCGTAATGCCAAAAAATCCCAATCTATATAAGGTCACATATAATGCTAATTGTGGCAGCAAATTCCTAGATTTTACTACTATCATGACGTAAAGTCATGATTTTATCAAAGACACGGAGGCGAGTATTATGCTTCTCTTTCTTAATTCTCCCTCAGCAGCGAAGAGAGATATATGCAAAAGAGATAAAAAGAACAAATAACATTAGCATATTGACAGTGCTATCATGGGTATCCACCCCCTTAGTATATAAGGTGTAGCACTTCCTGCTTCTTCCTCTTTCTTCTGCGATCCGAAGACCAGATCCATAACTGAACGATAAACTTGGCCCGAACAGGAACAGTGGGCGGTAGTCAAAATTCCATTCTTTGATGATGGACTGTAGAACTTTGTATCAGCACTTCGACACCTTGACAGTATAATGCAGGCTAAAATGAAAGGAGAAAATATGGTAATATTCGGTTGGTAACTGGTTGTATCATATATCCCCACAAAGGTTATAACTTAATGTGTACAGCATTATTGTCATGTCGTCAAACTTAAGATATCTATCAGATTATGTCCACAGTAGCACGTTAGAGCCACTTACCTGAGGGATGTATGAAAACCTGCAAAAAAAAAAAAACCTGTTTGAACTAAGGTTACATCCGCTCTGTGGTCGATATCTGTGCTAAATCCAATCCCTCCACCCAGGGAGGGCGGGAAGGGAATAATACTCGCCTCCGTGTCTTTAATAAAATCATGACTTTACGTCATGTTAATAGTAAAATCTAGGAATTTTATTAAAGACACGGAGGCTCCTATTATGCTCTTTCAAAGCTGAGCAATAACTCTTTCCGAAAAATGTTGGATTGGTTTAAAGTAGAAATTCCGGAATGTGGATTCCGTAGACCAATCTGCGGCCTTCAGGATATCCTCTAATCGACAACCTATCGTCGATGCTTTAGAAGCCATAGCGCCCCTCACCGAGTGGGCTGAGAAAACTGTTACGTCTATCCCGGCTGAAGCTAATAACCACTTGGCCCAACGGGCAAGCGTAGGTGTAGATACCGGGAGGTGCGGTTTCTTTAGTGAAATAAACAATGGGCCTTCGTTTGGTGGTCGGAGGGAAGAAGTACGGGATTCGTATTCTTTCAAGCACAGTACTGGGCACAGCTTCGGTTGGTCCGGGAGGCGTGGATAGAAAACATGCTTAGTCGCTGATTTAGTTCTTCGTGAAATATCAAATGACACTCCCTCCGGAGTGAATGTGCGGGCTTGCCAGTCTAAGGCTCGTACATCTGATACTCGTTTACAGGATAGTAAGCATAAAATCATGAGCAATTTAGCAGACAAATGTTTAAGTGAGAGTGCCGAGTTGTCGGGCCACTCTTCTAAGAATTTGAACACAATGTTGACATCCCAAAAGGACCCGTATCTGGATTTTGGAGGGCGTGCGAAACGTATGCCTTTGAGTAGGCAACAGATCAGGGGGTTCTGTCCGAGAGGACTTCCGTCTACATTATCGTGACCTGCCGAGATAGCCGATCTGTAGATGTTGACCGTACGGAACGCCTTGCCCGATTCGAATAATTGAGTAGTCTAGTACCGTCTTCACAGGAGCTGATATGGGATCCACTGATTTTTCCAGGCACCAATCGGACCAAACTCTCCATGCCGCAGCATATGTGCGCCGTGTTCCTGGTGCCCATGCGTTCGCCAAGAGTTGGGTAGTTGTTCTCGAAACTTCCGTGATTTCCCAGGGTCCCCTGAAAGGAGCCATGCCATGAGACGGAGGATTCCCCGTTCTATCAGGTCGTTGTTCTCCCCATCCGGATTGGTTAACAGGGACGTGTGATCCGGCAGTAGTTGTGGGAAATCGATTGCCATTTCCAGAAGGTGAGGGAACCAGGGTTGAGATCTCCAGCATGGTGTTATCAAGACCAATGTTGCTTTGAACCGTCGAATGTACGCCAGAGTCCGAGCAATCAGGTTGAACGGGGGAAAGGCGTATGCTCGTCCCCCGGTCCAGTCTTGAAGAAAAGCATCTGTTGCTAAGGCTTACGGGTCCGGTCGCCAGCTGAAAAATTGAGGAAGTTGCGTGTTCAGTCTGGACGCAAAGAGATCCACACTCAATGGGCCCCATAGCCACGCGATCTTGGAGAAGACCTTCGGTTGGAGTCTCCAATCCCCTATATCCCTCAGGTATCTGGAGTTCCAGTCCGCGGCGTAATTGTCTAGGCCTGGTATGTGTTCCGCGGTCACCGACACATTGTTTTGCAAGCAGTAATGCCAGAAGTCTTGAGCCAAAACCGCCAGAATACGTGATTTGGTACCTCCTAGATGATTTATGTATCTGACCGCCGAGATATTGTCCAACTTGAGGAGGATTGAGCAAGAGACGCCCCTGGGAGTGAGGCTGAGGATGGCAAATGAGGCTGCCAGTAGTTCCAGTGAGTTTATGTGTAGGAACGATTTGTTTACTGACCATCTGCCTCCTGTGGAAATGGAGCCGCAGCGCGCGCCCCAGCCATGTAAGCTCGCATCCGACTCTATTATTATATCCGGAGTGGAACCGAAGATCGCCCGTCCGTTCCATGCTTCCATGTGGGTTAACCACCAGTCCAGCTCCTCCTTGGATTCCTCGTCTAAAGTGATGTTGGACTCGTACGACTGCCCGTTCCGTAGGCAAGAAGCTTTCAGGCGTTGTAACGCCCGATAGTGGAGTGGTCCCGGGAAGATCGCCTGTATGGAGGCCGCTAGTAATCCGATTACTCGAGCCAGTTGTCTCAGGGAGATAATTGGACGGTTCATTATCTTCCTGATTTCCTTCTTGATGCTGGACATCTTGTCCGCAGGGAGACATAGAATTTGTTGTACCGAGTCGACTCGGAATCCCAGGAATTCCATCTGTTGAGAGGGTTGTAGCACCGATTTCTCCCAATTCACTAGGAAGCCTAGGTTCTGTAGGAGGTGAAGAGTCCACGACAGGTGCGAGAGCAGAAGGGATCTCGTCCCCGACAGTATGAGGATATCGTCTAGGTAGATAATGAGACGAATTCCATGTAATCTGAGGAATGTAACCACTGGTTTCAATACTTTCGTAAAGCACCAGGGGGCGGAGGATAGACCAAAGGGAAGGCAGCGGAAGCACCACTTCCTTGTGCCCCATTGGAATTGTAGTAGATTCCTGTGTGATGGAGTTATCGGGATTGTGAGATACGCATCTTGCAGATCGAGTTTCACCATCCAGTCTCCTGGGAGAAGGAGGTCTCGGAGGCAGTGAATGCCCTCCATTTTGAAATGATGATATTGGATAAAGGCATTGAGGGGTCTTAGGTTGATAACCGGGCGGACACCCCCGCCTTTCTTTGGCACCAAAAACAGGTTGCTTGCAAAACCCGGGGTATCTAGAGGGATCTCCTCTATGGCATTTTTGTTGCGAAGGACCTCTATCTCTGCGGCGATGAGGTCGCGGTGGGACTGTGGCATGCTTGGTACCCATGGAGGGGAATCCTGAAAGGGAAGACCCGTCAGTTCTAGGTGGTAACCCTCTACAGTCTGTAACACCCAGCTGTCGGATGTGATAGTGGCCCAAGTCTGTGAGAACAAAGCCAATCTGCCCCCCACATTGATACGGGAAAAATGGGGAAAAATCGTACTCACCATAAGGGCGTTTTCCTGGGGTTGTTCCTCTGCCGCCATGGGCATTCCAAGCTCTTCCTCGAGAGGGGAAGAATGGTGTATAGGAACGTACCTGGCTTTGCCTCTGTGTGTTGAAGGAGCCTCTGCCCGGTCTAGAGAAACCTCGGGGGTTGCGGCCGGGTAGACGGCTTCTACCTCTCCCGGCCCCCCCGAAAACCTTTTGGTGGAAGACCCTTTTAATAGAAGATTGGGCTTTATCAAGGGCTGTGAAGGTCTTTACATAGGAGCCCAGATCTTTGACAAAGGAGTCGCCAAACAACAGGCCCTTAGCTGCGGTCCCTGGTTCAGAGGAGGCCATGCTAGCCAGTTTTGGTTTGATTTTTAGCAGGATAGCCTTCCTGCGCTCCGTAGATATGGCCGTATTGGCGTTGCCGATCATGCAGACCAAGCGTTGGAGCCAGCCAAATGCCACCTCAAAGTCTAAAGGTGCCTCACCCGACTGAGCTGCCTCCAGCATCTCATAAAGTTTCGTAACGGGACCCAGGGTGTCGAGGAACTTGTCCTGACAGTTACGGAGGGAATAGTCCAGTCCCCTCTTAGGTTTCCAGCCTGTCTTGGCCAGAAACTGGGCTATCTGGGGGTCCACTTCTGGGGTTTTTGCCACAGCATCAGGAATTATGGGTCAGGGGCATTCTGCTCTCAATTTATTACGGCCCTCTTGAGAGAGGGACTTACGTACCCTGAGGGCCAGGTATCGGGCGATATGTTCGGAGGGTTCCCACTCAGCAGAGCGTGGGTGTCTCAGGTTGTCTGGATCGAATAGCGGAACCTCTTTAGGGTCGTGTTCAGTATCTGCCCCGGGTGCCCCTGAATGTGTCAAGGCACGTGTTGGTGCGAGGGGGAATTGTTTTCCCTGGAGGCTTTCGCCCTCTGAGAGCTCGTCCTCGTACGGATCTGAGTACGGGACATCAGACCCCTCATCCCCCTCCTCGTCTGAGTCAGACATTATATCTTGGGCTCTTGCCCTTTTCCAGTCTCTGGTAGCCGTAGCTCTCCCAGAAGCTCTACTGCGCGGTTGTTGCGCGCCATCATGGACAGCCTGAGGCATGTCAATCTGAGCAGGTTCAACCAGCATGGGGGGGGGTCTTGTGAGTGTTTGCGTTTGTTTAATGATTTGCGCCCGGGTAATGTCCATTCAGGGGGGGCCTGGGTCAAGGCTGGAGTAGTGTGAGGCTGTACTTGCCTGAGTGCGAGTGCAATGGAGTCTGAGATGGTAGAGGACATAGCGCCCATGGCTGATGATATGGCCTTAGAAATAGAGTTGGACATGGTGGTGTCCAGGAGGCATTGGAATTCTTCCGAGCCCATCATTCCAGGGTCAACCTGGGGTTCAGGATTAGTGTTGGTCATAGGTGGGCTAAGTTTGCCAGGGAATTTATCACCAGACTGCATGGTGGATAATGAGTGCAAGTGAGAAAATAATAAATGAAAATATAAGTGACAGGCAGTATCAGGATTGATTAACCCAGATACAGGATGGGAAAGGACAGTGAGATGGAGGGTAATTCCAAGGCAGAGAGGGTAGGAAAGCACTTTACCCGTCTGGAGAGGAGAGAGCAATGATAACCAGCGTGTGAGAGGAACAAAATCCGTGAAACACGGTTCAGAAAATGGCCATCGCCTTAATCGGCGACAGAAACCGAAAAAATGGCCGCCGCGAGCAAACTGCGCATGCGCGCCACTCGCGAGCGGCGGGAAACGAAACCGCCGCGCGGATAAAAGTAGATACGGCCGGCGGTAAAGCAAATAGTGGCGGGAAGCGCCGCGGGGGTGTTAGACGAGCCCCGCCGACGAAACCCGGTAGTGTGTGACCGGGGGGAGAGCCCCACCCGGAGGGGGGGCGAGGGGAAAGGAAAACAGCAGAGCCCAGAGGGTGAACTGAGGGCAGCCCGGTCACACAGTGAATAGGTAGAAACACAGCAATAAAGGTAAAATACCTAAGTAAATAATAAAGTAAATAAATAAGTAAAGTATGTAAAGGTGGGATAAAGGGATAACAGAAGTGTAAATCAATACAATATGTTACAAGCTAAACCCACCAGAGCACACCATAAATAAAAATAGAGTGTACTTATCTGAGGGTGCAGCGAAGAAAGAGGGAGAAGCACACCTTATATACTAAGGGGGTGGATATCCATGATAGCACTGTCAATATGCTAATGTTATTTGTTCTTTTTATCTCTTTTGCATATATCTCTCTTCGCTGCTGAGGGAGAATGAAAGAAAGAGAAGCATAATAGGAGCCTCCGTGTCTTTAATAAAATCAAATAGTCACTTAAATAGGTACTGAGTATTATAGCATGCTGCCTCCTAAGAAAACCAGTAGAGAGGGTATTGCACACAAAATAATAGTAATAAAGGTAAATAGAGGCCGTATATAAATGAATGGTAATAAGAGGTACAGAACATAGATATCATGAAGCTTAGAATGCTCATGGCATATCTATGGATAGAATTTAAATAGCCAAGAAGTCCTCTGAGAGGAAAAGAGAGGGACAGGTAGTAAGTAACAAATACTGTCTATAAAGCTAGCAGTCTAGGTAACAAAATTGTATCTCACTTTCAAAATGTAACTACTGAACCTCTGCAATGGTTGAAAAAAAAAATT
The DNA here is from genome assembly GCF_036172605.1 of Pelobates fuscus. Classification (NCBI taxonomy): domain Eukaryota; kingdom Metazoa; phylum Chordata; class Amphibia; order Anura; family Pelobatidae; genus Pelobates; species Pelobates fuscus. Next base: position 25,740,035 of record NC_086320.1, read on the forward strand.
AAATTATAACTTAGTATCTACTTAAGGTGAGAACAAAAATTAAACGTGAAATAAATACAGTGCCATGCCCTTATTAAAGTGTAGTCCATAAGAGACAAAAGAACGCCTGACGCGCGTTTTGGTGCTATACAGAAGCACTTTCGTCAGAGGCAGGGTTTATGCTCTTTCTATCTACTTTTTTTAAATTTTTCTATATAGGGATATTTTGACTCTTCATATCCTATGTACTTATAGATTTTTCCTAGACTACATTATCTTTTCCAGGTATACTCAGTTCGAAACATTTGTCTTTTGACATTTGTATGTTCTGTGTTTCCCACATTTTTTTCTTAGTAGTTTGGGGTTAAGCCCCTGGACACCCCTGGAGTCTCCTTTTGGTACAGAGAGAGCTTGTCTCTACTGGCACACCAATCCTGTTGGTTGCTGTACAGTGGAGATTAACTTTCCTCTTATATATATATTATTCTATTACAGAACAGATTCTGTGTGGTCCCCCTTGTTTACACCCCGTAATCACCAACCACCCCTGGCTGTTAACCATGAAACAAGCATTCCCTGGTTGGCCTGATTTGTTTGGCGCGGGCCACAAGCTTCTGGCACCATTTTTGTGACTGTTTTACATGTATCTGTATATGCGCTGTGGGTCAACAAAGAGGGGGAGGTGGGGTAGCAGCAGTTTAGTTAAGTGAAATGTGTTCTGTGTGTTAATCAAGAAATGCTGCCCTGTAGTGATACCCTGCTGTGGGTGCCAGCAAGACTGTCTGCTACAACAAAGGGCTGTGTGATGGAATCAGAGATTGCTCTGAAGGGACAGGGGATCACAGCTTCAAAGAGGAATTTGGGTTGTAGACTCTGACCGCCCATGCAATCAAATTAGCCCTTTTTGTAAATATACGTTTGGAGTGTTTCAGAATGTGGTAATTGTTTTCTGGAAATAATTTATCTGTACTTGAAAGGGGACTGAACTGCCTTTCAGGCACTGAGTATCATGGGAGGGATTACCCTGGGGGGTTAGGTTGGAAACCACTTGCATGAGGCCTTTGCATAAGTGCATGTGTTTTTTTCTGAAATAAACAGATTGCTTCTTTTACCCAAAACGACTGGTTGCATCCATTATATTGAGGAAACTCTACACAACAAGAATAACAGTAACAGTTCTCTTGCTTTACCCAACATGACTGGTCTTGTCCACTATATTGCCTTACTCAGAAATCCCTAGCAGAAAGTCAAGTTCACCAAAAATATTTTTTCTAAGTGGTCAACCTTAATCACTAACCTTCCCCACAGGATACAAAGTAAGATTTTTGCCTTTTATTGGATGGCACCTTTTCGAACTCTCAGTATAGGCAAGGAAAAACATGTGTCACTCATTTTGCGATATTTCGATGCAGAAACTCTAATGAAGCAGCATACATAACTTTCTTCTCCCTTTCACGATGACTATCTTCATCTAAGCCTCACTCAAGGGGAAATCTGTTATGACTGGGAATAGTCCTGTTAGATCGCACTGTATGGTGGCAACATCCCTACCTCTCTCAGAAAATGCAATCAAGGTTTATCTTGAAATACTTGTTAAATATAATTTGTTCATTTATAAAATGCTTTCTTTACTATGTGACAACATTTGTACGAGTTCCATCCACATGTCTTTTGTACAATATATATTTATACTGTCACTGTTTGTCAAGCTATGCACATAAAGATATAGAAAACTGCGTAAAAGGTTTTGCTCAATATGTTTCATAAATAATGGTCAAAGAATGCATGTTAATAAAAGCATGTAATAATTTTTCTTTCAGAAAAATGCTGGCAAGATAGCATGTATTAAAATCAAACTGCATATAACACCAGTTAAAAGCTTGAAAATACGTGCTAGGATTTCTGTTTTTTATTGCATTACTGACAGTGTTTTCCAGTTCGCAAGATGTGCAATCAGGATATGTTCTCTTTGTAGGTCAAGAAAACTGAGTGAGGATAATCTGCATGCATTTCAAATAGTCTGTCTTAAAAAATGAGCACTCCCTCTTGAAGGTTACAAGCATGTTAGTGCCATGTCAACATGAGAACTATGCAGTAGAAGCTGTAAAATACGGCAGCTTAGATTGCAGATTAGCTTGCGAACTTCCCGCCTCTGGGTTGATTTTTGCCTTGCATGGCAAAACAAACTAGAGAATTGACTAACAAAGAATTGGCAGAGAAAACAACTCCTTCCAGGATTATCATTGCAAATCCAATAAATACATATGCTCAAAATAAGCTCTTTGTAGCACATTGAGTACTAATTTCAGACTCCAAGAAGTAGTTACAGGTCACACCACAGACTTCATGCATACCAAAACCATTACGAACGTCTGGATGTTTGGATGGAAAGCTGTCTTACAGAACACATGCCAGAAAGCTTAAACGTGTTCATGTCAACACCAAGTTAGGTATGTATGCCACATCTTATGGTAATTGTGACTATTAATGACCTCATCCATAAAAAAAAAAAAAACACTAAAATGCAATTTAATTTTCCATTTTATCAAAGTCAAAGTCTAAATCTGGATAACCAACTAACCAATCGAACCAACGAACGAACCAAATGGAAGTCCTCCATGAGAGGCGGCTTCCATGGTTCAGGTGTGAACCTACCAATAAGAGTCACCAACTTGTTATGCTGGTATCCACTGTAACATATGATGACCATGAGGGTCTCCTGAAAGAACACCTATGCGTAATATGTTGATGGAAAATCTACAAATTGGAGGTCCGTCTATAAGAGATACTTAAATATCCATTCTGCTGTAAGGTATAGGAAACCTGAAGGGTGCAGTTAAACCGTGTTCTAGGACAGTACTATGCCTGCCCATATGACAAATCATTAAAAATGCCCTTAAATAATGCCGTCTTTCATTATATAAGGCACCAAATTATTTACTGTCTTTAACATCTATAAAAAGTCAGCTTTTAGAATCTCTTGTAACCTGCAACAACACCACATGCAACTTTATATATGTATTTATAAAAAGCTTTCTCTGATCCCACTGGAATGCACTCATTTAACTTTTATGATATTTATCAATTTTGCAGACGTCTGAATAAAACCACTGATCCACATCAGAAGTGATAATATTGTATTTCGAGTGACTTTGAGATTTAACATGTTTTAACTATCTGTCAATGCATAAAAAGGACAAACATTTCTGACATTTAACATTGATATTATCTTTTAAATCACCATAACCTTTTTCAAACAGCAGGAAGCCAATCGTCCTTTGATGATTATTTCCTTAGAACAGTATAATGTAACATAATTAAAATAAGGAAATGAGGAATTAGCCTGCAAATCAAGTTTCTGTAATTTGTAATTATATTTTATTTGAGCAATATCTGTCTGTCTGTCTGCCTGTCTGTATGTCTGTCTCTGTCTGCCTGCCTGTCAGTCTGCCTGTCTGTCTATCTATCTAAATATCTATCTATCTATTTAATTCTGCCTTAAATTTGACATTCACTTAGAACTCACTTTCAATTCATGAGCGTATGTGTTTGTTTATGTGCATATGTCTACTTCACTAAAGGTATCATTATTATTGGTTTTTATGTAGAGCCAACAAATTACACAGCACTTTATAATATTTTTAAGGGTGCGTTTACAGCAAATGAGAGAGACTATGACATATTTTGATAGAAGCAATAGGCAGATGAAGACATTGCTGTGTGAGTACTTACTATGTAAATATTTGCATGTTTTGGTACGTTTGTTTGTGCTATGTGCATGCATGTATCTTTTGTTATGTATGTTTGTGTGTGTTTTGTTACATATGTGTATCTACACATTTTGCTATATGTGTATCTGTCTATGTGTGTCTGTGTCTATCTGTTCATGAGTATATGCGTTGCTGGGAGTTTGTCAGTGCTTTGGTAATTGCCATAATCCAGTTTTAGGGTATAACACGAGAAGCCACTATAAGGGCACCAGAACTGTCTGTTCACAGCCATGTTGGTGAAAAAGCCACCATCTCATTGAGGCATTGAGGCTAGTGGTGTTGTGGAGAGAGGCATTGAGGCTAGTGGTGTTGTGGAGAGAGGCATTGAGGCTAGTGGTGTTGTGGAGAGAGGCACTGAGGCGAGTGGTGTTGTGGAGAGAGGTACTGAGGCTAGTGGTGTTGTGGAGAGAGGCATTGAGGCTAGTGGTGTTGTGGAGAGAGGCACTGAGGCTAGTGGTGTTGTGGAAAGAGGTTTGGAGACTATGGTGAGGCCTAATAGAAAGCAGTTGTTGTTAGGGGATTCCATCATAAGAGGTGTGGAGTGTCAGGATCGGGACAGGGATCCAACACGCAGAGTACAAACAGTAGCCAGATACGTATACCGGACCTTAGAATGGCCGGACTAACGTAAGTAGTACAGTAGAGAATAGTCAAAGACAAGCCGAGGTCGAGGGTAACAGAAGACAGGTAAGCGATAGACAAGCCGAATCAAGGGTAACAGAGATAAACAGAATAGAGCAAACAAGCCGGGTCAAAACCAAAAGGGAAAACTAGAGAACACGAGCACTGAGTGACTAGAACAAGCTAGAACCACGACAGGGCAATGAGCTACTGAAAGAAGCACTGTTAAATGCCCTGTTCAGATAAGTAGACACACCTCCGTCGAGTCCTGATTGGTCCTGAACCAATTGAGTGACAGGTCGATCCGGGTTGACGTCCTGACGTCGACGTCCGGGCGTCATGCTATAAAAGGGAGTCACTCCCTCGCGGCTGGCTTTGCATGACCGGATGGACCGCGAGGAAGAGGAGAATCAGGCCGTCCGGATGGATGAACGATTAAGTCTCTACCTCTCTCGGAGGTAGAGGCCTCAGGTACCCTGACATGGAGATAGACAATGGTGGTCTTGTGAGGTGTCTTCCCGGAGCTACTGCTCACAGAGACAGGAGACGTATTTGTAATATTGTTAAGCGAGCAAAGCAGGAAGGCGAATTGGATGTACTTGTCCATCTAGGGACAAATGACTTGGCTTGCAATGAGGTTTCAGAGGTTAAGGAAATTGTTTGTGTTTTTGCCAATGATATACGGCAGGTTGCTTCCACACTGTCATTCTCTGAAGTTCTGCCTGTGCATAACACTCAGAACGACAGGCGGATGCGTATTAGGGACTTTAACTTGTGGCTTGGTGAATGGTGTCGGGAGCAAGGATTTGGCTTTATTTCTCATGGTAGCTCTGTTTGGAGTGGAAATAAACTATACAAAAAAGATGGTTTGCATCTTTCTCAAAAGGGAACAAATGTTCTCAGTGAGCAGTTCAGAGGTTTTGCTAGGATGTATTTAAACTGGGGGGGGGGGGTAAAACATCAATCCAATTGTCCCCCAAAACAAGGACAGAAGGACCCTGTAGCAAGTGTGTTAAAAAATGATAAGCTTAGAGTCATGTCTACAAATGCTCACAGTTTAGGGAATAAGATCCATATACTTGTGGCAATCATGGCAACTGATAGTCTAGATTTAGTCGCTGTTACTGAGACATGGTGTAATGAGAAAAATTACTTGGACATAGCAATACCAGGGTACTCTTTATATAGAAAAGACAGGGAAGGCAGGAAAAGGGGGAGGGGTGGCCCTTTATGTGAATGATAGCATAAAATCTAGCCTAATAAAAGTTAGTGAGGCGAACATAAAGTCCGTTTGGGTTACGTTAGAATTTGGTAATCACACAGTCACTCGTTTAGGTGACAAATTGAAGAGTTAGATAATCTACTAGTTGAAGAAATAGCTAAAATGACAATGAAGGGGGAAGTTATCATCATGGGTGACTTTAATATTCCTGATGTGAATTGGAAAAAAAAATAGCTGCTTGTGCCAGGAGCACACATATTCTAAACTCCCTACTGGGATTGTCTCTAAAACAAGTCGTTGAGGAGCCAACTCGTAAAGAGGCCATACTAGATTTAGTGTTAACAAATGGAGATTTGGTATCCGATATTACTGTAGGTGGAAGTTTAGGATCCAGTGACCATCAGTCAGTGTGGTTTAATATAAGAACAGTCACACCACACAAAGACAAAAGTTTTAGACTTTAGAAAAACAGACTTTTCTAAAATTAGAACATGTGTAAAGGAGTCATTATCAGACTGGAGCAATTTAAATGGAGTCCAAGAGAAATGGGATTATTTAAAAGTTGCACTACTGAAGGCAACAGAAAATTGCATTAGGCTTGTCAGTAAAAGCAAAAAATTCAAGAAACCACTGTGGTACTCTGCAGATGTGGCCAAAATAGTAAAAAACAAAAAGTTAGCATTTAGTAATTATAAAAAAAACCCAGAGTGAGGAAGACAGAATGATCTATACGATTCGGCATAAAGAGGCTAAGCAAGTTATAAGAGCTTCCAAATCACACACAGAAGAGAAAATAGCACAGTCAGTAAAAAAGGGGGACACAACTTTTTTAGATACACAAATGAGAAAAGAAAAGTAAAACAAGGATCAGTTAGTAAAAACAAAAGAAGGAAGGTATGTAGAAAAGGATAAAGGTCTAGCTGACTGCCTCAATTACTATTTCTGTTCGGTATTTACAGATGAAAATGAAGGAAAGGGACCTCAGTTAAGAAAAAGGATAAATGAGTGATTTATTACACGTGAGTTTACAGAGGAAGAGGTTCTATTTCAACTCTCAAAAGTAAAGACAAATAAGTCAATGGGACCCGATGGAATACACCCAAAGCTATTAAAAGAGCTTAGTGGTGTACTAGCAAAACCATTCATAGATTTATTTAACCAATCATTGATAACAGGAGTAGTCCCAGAAGATTGGAAGTTGGCGAATGTTGTACCCATTCACAAGAAAGGTAATAGGGAGGAGTCGGGCAACTATAGGCCAGTTAGCCTTACTTCAGTAGTCGGGAAAGTGATGGAAACTATGTTAAAGGATAGGATTGTTGAACATCTAAAAATACATGGATTTCAAGATCAGAGACAACATGGATTTACTTTAGGGAGATCATGCCAAACTAATCTTATTGATTTTTTTGATTGGGTAACTAAAATTATAGATCAGGGTGGTGCAGTAGACATTGCTTACCTAGATTTCAGTAAGGCTGTTGACACTGTTGCACATAGAAGGCTTATCAATAAAATGCAATATTTAAGTTTGGATTCCAATATTGTTGAATGGGTAAGGCTTTATTGTTGAATGTGTGTTGCTGAGTGACAGGCAACAGAGGTTTGTAGTCAATGGAGTATATTTGAAGTTTGGGCTTGTCACCAGTGGGGTACCTCAGGGATCTGTACTTGGACCCATTCTCTTTAATATTGTTATTTGTGATATTGCAGAAGGTCTTGATGGTAAGGTATGTATTTTTGCGGATGATACTAAGATATGTAACAGGGTTGATGTTCTAGGAGCGATAAGCCAAATGGCTAATGATTTAGGTAAAGTAGAAAAACGGTCAGAGTTGTGTCAACTGACATTTAATGTGGATAAGTGCAAGATAATGCATCCTGGATGTAAAAACCCAAGGGCAGAGTACAGAATATTTGATAGAGTCCTAACCTCAACATCTGAGGAAAGGGATTTAGGGGTGATTATTTCTGATGACTTAAAGGTAGGCAGACAATGTAATAGAGCAGCAGGAAATGCTAGCAGAATGTTTGGTTGTATAGGGAGAGGCATTAGCAGTAGAAAGAGGGAAGTGCTCAAGCCATTGTACAGAACACTGGTGAGACCTCACTTGGAGTATTGTACGCAGTACTGGAGACCGCATCTTCAGAAGGACATTAATACCTTAGAGATAGTTCAGAGAAGGGCTACTAAACTGGTTCATGGATTGCAGGATAAAACTTACCAGGAAAGGTTAAAGGATCTTAACATGTATAGCTTGGAGGAAAGACGAGACAGGGGGGATATGATAGAAACATTTAAATACATAAAGGGAATCAACACAGTAAAGGAGGAAACTATATTTAAAAGAAGAAAAACTACCACAACAAGAGGACATAGTCTTAAATTAGAGGGACAAAGGTTTAAAAATAATATCAGGAAGTATTACTTTACTGAGAGGGTAGTGGATGCATGGAATAGCCTTCCAGCTGAAGTGGTAGAGGTTAACACAGTAAAGGAGTTTAAGCATGCGTGGGATAGGCATAAGGCTATCCTAACTATAAGATAAGGCCAGGGACTAATGAAAGTATTTAGAAAACTGGGCAGACTAGATGGGCCGAATGGTTCTTATCTGCCGTCACATTCTATGTTTCTATCTCTAAACCATTTTAATTTTCAAACTACTAGTAATGAAGTATAATGGATTGGTTTCAGCTCAAGGGATTTTTTTTTTTTAAATGTCGAAATTATGATTTCAATATTTTGTCCATACATTTATTTCCAAATTAAAAAAGCATCAAAAATAGTCTCATTTTACTCACTTCCACATCCACATTCACAATAAAAAAAACAAATAATAAATAAAAAGACAAAACAATTAAAATGGACAGTTCTGCATCTCGAAAATTGCATTTCTTTGAAGTTGAGAAACTCACTCTATGTGATTTCACACTTCCACTTTTTTTTTTAATAAATCATATTCTCGATGTTAGTGTGTTTGATATTTTTGAGTAGGGGAAAATGGATTAATTATAATTAAGATTACTACACAAATTAATATTCAGGCAGGTAAGCAAGACAAAAAATATATGTTACCTATGTTGAAAAGCAAGTTCTGAATTTCTCTAAATGAAATCTGTCCGTGAAGCAAAGAAATTATTATGCTTACCTTAGGCATTCTGATTGAGTTTAATTCAGCTTGTCATCCACGTTATTTGTAATTATATTTCAGTAATATCAATGCTTAGAATTATTGTTTTGTCAAAACTTTTGAGTTTTCCTTCAATACAATTCCGAGCAGAAATATTAATATTCACAATATTTTTATGTTAAAGCAAATCATATATAACCATATATAGGAATATTTCAATGTAAATTATATTCTTTGAGTACATGTTGACTTACTAGCCTCCCACAGTTGCTGCAGATTTGTTAGACACACATTAATGGTAATGGTAATCTATCCCACTCCCCTAACTTGCTCTATTGTGTTGAAACATGCACACTGAGAGGACACTAAGCTCATTTTTATGTTCATGGAATCATTTGTAGATGACGTGTTTTGTGACATGATATGTTATCCTGTTCGAAGGAGAGATTATATGATAGACTGTGGTTATGAAGACATTGTCAGTAATAACAATCAGGTTGTCTGTGATATTTAAATTAATGCTCATTTGGCATTAAAGAGTCTAATTAGTGCAATAAAATACTCTCCATTACACCACCACCACTGCTAGCCTGAAACATTGACACACAGCAGATTATATCCATAGATGCCAACAGCAAAACTGTCCAAGGTTTAACAGGACTGTCCTGATTTTGAACTCCTGTCCTGCTGTCCTATGGTAGTTCCTTTGGGAACCACATCTAAGGACACCAGAGTGTAGTATAATGCGCTTTATCTGTATATGTTTTTATTATTTCATGGAGAACACCAACATATACCACAGAACTGTTTAATGGGTTTTATGTGTACTTAAAGTGAGGGCAAAAAGTATTTTTGGGCCAACTGGCCAACTACAAGAAATATCTGACCTCTGTGATTGCCAACAAGAGTTTTGCCACCAAGTACTAAGTTGAAGGGGTCAAACATTTATTTCACACATCGACATGCATTTTTCTGGATTTTTTTTTTGTTATTTTGTCTCTCACTGTTATAATACACCTACCATTAAAATTATAGACTGATAATTTATTTGACCAGTTTAGTATATTCTCCCCTTGGTTACAGATTCCAAGCAAACTGGACGTCTCCAAAGTGTATTTTTTGAACAATAGGGTACTCAGAAAAAAATGAATAAAAGGAGATTTAGACACAGGGAGCCATGTAGAAACAGATTAGCTAAAGTTTATTTTTTATGACAGAGCCATTTTAAGCTTTGGTGGGTATGAAATTGAATCTCCAGGCTTGCTGTGGCTAGTAACTACTAAGGCTTGGGTAGCAGCATAGGACGTAAAACATTAAAGGGTTACTCTAAGTGCCATGATTACTTTAGTCATTTGAATTTGACTGAGTTTAACCCATTTTATGTCCAAAGGGGAACTGCACCTCTGACAGTTTCATTGAGCATCATTAGCCAACCCAGAGAAAACATTCTGGGCTGGCTAATTTCAATTCTGTGCAAATTTGCATGCACATTATGCCATTCATTGGCTGAGAGCAGTCAGCTGACATTCTTAGCCAATGAATGGTGACTAGATCAGTTTCAATCTTCTATAGCTCTGTCCATTGCAAAACGGTTTGCCCCATTAGTGAGAAACCAGGCCATGGTACTCCTCACTATAGAGCTGAAATGGTTATGATGTTTGGAGTAACCATTTAAGCCTTGAAATAAAATACTTTTTTTTGTTTCTGCTCTTAATTTCAGCAAAGAGCTTGGCATTTTAGAGATAGCTGATAACAAGGGTTACAGAAATAAAATTGATGCTAAATTATGTTTTCACTCAATCACAAACAAAGCTGGAATTTGGTCAGAAACGAGAAAATGTTGAGATGAGACTAAACTAATGGCAGTCCCAGTTGACTGTAGATTGCAAATATAAGTAGACATAGCTTAACTCTGTAACTTTTCATATATGCAAAATCTTCTCTAAATCTACGATGTTATAAAAGCTCAATGTATGTTTAAGCATACTGTCATTTTTTAAAGCGTTTAGAGTATTATATATCATTTAAAGATAAAATATAAATAAATGATCTCATGTAAAGAGCAGTTAAATTATTTATACACACTATGTGTATACAAAATCCCATTATGCTAGCAAAAAAAACAAGAGCATTTCATGTTTCACTGGGTGTTTCAGACAAGCTCAAAAAGTACCATAAATAGGCAATAATATTTTAAATATTTTAGTAATGTAACAGTTTTCTAACTCAGTTTGCATCTTTGTGTGTGTTTGTGTTAATTGTCCAATACTTCAAATACAAATAAAATTTATATTTGAAACACCAAATGGATTTGGCCAGTGATTTGTTAAAGGACCACTATAGGCACCCAGACCACTCCAGCTCAATGAAGTGGTCTGGGTGCCAGGTCCCTCTAGTTTTAACTCTTCAGATGTAAACATAGCAGTTTCAGAGAAACTGCTATGTTTCACTGAGGGTTAATCCAGTCTCCCTGACAGCCTCTAGAGGCGCTTCCGCGCTTCACGCTGTGAAAATCACAGTGAGAAGACACTGAACCACCATAGCATTGAGAAATGCTTTCCTATGGGCGGTTTGAATGCGCATGGCTCTTGCCACACATAAACATTCTGCGCTGACGTCGGCAGAGGGAGGAGAGTTCCCCAACGCCGAGGGAGCCCGGCGCTGGAGAAAGGTTAGTGTTTTAACCCTTCTGCCCCCTTCAGCCTAGCGGGAGTGGGACCCTGAGGGTGGGGGGACCTAAAGACCCTATAGTGCCAGGAAAACTAGTTTGTTTCCCTGGCACTTTAGTGGTCCTTTAAGGGATTTGCACAATTTTGGCTTTGTAAGAAAGAAAGTCGTAGCACTTTATGCCTTTTTAGATTGTTTTTATTGATTAGAGATGGTAAATTGTTTAGTTATGAAATGTAATTTGAATAAAGTGACTTAGCATATTTAAGCTTAGGTGTAGCAAGTGGTTGAGAAGCCAGACACAAGGAGCCTAGGCTCTTCTCCATTTTGGGACTCCAGATGAATTAGGCCAGGAATCTATTCTTAAACTCTCTTGACCAATATTACCAGTACCTCGATCAGGAGATCCCTTCTGAAGGCAGGTTTTACATTGAGGGGCAATTAGGAAAGGTGAAACAAAGATGGATATAAAAGAAAAAAACTAGTGACTAGCTAACAGTTAACAGTAAGAATGCATAGCAGGTAGAAAAAGCATTGCAGAAAGCTACCCTACACCATGAGAACGTTTGCATAATTGCTAAGAGAAGTCTTGAATCTTTACACCCACAAAACAAATTCATTTCCTTCTAATCTTTGACAGGGTTCATATACCACAGATTTATACAAATGTCAGAGAAGTTCACATTTTAGCCAAGTAAGTTAGCTCACCTTAAGCTTTAATATGCATGAAAGTTATCCCAATGACTCAAGTGACCCTTTAGCTATGCTCTAATGATGTCCTACTCATCTGCCACATTCATCATCTGCTTTATAAGCAATGCAATACGGTGTAAATTGATGAGAATAGATTTCAGTTCAATAAGAGCAGATTAACTATCTGAACGCAGGAGATTAGTCAAGCACTCTGTGAATCAATCTAGCAATCAAAGGGTTAAAAGATTCCAACACACTATAAACTCTGTCTATCTCCAAAGCACACATTCCTGTCTCAACTTTTCATTACCGAGTATATCAAAAAGTCTAATTTTGAGTACCTTTTTATATTCCACATTGAGATTCTAAAATTTGATTTGTGTTCTGACTAAGGCAATAATCTAATAACGGCATTCTGCATTCTTTTTTTTTATTTTTTTTCCGTGGCCATCTGGTCTGTTTGAATAAACTAAGTGGACTCTTGACAGGGAGTAGAATATCATAAATGTCACAGTTAACATCCTTTCACTTTTCAATTATCATTAGTCTGGTGTGTGATTAACTGCAAGGTGCATGATGACTTTTTTGTAATAGATGCATTTTTAACGTCCACAAACATTGATCTTCATTATGTAAATAAGCACTATGCATTTTGTGTTTGTTTATAATTCGCCCAAATTAGGGAATATTTCGGCAGGAGAGGCATGTCTTTTAGAAGTCATATGCTGATGATTAATCACACGTAATGGACAGACAGCATGTGGGGTAAAGTAATTTCATACCAATCACAACCCATTATTTAAGATTGCTTTGACAGTCTGTCTTGTCTATCTCGTCATAGCTGCAGACTGTGAATTTATTTAGATAAAGAGGAATTTTAATACATTCAAACATTTCACAAAGACAAGATTATTTCACCTGATGCTGCACCATCACGAATGTTTATATATAGCTCACCTTTTTATTTTAATAGTTTTTGCAGCGGTGGTTCAGCGAGGACTGGGGAATTTAAATGAACAAAATATTACATTTTATAGACATTTTGACTGAAAGTCTTCTGTTTTGTCTTTTTATTAAGAGGACCGTGCTCGTAAATGGAAAGTAAGATGAGTGGGGAAGGAGAGAGAGAGGGAAACAAAGAGAAAGGTTAGAAGTTACACATAACCACAATCCCCAATTTCCAAAGTGTCCCCATGGGGTTTAGAAGCATGGATAATAGGGGGAGAGCGGAAGAAATTGATCTTTTAACCCCCCCAACTATAGGCAGACAGGCAGAAAGTACATCCAGCTATTACCCTACATGATGAGGTGATTCTGAACACCATTCGGCATAGAATGACATCATCTCTGTGAATTATGGAAAATAATCTGCAGAGTTTTCATAATATCCTTCTGTTAAAACAACAATAATAATGCACTGATTACATATCTATTCAATAGAGACATTTTGATTGATGGCTTTAGGATTAGAGCTTGGGACATACAGGGATAAGGTAATGTTTGGATAAGACATATTTAGGTTTAGGGATAGAGAGCAATCCCATTTGTTAGGGTAAACATCTCCACATGCTGTATATTATATTAATCGCCTGGCATTAAGTCATGTTAAAGTTAATGTCCACAGTATTGCCTCTTTTATATTAAGCACAAGCTATCACATAATACACACTTTATCTCTTGAGAATGATGGGCCCAGTCGCAGCTGCCACTCCTGTGACTGTGATAGCTAGGTCACTGTATGTGGTCATATATTTTGCTGTAATGACCAGTTTGCTTATGAGAACAATGTTGGCTGAAAGAATGTTGGACATTTTTAATTCACAGAGCTATTTTAATAGTGAAATATAATTTTCTATCTTACTAAAGCATGAACCATTATGTGTCCTCCGCTCTGTAACTAACACTTTTACGATATGCAGCACTTTCCTTACTTTAGTAAAATAAACAACATAAATATCTAAATTGAATACTAGTATCTATAGTTTGTATCTTAAACAATACAAAACAATCTTTTAAATGTATTATTCCATGTAGAAGCCCAGGTTTGTCTTTTTGAGCTTCAGAGTTATTTTTAATTGCCAGTAGTGCATTACTTACTTACTACATTAGATAGTTAATACATTGTTAAACACAGATCTCACCCGTCAAGCCATAAGACTTGCTTTCCCTTCACAAATCTCACATTTACAATGATGTTACTACTGCAAAGGATTCTGGGTGGGCATCACTGCAATGTGAAATTTTCAATCACAATTTTTCCCCACCATAACTTTCTTGGTTTCTACATTAGAAAATTATATATTTAACCTGGAAACAATGCATAACTTTTTAGGCAATTGTTTTTGTTAGCACTGATTATAATTGTTTACCCTAAAAATTGACTTATGTTCACTTTAATATCTTCATTATTCACCCAGTACGGTTTCTATTCTTGCATCTGTACCTTGTTTCTGCAAATGTTTATTGCTTTTACATTGCATTACGGTATAGAGTCATGTTCTTAATTTGCCTCTCCAGTAATATCATCAAATTATGATTTCTAGAAGTCCATTAAAATATTTTTAAACAGTATTTAAAACTATTTTATAGAGTATTTAACCGACAATATAGGGATTCACTAAACACTCCTCCAATTAGCCTTTATAGTTTTAAGTAATAATCAGATTTAGAATTCTAACATAATTGTATCAACATCAACATAATTGTATCAACAAACCACTGGCAATTTCCCTAATATTTTATTACTGTGTCAACATCCAGATTTCATTATAGTTCATACTAAAAGGAATTCTCCAAGTACCATAACTACAACAGACCACTTTAGTGTCCTTGCACCCATTCGGTGTAAGTAGTTAACTCTTATGCAAATGGTTTGACAGCTTACCTTTGTCTGTAGCCTGGAAGCTCCTGCAAGGAGCTTCTGTTACCTATTCTGAGGTATGCCTATGGCGTAGCATTTGCAGACGGTTTGACTACTTACACTGGGAGGGCAACAAAACACTGTTGGCACCATAACCACTACAGTTGCTTGAGTGCATATGTTGCTTGGAGTGTTCCTTTAACCCCTTAAGGACCAAACTTCTGGAATAAAAGGGAATCATGACGTGTCACACACGTCATGTGTCCTTAAGGGGTTAAGGTGTATGCACACAATAATAGATGGGTATTATTTTTGTCTCTTGGTATCAAATGAAATTCGCAATTTAAGAAATCTAATTAGTAACGTAATTTTACTGTGAAGATATCATTGAACACAATTGTAACCCTTTCACCCAAGCTATAATCCAGTTCGTGTGTCACACACAATGTGCTAAGCATTTTATTGTATTGTATGCATCCATGTTTTGTAACCCCTTGACCACCAGTACAGTTTATATCCATAATCTGCCTTGTGTTGAGTATGACTAAGTGAGTCTTCAAATATTACCTTCAGCTTGGTGCCACTTGGTGATAAAGACCTTTGTATATTCATTGATAGTGGGGCAACAATGTTGTCAGTGTTGAGCAAGATTTTAAGCTCACGGGCTATCTACCTATGCACTTTGTATAAAAGAGCTTAAATGGCTAGATTTCAGCTTACGGTACCTTTTGCTAAGCATTTTATTGTATTGTATGCATCCATGTTTTGTAACCCCTTGACCACCAGTACAGTTTATATCCATAATCTGCCTTGTGTTGAGTATGACTAAGTGAGTCTTCAAATATTACCTTCAGCTTGGTGCCACTTGGTGATAAAGACCTTTGTATATTCATTGATAGTGGGGCAACAATGTTGTCAGTGTTGAGCAAGATTTTAAGCTCACGGGCTATCTACCTATGCACTTTGTATAAAAGAGCTTAAATGGCTAGATTTCAGCTCTCTACCTTTTGTATTTGTGTGTGTATATTGTATGTTCTCCACTAATTGTACTGCGCTGCAGAATATGTTTGCGCTTTATAAATACCAGTAATAATAATAATAAGTAGAATGCACTCTAAAACAGACACTCCGAATGACCAGACCGGGCAATACAGATTCTTCTTGGCCTTTGTCAGTTTATCATAACAGAATAAGAAGCACAAACATCTCCAACAAATGCACACTGCCAGGAAACATTTAAGAACTTAAATTCACAGCACTAAAACTCAGCACTAACTAACTCACTTAGTTAACGGTAGGATGTCTTCCTCAACTGAACGACACATTGAATCCCTCCCATAACCAATCAATCACTCCCATACAATATGCTATTGTGTAACCTGTGGCCATATGAGGACGAGCAAAGTCATAAAAGAATTATGGGTGTTTTGGTTAAATACCAAATTGCATGTTGGATGGTACATTTAAAAGTGAATAGCTTCTGCTTATCTCTCTTCAGCTGGACCCGATTAGCAGAGTTCTCTGTTAATCTATTCCATTACTATTATTAAGCTAGATATAGTGGCCTTCACGTTAAAGTAAAGGTAGAAATTGCAGTAAAGGGGGGATAATATTAATGCAACAAAGTAATTCCAATTATTCCAGTCAGCTTGAAGTAATTTATTTGTAATAAAGTGTCAAAAGTTAGTGGAATGAGTGTATGCTGATAAGCTTATAATCATATAGAATGCGGCTTGGATCTATGAATATAAATATGGAATTATATCATCTTGTATTATACACATTAAATATCCTGGTTAAGCCAGATATGTGATGTCCACGTAATACGACTCTGGGATAAAAAAAAAAAAAATGATAATTAATATTGTTAATTTTAGGAGAAAATGGCATATTATTTCAAGTTCAATTTAGTTTTTTGAGAAAAAAAAAAACGAGCTTTGAAAATGATTCTTTGTGTGTGACGCTAAAGAATAACAAACATTAAAGGTGACAACTGAATGCCAACAGTAATTGTTTTTAAAATCCTGGAGGCATTTTTGGAAGCTGCATTCCCCCAAATTACATAAAGCTTCTTAAAAAGTATTTGATTTTTTTTTCTTCACATCTACTGCATGCGAAAAAGTGTTCCTGGTATGCAGTGGGAAGTGCCTACCGAAAGTGGTACAAGGAAGGACAACCAGTAAACCCAGTAAATATGTGCCGAATGCTAGTTCTACCCGAATGGTCCAATCACACAGAGGACTACTGAAGCTTAATTTTCTGGAAAACCTAATGCTGGCCATGATAAAAAGGTGTCAGAACACACAATCTCAGAGTTATGTATGGGGCTGTGTAGGCACAAACCAGTCAGAGTACCCATGATGACTCCTGCACATCACCTAAACCACCTTCACCTTCAGAACAGCACCACCTGGACTAACTGGAGTGATGGAAGAAGTGTGACTTGTCTAATGAATCATGTTTTCTTTTATATCAAGTGGATGGCTGGGAGTTTCTTTGTTTACCTGGAGAAGAGATGGAAGCAGTATTTACTATGAGAAGAAGGCAGAATAAAGGAAAAACTAATAAATAGCAAAATCTTTGAAATAGATTAAATGTATGTGTAAAAACAGAAAACCTTTAATACCTGAAGTATTTTCTAAATAAACTATTAATGAAAATGATACTCCGAGACTGATTGTCTTCTCCATATTTCCATAAAGTGCAGAATATAATTATATATTAATGTACACATTAAAATATAACAGAATCCTAGATTGTAGCATATACAAATTCATAACCTCTTCACCTACATGAAGATATTATGCTAGTAATAGTTAAAACTACCAATAAATAACAAAGCTTTCCTGCCTTAATATATACATACATGGTTTTCTGCACCAAAAACGTTATTAACAGTAATATAATTAAACCTAATTATTATTATTTATTCAGGTTAAAGAACATAAGCCTAACTTCCCTGTATTTCGTTTTTCTCAATATGTACCCTACTTCGGTTCAATGAGAAGGTATTTGTTTTTTTGTCTGCTCTGCTGTGTGACCTTCTTGTCTAAATCCTTGATATTTGTGTGTTCTACCTACAATTTTATGCACAATTAAGCCCTCGGTGAACTTTAAAGAAACAATACCATTTGTTATCTGAAACATAACATTAAAATAACATTCTTGCAGCATTTTATGCTATTGTGTTGGGTTTTAATTACTTTCTAATCATGAGGCAAAATCAACAACAAGTCACGATGACCTATTTGTGTAGATATTTTGTTTTCATAGTGTTTCAGATGCATTGCTTAAATATACAATACTGATACATGTGAAATATATCTAGAATATAAAAGCTGCTCTAATGTAACCTTGGATAATGACTCTTTTATTTGAATGAAATAATTTGTGCTGGTGATTTTGCTTTTACGAAACAAAGCTGCAAAATAGATCTATGGGAATTAAAAGTAGTTTTCTGGGAAGGTGATAAAAATGAGGAGAAATAATTACAATGTTAATGCATTTTGTATACAGATTTCTCCCTAAGGAAACCCAAATGCACTTAGAGCACTTTCTCATATTTTTATATGTCGAGTTACAAGGATCCTGAAATAATGGGAAACATGTTACAAATGTGTGTCCATCTTTGTCACCATAGACCCCATACTGCAGGCAGTCCATACAATCTCATCATTGTCAACAACAATTATAATGAATCCCAACATTCTTCAGCTGAGAGCATCTCATGCAACTCATGTAGACTTGGAGTTCATGTTTTTGCCTTGTTCTCATCTTGAAAGGTTACTCCAAGCACCATGACCATTTTTGTATGTGCAGTGTTTCACTATCAGGTGATTCGGGCTGAGGGGAGAGACTCGGTGATGGAAAGCAAGGTAACTTTTAGCTATATTCTTAAAACATTATTTTTTTTTTTTAGTGGAGTGACTTTAAACTGTCACAACCAGCAGATCATTCTTCACTGCCATAATTTTTTTTCTTTAATGCCTTAATCACTTACAGGAACACTGTAGAATACATATCTTTATTCCTAATGCTACATTTCTGATGTTCCTTAGAATTTTGCTCACCCATTCAAAAAATAAATAAATAGTAGAATAACTCACTGTTTATCTAGTGTCGAACTTTCCCTCCTCTTAGCGTTATGTCATCAAGCCAATGTTCCTCATAGAGTAGCATTGGGGAAATTTGGCCCATCAGTGATGCACCTAAGATTCTGCTATAGAGAATCATTGCATACTCTGATTCTCTATGTCATTGTATGTTAGGGTTTGAGAGCCAAAAACCACAGTGCGCTTTCAAGCATTCTAAATAATACGCTTTTGAGCTTTTGGGGCAATTAAGAAAGTGGAAACATATATAGACACTATAACAACTTAATCTAGATGCAGGCCTTTAATGCCCAATGATGGCATATACTGTTCTGCAATAAAAATACCCTCAGAGGTTATATACTGCTGGTACCAAGGAAGCCCTGGTATCAATAGAATATTGTTGTACTTAGAAGATGTAGCGGAATATCACAGGCTATTTTCCATATACAACACTTATTATGTAGCAGTTTAACTGCCATCTCTAACTCTGCAACATTTTGTGAGAGCTTGTTTTTTTTTTGCATTTTATACCTACTCATTGCAGTTTACTGGACATTTCTCAAATCTGACATGTGCCACTGTGATCAAACTCCCCAAGTTATGCTTAACAAACTCTTCTGAGAAAATCAAATTGCATAGTTATAGTGCCATATAAGAATTCTGATGTTGTTCAGTTTTTCATAGAAAAGACATTCCATAAATGAATGTGATGGGCCTATTCTGCATTTTGAGGCATTGTAGCAGTTTGACAGTTCAGATTACCCCATAAATGTATAGCATTTGTGAAAGTAGTCGCCACAGGATATTTCATATGTTATATTTTGAGTCTTATTATACAGCCAAGGCAATAAAGATACCCCAACCACTAAAAAACAAAGACAGCAAACCTACCAAAAAGTGTTATTATTATACAGCCATTTTAGCACAAATTTCTTTCACATTTTATTTAATTATTTTATTTTCACAATTTTTACATGCACATTGCAAACTAATTGCCATTTATTTTGTAAATTTTATATGTGCTGCTCTAATAAAAATCACCAAATCATATTCCGTAATATCTTCTGAATACCTGAATATCGTTGTATACCCTTGTCAAGTTTTTAGAAATTACAGAGCTGTATATATAACCCGCCAATTGCAGTTTATTAAAAAAAAAAAAATACAAATTAAAGATGGGTTTATGATGCATTTTGGGGCTATATAGTAGTGGAATGATTGTGGTATTTATTTTTTCAATGTTTAAGTACACATTGTGTTTCTCATGCTTTTTTAAATCTCATGTGTCTAATTGTTATAAAAGTATGTTAACTATACTCAGCATCATCTCCTGAATACAACAATAACCCATATATATATATATAAGTACACTGTCCCATCAACCCAAATACCTATTTCACACTTTTGATGCTCTTCTTCGCCCTATTAATCCCCCTCCTTCTACCACATTGTCTGCCACAAACTTTGCATCTCACTTCACTGAGAAGATCGCTACAATCAGAGAAGAGATTGCTAATTTCTCTCCTTCCCCTACCATTACATGACCTAACCCCACTCCCTCCACCATTTTACACTCATTCGCACCTGCTACAGCAGAAGAGGTTTCTGCTCTGCTCCGGTTCTCCTGCCCCACCACCTGTTCCCTCGATCCTATTCCTTCATATCTCATCCGCACTATGTCTCCCTCTCTTGCTCTTCCCCTCACTAAAATTTTCAATCCCTCCCTTTCCTCTGGCACATTTCCCTCACCCTTCAAACACGCAACTGTAACCCCAATTCTGAAAAAGCCCAGGCTTGACGCCAAATCCCCATCCAACTACCGCCCTATCTCGCTACTGCCATTTGCCTCCAAGATCCTCAAGAGAGTTGTGTACACCAGACTGACTGACTTTCTCGAAACCCACTCTCTGCTTGACCCCCTTCAGTCTGGATTCCGCGCTGGTAATTCTGTCGAAACAGCTGTGACCAAAGTATCCAACGATTTAATTGCTGCTAAATCTCACGGTCATTACTCTATCCTAATTCTCCTTGATATTTCTGCTGCCTTTGACACTGTAGATCATCAACATCAAATCTACCTGTCCTCTCCTGATGTCTCTCCACCTGTCTTGACTCTCTTCGATTTCCAAATGGATTGCTGCTCACTTCCTTAAACTCAACCGGTCCAAAACAGAACTTCTGGTCTTTCCTCCCTCAAGTGTTACTACCCCTGTGTCTGTCTCCCTCCAAGTCAACGGCACTACCATCACCTCTACCTCGCAGGCTCACTGCCTGGGTGTTATTTTTGACTCCAACCTCTCCTTCACCCCTCATATCCAATCAATCATCAAATCCTGTTGCTTCCATCTCAAAAACATAGCACACATCCGCCCCTATTTAACCCCGGATGCGGCTAAGGTGCTGGCCCATGCTCTTGTTCTCTCTCACCTGGACTACTGCAATACTCTTCTCAGTGGTCTTACGTGTTCCCAGATTGCACCACTGCAATCTATAATGAATGCGGCGGCGAGGCTCATTTTCCTGTCCGCCCGCACCTCTCACGCCTCCCCGCTCTGTCAGTCCCTGCATTGGCTTCCAGTTTGATATAGGGCTCAATTTAAAATTCTGGTGCTTGCTTTCAAGTCCCTACATAATGCTGCTCCAATCTACCTATCCTCCCTAATACACAAGTATGTCCCATCGAAGCCCCTACGCTCTGCCAAAGACCTACGTATATCCTCTGTCCGTACTCCCACCTCTAACGCTCACCTCCAAGACTTTACCAGGGCTGCACCTCTTCTGTGGAACTCCCTTCTCCGTAAGAATTTCACCCAGTCTCCACTCTTTCAAAAATTAATTGAAAACTCACTTCTTCAAGAAAGCATATCAATTAAACTGTTAGCAGGTTTTCATCCCCCACCCTCCATGACTCCGCTCCTGCAACTGTCAAAAATTACCTACTAAGCCCTCAGTGAATACTTTTCTAACAACCTACTTCGTACCCCTACTTATACTCTTTGTGTCACTATACCCCACTCCCTCTAGAATGTAATCTCATTGAGCAGGGCCCTCAGTCCTCTCTGTTCCTGTACGTCCAGTTGTCTGGTTACAATTACATGTCTGTTAGTCCACCCATTGTACAGCGCTACGGAGTCTGATGGCGCTATATAAATAATAAAATAATAATTATATATATATATCTTTGCAAAGTAACAATCTTAATCTTAATCCCAGTCTAAATCCTTAATCCTAAACTAAACCCGAATTAATTAATTTTCTCTGAAAAGACAGTGTTTACTGCAATAGGCCTGCAGGGTTGACTATACTCACCAGAACAATTACATTAAGTTGCAGTTGTTTTGGTGACTATAGTGTCCCGTTAAGGGATCTACGCAGTGCTGACTTTCAGCACTACATGCATCTTATCAAAAAATATGGGGCCACTAACAATTGCTCCAACTAACAAAGGGGAGCTCCAAGTGTCTATTTATACCGGGGCTTATAGGTATGAGCATGGATAACTCTACTCTCACTGCATTGCTGTCTACGAGGATTTAAATCCCCATTTAAAGTGTCACATGCACTCTGTGCTCTGCATGCAGCTCACCCGTCTATCTGGGGCCACTATAAATGGCCCCAGCTGATAGAGGGAAGCCCCATGTATCTATTGATATCTTGATTTAATAGTATGAGCATGAATTTAACTCTACTCTCACTGCATTGCTGACTTTGAGGATTTACATCCCAATTTATTGGTTTCCTGGTTGGTTTCCTGGTTATGAGGAGGGATGAGGAGGGATTTAACCCTGCTCACACTGCATTCTAGTCATAGGCATGGCAGCATCGACCATCATGTGGTTAAATATTGCATTAGAGTCTAGATAGTGATAGAGTAACCTGTACAAAATAAATGACTGAGTTCCTGGGGTTGGAATTAGACACTGACTTTTGAAATAGCCAGGAGAGACCTACTAAAGGACCCCATGAACATGTCAAGCTCTGCGAGCAAAGTATGTGCTATAGGCAACAGATAATAGCTCATCCCATATCTGGACTTATAGGTAAGCAGAAGCATAACTAGAAAAGTCTAAGTAGTTGCTGGAACTCTCCTAATTATATGGGGGGCTGGGGAGGGGGGGGGGGGAATTAAAGTGTTTGCAGAGGCACAGACCTATAGACATTGCCTGTCTTTCCCACCACTGTCTTTCATATAATAGTAGATTTATTTAATGATAGCACTGCACACATGTTCGATTTGTGTTTACAGGGCACTAAATATTGTAAGAACTGAGATGCTATTACTTGTAAGAAAGAAAACATCATGTTGATGGATAGATGGATGGGTCCTAAATCCAAAGACCTAATATATCTGTTATGATGTATCTAAATATTTTCCAGAAACAAGAAGCAAAGAAAAAATATTATAAACAATACATAATGCATTCATATCATTCCTTATTCAAATTACTATCATGTTTGGTGTCTAGTAAGTTCTAAGTAAGTCTACGTTTGTAACTCGCTGTTAGATTGATCATGTCGGCAGAGAGTGAAAGATTATCCTGGCCCAGTCCTGTTTATTTTTAGTAAATGGCACATACAAACACAATAAGCTACTAAAACATTGCTACTTATGGCTTACCATCATTGTGAAGGGGTTAAATAGGAATTCCCATGATACCTGAAGAGCTTTATATAGAGCTTCAATAAGATGGTAATGGACACTTTACCAGTGATTGTTCAAATCAGAGTAACGAGAGATCTGTAAATATCATATCTCTGATCCATTTACATTTCCTGAATATTTGTGCTGGATACTCCGCCGCTTGGTGACCCTTGCAAAACCCCTACAAGCCCCAAATCCACCCCTCACGCAAAAACATATTCTTGGGATATTTGATTGCATGCTAACAATAGTTAATATTTGATTTCATTGTAGCAGATTATTTTCAACCAGCTGAATCACAGACGTTTTAACAAATTATTTCCCCAGTTGACTTAAGAATAGACAGCAACTACGCAATAAGGGATCAGCAAAGAGACATTTGTACCAAACGCTGTAAGCCAACTGCAATCTACAGGAAAATGGCACATCTGGAACTCTGTCCTGTATCATTTCTTCTTACAATAATTCCGTGATATTACTGGGGCTTTTTTTTTCTACATTCAGAAGGCACTTACAAATATCCTTAGTACACACGGTCCATTTCTCAGCAACACCATGATCATGAACCAAGGCAGAAAGCTGGAAAAAACGGAATCAAAGGCTAAATACGATATCTGAAATGCATTGCCTTTCCACATCATTACCACTTTATATTACAACTCCTACATACATCGAGTAATAGGCAATCCGTAAAATCCTGATGTGACTTGTAAAATTTGATTGGCTGAACATAAGATTAATGCATTTCTTTTAACCTTCATTACCTTCATTTTCATCTTTAAAAAGACACTTCCTTCATCAAAAGTAGTTACTATTAATGAAGAAATAAAAAAATAAAAAAAATGAAAAGATTACATCTTATGTGATTGCTTGGGTTTAACTTAACACATTTCTTTACATATATGCTTTTTGTAGCTTGAAACAACTGAATATTCATGCAAATAATAATGCAAATAAATAATATGTAGTAATTCTCAGCCCAGATATAATTTGTAATGATGTCACTCACTCCTTAAGATAACTATATTTTAAGAGGAATATATTGAAATTAAAAAAAAAGTTAGTGCTTAGTAATTTATGTTTATCTGCTATTTTAATGAGTCATCTAGATTCTGTGTAATAATTAAAAGCCCGGAAGATATCTGATTCAATTAAAAGCTTAAATGCAGGGCTTTAAAAAGCTCATCGATTTATTTAATTAATTTTAAATAGTTTTTAGCAGAAAAAAAAAAACTAAACATAAAAGGAGAGTTTAACAACGCCAAAGTTTTGGCTATTCAAAGAGTTTTCTGTGCTACAGTGAAAAATGTATTCTTTTGATTCGAAAAGCATTACAGTCACACAAAAATAAAAAAAGAACTGGAAAAGAAGAATTAAAAACTCAAGGTTGTGAACATTTTTAAAATGTGACAGAACATTAAAAAAACATAAGGATCTGTTGTGTTGTGTACATCAGGGCTCGTGTTTGCAAGGATCCTGTCACGTTACATGACATGTAGAGAATTATTTTAGAGAAATCTGAAAATGCGTTGGTAGGGGTGAAGTGAGGTTTTGTTGATTAGGTTAGTTCTTCTCAAAGGTCTTGATACTATGTGTATTTAGTGATAGAAGTCATAGGCATTTTGCTTCTAGGTGTTAATATGTTACATGAAAGTATGCATGGTGTATTTAAGCAGCTATATTGTATTAACAAGTTTATTTACTAAACTCCAATAATACAAAAATAAAATAAATTAAAATAGCTGAGCTGTAAGTATAGAATTCATCTGTTGTGGTTATGTTTCCAACATGTTGCCAATCAGATTTCAATGCACTACCATTCAAAATGTGGTGAATGCATCTGATAACACAGGCATTCAACTCAACATTTCTTATCAAAGAGCATTTACTTCAACAGGAAACGCAATGCCACAATACAAATAATCTGCTTACAGAATCAAGGTCATTGTCCCATGAACACATATGCATAATATCTGAAAGACATGACTTCTCCACCGGATAAATGATAACCACCATTAAAAAGCATTGCAAGACTGCGATATTTCATATCGAGCTACACGCATGAAGTATGAACCGAACCATAAAAATTGTACATAGTTACTAGACTAGTGAAGGGATGTGAGCTTTGCGTCACTCTGAATCTACTTAAATAGGAACTACAACCAGGAAATAAGAGCTTTGTTCCAATGGGAATATGGAGGTATTATAACCAATCACCATTTATACTTACGTTGTACGAATAATATTTGAAATAATGCCAGAGATTCTAAGATAAGATTTTAGTAGCACAATATCCTCATTATCATTGGAACACATATATTACCCGCAAACAACTTGCCAATTCAGCCTAAAGAATTGTCTCTTTTTAATGTTTGACACATTTCTCAACTTAACAGTTAGATCTGTTATTCTGAAAATTGTGGAGTGATTCCAAAACCATGTTCTTAATCTCAAAAAACATGTTAGCGGATACATTTAGTAAGATTCTAAATATAACATTCAAAAATGACTCCTCAATTATTCCTGTTCCATATAGAATTTCCAACTATAAGTAAACCATTAAAACTCCTAATTATACACATGCTAATGGCAACTAAAATCTGCATTGCAAGATTCTGAAGGTCAGATAAGATTCCGACATGAAAGGAAATCGAACATCAGATTATATACCAACAACAAAATGGAAAAACAGAAATATGGAGCTATTAGAATTATATAAGAAAATCTTGGAACCTTGGACAGTGAACTTAGATACTAATCATTAGGGATAGAAATACTACAAAACTGCCCTAGCCCAGGTAGAAGAAAAGATAAAGGAAGAAACGAAAGAGGTCACCCCTCCTCCCCCCTAACAACTCTGGAAAAGTTTGTACTATGTGTTTTTATGTAATTGAATATACGATTGTACATTAACATATTTTCTGTCTGTTTTACATTTTCTACTTATTCTTTTTGCACTATTTGTGCGAAAGACAGAGCTGCCCAATAGACAGAAGACTCTATATTTAAAATATACTGTTTGTTGAGACTTATATTTATTCAAAAATGATGTTCTATTAACACAAAAAAAAATATTCAAGCAAAGACTGACTATAGGAAAGCCTTGTTTCCTAATATATAACATATTTACCAAAATGTGCTAAGGTGCTTAATATATATATAACATATTTACCAAAATGTGCTAAGGTGCTTAATATATATATATATATTAAGCACCTTAGCACATTTTGGTAAATATGTTATATATTAGGAAACAAGGCTTTCCTATAGTCAGTCTTTGCTTGACTAAGCACTATATATATGTGCTTAGTTATTAAAAGTGCATAAAAATAGCTGCACTCACTTAAAATGATCAATACAATGCTCCAAAAGATTTTTTAAAACCATCTACAAGTATTTCACTTGAAATGAACAAAAAATAAAGACATTATCGATATTTATATATCCAAGTTACAAGATCTGCTAGAGAAACACTTTTCTAACAAATCTAAAAAAATAAAAAAAGTTCTTCATAGTGCAGTATATCTGTGTATTATTGATGCCTTATTACATTTCTAAATTTATGCACTCACAATTGCCAGAGCTATGTCAAACGGACTTGATATATTACAGAGTAGTTTATATCCTTCTTCCAATAAAAAAATAATTCTGAAGTAATGTAAAGCAGAAAGAGAGCCCAGTGGTCCTAAATAGTGTAATTTTGCTAAACTTTAATCTGTAATAAACAGTTAAAAACTCTTACATTGTATAATAATGCTTAAGACACACAAAAGGTTACATTTGATAATACAGGGGAAACCAAACTTCTCTTTGTGGTAGCTTGACAAATTCACAATTCTCATTCCTACAACATTTAACCAATTACCTTACAAAGGTGTCTTCTACCCTCATCTTTTTTTTGAGAAATGTGGAAAGCTATTTTTTTCAGTCTTTAATACAGTTTTACATACATACAATACAGTTATACAATTTTCTTGTTCTTTAGAACTATGGCCTTTCTGGTGAGAGAGCTATTGAATCATATGAATTATATCGGAGTTTATGTATGGAGAGATAATGTACACACATAAAAACAAAACCATTGTACATAATGATGGCTTGGAGTGACACAATTCATCAACCCTGTTTCCTTTAGCTATTGTTTGCCCAGAAGGGATCATAGATAAAGAAAGATCTATAAATAATTATCTGATAAGAATGAATTGCTAGGGTCTGGTATAAATAAACACAGGGTGATCGTAAGCAAGGCCAAATGAAATGAGTAACGTCAAAGGGGTGATTACAGGATCCTGAATATAAGAGAAATGTGGCATACACTGTTGGAAAATACTGCAATACTTTTGAAATATTGTGTCATAAAGATGATAAAATAGCATTTAAAATATTACTGGAAGTCGACTTGTCACATTTAAACCTTTATTAATCAAAATGATTTGAAATGGTCTGTACATTAAAATAAAATAAATTAAAAATGGTCAATTTATTGGTAGCATCAGTTCACTTACCCTTACATAGGACCGCAGTAATCACCAACTACTGAAGTAGATCAATTACCCTAATGTGACGCTGTCGGACAAATTCACAGCAGTAATTCACTTACACTATGGTGACTTAGAGAAGTGTACTTACCAAATGTCATATTCGATGCAACAGCTCACTTAATATCATATGACTGAAATTACAAAATATATATAAAAAATAAAAACATGTGTACTACAATTGGTAGTGGATATGACGGAGACTGCTATATATGCCAACTACCAGAACCCCTGCAACAGCTTACTTGATATCATATGACTGAGAATAAAAAAATTGACAGCTGTGTATTCATAGCAACATCCAGCTTGTCATCTGTGACCAGTGTTTTACCCAAAGCCATGTTCCAGGTAGCTACCTACTTGCAGTGAGAATAGTAATATTAGTATTAGGAAAATAGTATTGGAGGAAATAAATGTAAAAAAAAAAAATATATGACCAGCTCTGACCTAGTAGTAATGGTATTAGGGTAATTGGAAAAGGAATAGAAATTTATTTGATGCCGTATGTTTTGAGTAACAGAACAAGGTAACAATAATTGAATGGTTAATTGAGATATGCTACTAAGGGTAAAAGCCACATATGGTATTGGTAAGAGTGAGAAACAAAAATATAATGTTGAATTTTATAACCTCTAGATACATAACAGATGGAACATTTTATTATTATTAGACAAGTTAGATTCCTGAAAATCAAGGGTAGAAATGTGTTTAGTAAGCATATCATACAATCTATAGCAAGGATGTCAAACTCGCGGCCCACAATAAATTTCATTGTGCCCGGCCAAACGGGGGGGTGGGGGCGGGGGGGCAGAGCAGAGCAGAGCCGACACTTTCAACACCTTGTGCGTCGGCACTGTGAGAGAAACAGCAGCCTACCAGAGCAGGAGGAGATAGGTATGAATGAAAGGGGTAGGAGGGAGACATGGGTGGGAGAGATAGGAATGGAAAGGGGGTGGGATATATGAATTGAAGGGTTAGGGAGAGAGATTTGGATGGAATGGGTAGGGTGAGATATGGAACGGATGGAGAAATGGGGGAGAGATATGGGGGTGAGATATGAAAGGGTGAGATATATGGAAGGGAGAGATGTGGGGAGGATATGGAAGGGAGGGAGAGATGTGGGGGAGAGATATGAAAGGGAGGGAGAGATTGGGGGAGAGCTATGGAAGGGAGAGAAAGATGTGAGGGGAGATATAAAATGGAGGGAGAGATTGGGGGAGAGATATGAAAGGGAGGGAGAGATGTGGGGGAGAGATATGGAAAGGGGAGATAGATGTGGGGGAGATATACGGAATGGAGGGGAAGATATGGGGGAGAGATATAGAAGGGAGGGAAAGATAATGGAGGGAGAGATGTGGTGGAGAGATATGGAAGGAAGGGAGAGATGGGGGAAAGATATGGAAGGGAGCGAGAGAAATAGAAGGGAGGGAGAGATGTGCGGGAGAGAGAGATTGTGGGAAAGATATGGAAGGGAGGGAGACATGGATGGAAGGTGGGAGACATACATGGGGAGAGACATGGAGGGAAACAGACATTGATGGAATGGGGAAGAGAGACATGGAAGGTAGGGGAACAGAGACATGAATGGAAGGAGGTAAGAAGAGACATGGATGGAAGGGGGTAAGAAGAGACATGGTTGGAAGGGAGGGTAGAAGCGAGCTGAGTGGAGTGTGCAGCCACACATTATTCTGCCTGGAGATTGCAGAAGGACTAGGGAGTGAGCGTAGTGGACAGTGCGGCTACCTACCTGGCTGAGACTGCAGTTTGCAGAGGAACTGAGGGAGCGATCGGAGCAGACACTTCAGACAGTGGCATTACTACTGAGATAGTAAGTTGGAGTAACTTGAGGTGAAGCTTTTGAGTGAATTATATGACTGTACCCAGGATTACATATTATTTCATGGGAATGATAGACATAAGTTTAGTTTGGTTTTTTTGTGTGCGGCCCACATAAACTTGAGCCTTGTTTATTTGGTCTGAGTTAGCCTTTGAGTTTGACATGATTGATCTATAGTAACTTGTGTGCTGTAGGAGACACATGGCATAGAAGAGGATGTAGGAAATGGTTGAATTCTAAAGAATTCTTCCAGTCTAGATATTGAACCACTGCAATAGGCAATAGTTGATTGGCAGCCCCTAACACTCTCAAATGTTGTAGTATAATGCATAAAACAATCCAGACACTTGTGAATGTAGCACCTCAGTGACCAGAAAACATGTTTATTCTGACTAATTTCCCATCAAATGGCAATAATGAAACATATTCTCGAGGGCTGCACCATTCCTGTGGAACTCGCTTCCCTCCTCGTTAGATGCTCACCCAGTCTCCACTCCTTCAAAAAATCATTAAAAACCCACTTCTTCATAAAAGCGTATCAATTAAACTCTTAATAGCTCCCAACTGATTCCTCTTCTGCAACTGTCACTAGTCTAATACTATCCTTACCTTTTGTGTCATTTTACCCCACTCCCTCTAGCATGTAAGCTCATTGAGCAGGGCCCTCAACCCCTCTGTTCCTGTGTGTCCAACTTGTCTGGTTACAACTACATGTCTGTTCATCCACCCATTGTAAAGCGCTGCGGAATTTGACGGTGCTCTATAAGTAATATAATAATAATAATATTATGATCTATTGCAGTGACTGAGTCTTGCTTGTTGTAGCTGGTGAGACAAACCAGCACATACAACTCGAGCTACAATATCTCAGAGTTATGAGAATAATTCCAGACAGGTAAGTATGCATGATCTTGTAAGTGCTAAATGTTGAGAGACATTCTATTTGTTTTCATTGTGATAGGTATTTTGCCCTCACTTTGCCCCAGAAACGCATTTGCTTATGCCTTAATCTTCCCCTATACATTAGTGCCATATCTACTATGATTGCCGTTATGTCCATGGTCAGCACATAGATAATATAATCATGCAGTACAATTGGCTAGATGAGTTTATAAAACTGATTTAGGTCCATACTTCCTTATAGAGAATCGTAGATTCCACTCATGAGTTTGTAACTGAGGATGCTCTTTGTGAAAATTGTGCTAGTACTGTCCAATATTTCCTAGAGTAGGACCATTGATATGTATTTATTTATTTATAAAATATTTTACCACGAAAGATACATTGAGATTTCTCTCATTTTCAAGTATGTCCTGGGGTTAGCTGATGCTAACAAATTGCTCCCGGATGCCTATGCAATATCTTCTTTAAGCTCCACATTCCATAGTCTGGTTTTATTTGTCCCTTTTTTAATAAAGTAGCCAATAAAAGTTACATTATATCTGCCTAGTGACAGTCATTCTCAAATGTCCTCCATTGTGATTTTTCAATTGTTGTTTTTAAATTATTTATAGAAAAATTTCAAAATACAAATAGACAAATTTCTAGTATTTATATATTTGTTTAAAAGATGCACAATGAAATATACAACAATGTGTAAATACGTGTATGAGTACATCTTAAGAAACACACTGATTTTAAGAATCTAAATAATAGAAAAATGCTGACACTGTTAGATTTCAATATAAAAGATCAGTTAGAAAATGTAAAAGCATAAGTGTTAGATACAATCCAGCAAAATACATCTCTGAAGCTCAAAGATTTGGAAAGCTAAACTGTAAGTGGTAATTTCGATGATATGAGAGGTCTGGAAATTATACATAAAGCTGTATGAAACTCCAAATTATATATGTTATCACAATCCCTCTCAATGGCTAAACACAAGAAGTGCAAGATTCTGCTCTTAAGCTAAAAAAATAACCACTTCTGCATTCTTTCATGTTTTTTTTTCTTTATTGAAATTTGATGTAGCCCCTAAATGGAAGTGCTATGTCTCAACTTCTACAGACTTTTCAAGACCAGGGCTGGTTATGTGACTACTTCATTGCTGACCGAAGACTAACTTTGATTATCTAACCTCTACTCCCATGGAAAACCAGGTGGACGGAAATTTTAACAGTGAATTATTCACTAAAGTGCATAGTTTACCAAGGCTGTTATTCTCCTCGAGTGACATCCATTGGTGCTCTCACCCAATCATGGTTTTCATGATTACCTTAAATGAGAAAAAGAGGCGTTTACTTCCCAAGCATACCAACACATTCTTTTAGGTGGATTCTTGGAATGGGGAGAAAGGGAGGCAGAGAGAAGGCCAAAAGCAGGAATCTAGAACCATAACATTACTAAATAAGATTGTTTTGGCATATTAATTTATGAAGGTGTTTTGTTTACTTGTGTATTTATTTTAATATAATTCTACAAACAATATCTGCAAAAGACTAAACCATTTTATAGTTAGTAATAAGTGTGCTCTTTCATTCTTATATTACATCACTTAATTTTACCTTGATTCTGTGCATGCCATTACTGGGAACTTGTACTTGACATTCCACATGTCTGAGTTTTCACATTGATACATCTTAATGCATTACAAAGAACACAAAATTATTTTTGGGATCCTATGGCATGCTCTATACGCAGACTGTTCCATTTGTGGGGGCATTCAGGATTCTGTGACTAACGGTTTTAGTTTCTGGCACTGCAAAAGAAAATAATCTCAGGGACGCTTAGGTGGTCAGCTACAAATGTTCCAAAAATATATTCCAAAAAAGGTATATAACATGAACATAGTTCTACATAGATAGTGACCTCTCAGGCCATCTTTCCTCAGGCTGCGTGAGGAAATGTAGATATCCCCAAAAAAACTAAAATGTTACATTTTAACAAATCAAGAACTGGAGTTTATAGTAAATATATTTCAGCAATATTTAATGAAAAAGAAAATATTTAAAGTGGAAACAGTGACACTCCTACATTGCCGAACATGTTTATGTTTGTCCCAGTTCATACCGCAGTTTTATATCTAACAAGACCGATTCTTCAAGAATAGACTATAAAATACCAAATACATATAATTACATCAGTAATAGTAATAACAATATTTAAAGGCTAAAGCAGTAGATAGCATAATTCAGGGCATAATTTGTATAGCAGGGATAGACAACAAAGTTTCTTGGAAAGAAATCTATAGTTTTTGCAATAAAATATGCAATTATTATAATAGGAAATGAAAAAGGGATTACAATAAATGTTTTTCCTGCAGAGATAATCCTGAGGAATTATACCACAATGCCCAGTAGCAAAACAAATTATCCAAATTACGTATAATTAGGTGTAATTTTAAACAAAATTTCATTTTCTGTTTTATGTAGGTGCCAATTAGTGTAAAAGCAGAGTCTGGTTGTTATACACATGAAAATAGGTTACTTTTCTAAATCTAGTCTAAATTATGCTCTTTATTTTATATCATTAGGGTTTAATAAAATATAGTCCAAACACAATACCTTGACAATTTGCTACTTTTCTAGTAACCTGTTTAATCCAAGTGATAATCAAAATTAAATGGGAACCCTGACAAAATTCATCAATGCTGGCATGGATTTAAAGGAACTTTGTCTTCTATTGTAACATCTGAATGGCTTTATACATGCACTACAAAAATCACCTTTACAACTACTCCTAAACTGGTCTTCAAAGACACTGTAATATTACATAAATCATCCCAGGCTGTAGAGGCACTTACTTGGATAATATGTGACTAGGTGGCTTGAAATTAAAAATAGAGTAATGTAATAAAACCTAATTATTATTTAATAGAGTCATTTATTCTACCACCAAAAATGCATCTGACAACTGATGAATAGTGCTACAACACCTATATATGAACATCGTCCAGGAGGAAGAGATAGAGAACTTGGGCTCACAATAGGGCATGTGTCTACAAATGTAAGATTAATGGCCAACTACCATGTGTATATTGCAGATGCCTAATTCTACTCAAGCTGATCAAAATATTGTATGTTGACGTTAAGCCAATATCCAGTCATACTTTTTGAATTTTGCTAGCATATGGGGAAAACTGCATCCTTAAAAGATCTAGCAAGTTCCTAAGAAACATAAATAAGTAGACTGTGTTTCCATGGGGTTTCTTGGTTATTCTAATCTATTTGTAATCTAATGGGTCCAAACCCAAGGGGGAATTGGTACCACCTACACTGACCAACTCCCTTTTTTAATGTTTCAAAACAAGGGTGTATACTTCTAAATTTGCTTCATATCTTGTGCTGTAACTCTGTACTATTATGTGTTGTATTTTTTACTCTTTACATGTTACAACATTGGGGTGGATTTTCTAATTCAATGTGAAGCTTATAGTAAAATGCTCAAGATATCTACCAATATCTATCTATCTATCGTCCAGATGTTTTGGACTACACCTCCCATGATGCTTTGCCAGCATTATGGGAAGAAGAGCATTATGCGGGATGTAGTCCACAACATCTGTGGTGCCGAAGGTTGCCTATCCCTGATCCTCATAGGCTCTTTGTATTATTGTTAAATTAGCCTGAAAAATAAAATCATATGGCCCACTGACTAATACCATCAGCACAACTTTATTTCCAGGTTAAAGTAGAACTTAAGGACTTACAAGATACAAATCTGAATATGTATGTCCAAGTCTCACAAAGTTCGCATGGACTTCATGGCAGAGATCAAAGGTCATCCCAATTGTTGTTTCTAAGTTGGTGCCAGTCAGAACAATTGGGAAGATGCGAGTTCTGAAACCCTTTGTCTTAACAATGACTTTTCATGGAGCAAACATGTTGATGGTGGCTGCGATTTTTGGCATTGTGGATCTATCATACTAGTGTCGGGCTTTAATTGTACAAACAAATAAAAAATTATTTAGAACCAAGCCATAAAGAATAATGTGAATCCACTAGTAGGAGAACTTTTTGAAGCTTTAAATCTTTAAAAATTAGAACTTGAAAATAAAAATTTGGAATACAATGGAATTAAGTTATTATGGTGTGAGGAAGTCCCTGGATGATAGTTTTTGGTTAAACCATTAAGGAACTGTTTAACTCCAAAGCATTCAATATCATTGGAATTTCATTCCAATTAAGTAGTTATGGTACCCGTAGTGTTCCTTGAATACAATGTATTTTTTTACCACCTGTATGTACCACATTGCCACATGGTATGAGATTAACTGATCCTTTCATCATGCTCTCAACTAAGAATTAGTTGCACAGCTATTATTTATGTATTGTATTGAACCCCATGTACTTCATAAAGTATGTTCATTCACACTCTCCCAAACTCCAATAAGGTTGGGTGAATTATAGCCCACTCGTACAGTACGTTCATTTGTACTTTCCTGAAATCTAACTAGGTCTTGAGAAATAAAGCACTTCGTCGTTTGCATACCCAAACATCAGTCAAGACTTGATGAAGGGTACAACAGGAATGTTTTATTATAGTCAGATGGCCCACTTTTATACACAGACCCCCAGTAGGGGGTCTTTAGCAAAAATATAGGTAAAAACCGCCAAGGCGTCTCTGTGTATTGGTGATGAATGATTTTAAGTTACTTAAACTAATTATCTAAAGTTTTGACCGACCGCACACGTGTCGTCTGCCCAATAATTCCAGAAGAAAAGTGGTAGCAGTCGGTCACTTTAGGGAGTAGCAAAACTAACAAAATACTGAGCAGTTCCCCTTGCTCAGAGATAGCGATTGTTTGTCTAGTTTGCGTGTACCTTTCCACCGAATAGCGATCTCCTGGATTGTCAGGAACAGAATCAGGCGGTGGTACAAAGTTACCGGTGTTCGAGAGTCATAGTTTCCAGGTTTGAGTTCCAGACACTCAACAACCAAGTACCGCTGCCTGTGTTTGGTAGACAAGATGGCTGCTGTTTTCCAGCGCACGTGTCTTTCGGTTATATGAATGGCGACCGTCCAGAGAGAGCACTTAACTTTGTAATTACTTTGAAGATAATGAGCGTGGTGGTGGTCTGTGTTCAGTAGAGAGAACTACAGAATAAAGGGGAACATAACTTGGGCTTAGGAGAATCACAGGGTTTTCAGGGTAGTTTTTCTCAAGTATGTATTTATTATTAGTGAATTGTTTACACAATCATTTGTAGTGACTTATTTGTAATACTGATTATAGCATTTGGCTACATAATATATTTTATTTTCTTATATAAGTAACACATTTTTTTTTTTTTCACTTTTCCGGATAATGAAAAAGTACATGAATCATAAAAACCTACATAATTTGCATAATAACACAAAGCACTGAATTATTAGCAGTTGCATTCTATACTTTGTCAGCAAATTAAATTTGTGTTTAGAGCTTGGAAAGAATGGAATTCACTTTATTGAAAAACAATCTAATATGTTGCACATTTACCTATTACAGTCCTTGTTATTCCAATAATTAAAACATAAAACTGGATCAG
The DNA here is from genome assembly GCF_036172605.1 of Pelobates fuscus. Classification (NCBI taxonomy): domain Eukaryota; kingdom Metazoa; phylum Chordata; class Amphibia; order Anura; family Pelobatidae; genus Pelobates; species Pelobates fuscus. Next base: position 25,776,556 of record NC_086320.1, read on the forward strand.
AAAATCCTTTATTCCTTTAGTTTATTTTAATTTGCAATCTGTTGTGAAGGGCATAAAATATTAATTAGATGGCAAATACAGACAGATTTTTCAGATGAAAGCCGTGCAATATGTTTGGATATGAGAAAGTCAAACATATTTGTGCTCGGATTGAATTTCCGAAAGAAGAATTATATATCATGGGATTTACATTACACTTTTCATAAAACTCCTTGAGAATAGGCGTTCTTACCGAAATATACCCTTTTTTTAAATTGTGCCTATTCACTAAACAGTGAGTTAGAGTAACTTAAATAAACACTATAGTATTAGGAATACAAACATATATTCCTGACAATATAGTTGTAAATGTGCTGTTTTGATTTCCGTCCCTTCTTGCCCTCTATTAAAAAGGTTTTTTTACTCACCTTATTTCCCGCACCGTGCCAGTCTTGTTGCGGCTGGCCCCTGCCCTGCTCAATATCCACAGATGAGATCAGCAAATCTGACGATCTCAACCAATCCAAAGCTTTCCCATAGGGAATCATTGGGAGGCTATTGTGCATGCACCAAACACCATGCTGCACCAATCAGCATCTCCTCATAGAGATGCATTGAATCAGTTATGAATCAGCTTTCAGTGCGTCAATGCAGAGCGTTGGGACTCTGAACGTCTGTGCTGCCTAGTGTGACTTATTTGACCACATATTGTGAATCTTCTTTGAGTGGTCTGAGAAAAGGTAGCATACTGTAAGTTTTAAAAGTGTATTTGTAAAAGGGCATTCTGACACACATTTGCAATTGCACTTTGCACTTTTATGTATATATTATATTACTGCATTAGCACTTTGATAGTGCTATATAAGGGTTATTTTGCACTTTATTAAGTCATTGAATTATTGCACAAAAACTGTTTGGGTTTTCACTGATAATTTTGGCCTTAAAGACACAGCACACCTTTTACTTCTATTTTCTTTTTTACATTAAAGACCCTGCAGGGACAGGCGGTAGACACCATAACAACTTCAATAAGCTGTAGTTCTGGGGACTATGGGTTGCAAAGTGAGTTGCAAACAATAGGCTAAAAAAGCAGAGTTGGGAAAAATCCCAAATCATGTAAAATTACCAACTGGAACTAAAATATTAAAGTCAGTGTTCCAGATTCCACACATTGCTTTTTAGTAAGCAGAACCCCAACATATTTGATTCTATTTTGACTAACCCTTTGTGTGCCAGAGTGATGGGTATTGTCTTTTGTAAGTCTATTGTTTTGTTCTCAAATGGTTACATTCAAATGCAAGTCACTCAAGTGCAAATAATGAGTTTTAATCCAAACTGTTCATGGCCAGTTAATCATAATGTATGCAGATTTCTAACCAATCATATCACACTAGATACACGTTATTACATTTTTATACTTAAGAACAGAATGTAACGAGGCAATGCCTGAAAATATTCAAGAATTGCTGGAAGTTCTCATAACAGTTCTGTAAATCCTCTTGGATGACTTAGTATAGAATAATTTATGGCGCACGTTAGTGGCCGCACAAGAAATACATCTTCTGAAATGTAGTCCTACTTAATATCGTGTTGCCAAGATTAATGACAATATGTTAAGCAGTGATTGGAATATAAGTTATATAAATTGAAGAAAATGCATTTATTTTATGAATTCTACATTTTCCTTTCAAACATGATTGGTAGGACTCGAAGATTAAATGTAACAGAAAACGCTGAATTATGTACTTGAGGTTGAAATAGAGTGTTATCAGGGATATTAGTTAGATGTACTTCTCACATTCATTTTGGGTTTTTATTGCTTTCATTCTGTAAATGTTGGAATATGGGCAGAGGTGTTGTCAAATACAAGCCATAGAATTAAGTATATTGTAGAAAAGAGTAGTAAATAATAAAGATATCGAGCTGGTGTCAAGAATGTTTTTCCTGGTACCTAGATGGATGATGAAAACTTGTGAGTTGGAAGGAAGAGTTAAATGTTCTTCCTTTGAAACAATTGCGTGATTGTTTACCAACCCTGGTACTACAGTTTTCGTGAACTACATTACCCATAATGCTCACACAGCTTGCACTGCTATGTAACTATGTAACAACAACACAGCAAGTAGCATTCCTAAAAATGAACACTTCTCTTTCCCCTCACCAAATGTACATACAGGATACAGCATAATATTATAATTATTGGATATACCGTAGTTATTTGTTACTATAAATGCAACATATTCTGTAGCACTGTGCAACATGAAAATGACGTCTGCGGGTTGTAGCGAGAAAACAATGAGCTTACACTTTATAGAAAGTGATATTTAGTTATAGCACAGGTAATCAAACAAAATAACCAAAAGAAACATGGATTGCCCTGTTACTAACGCTATTCAGCATCTGCATAAATGTGAAACTTGTGAAAACAGTGGGGTAAGGAAATGAAGAGAGTGTAGAAATTTGTGTGAGAAGATATTAGGTGCACTGTAAAATGGAGAGCTGTTAAATGTCCCTAAAAAAAGTGGGTTTTTTTGGCAGTTCCAAGCTATATATGTGTGGACATGTTATAGATCCTCATTCATGTTGGTTATTTGGAATAAGACATTCACATACACAGAAGTGTGCGTTTATTCATTTATCAGCAAATTAACACGTCCTTTCTAAAATGTGAAGATTTTCATGGAAAGAAATAAACTGTATGTCTATTCAACAATGACCCCCTAAAGTGAAAAGGTTTTTATACGGCTCTTGATTACTCTAAAATATTTTTGGCTGAAAGAAAACAGGAACATTTTCTTTTTCACCAACAATGAGTTGATGCAGACAAACAAACGTGAGAAAGAAATGCCTCTACCACATAGTGATGGAATAAATATGTGAATTAAATGACTCTCTTGGTTTACTCAGCATGCCTAATCCATAGTTCCTCTTGTTCTAAATATACAAAATCACGCCAGCAGGGCGCCATGACGTGTGGACGTGCGTACGTAGGCTCGCCGGGATGACGGAGTAGGAGGGGGAGCCTGCCATGCACTGCCGAGGCAGCCGCGTCTGAAATGCCTCTCTCTGCCGTGTAAGTGAATGACTACATAAAGTGTCTCTCTCCCTAATTGATCGTCTACAGGAAGGTTTGGCGGCGAAAGTTTTGCGGCAAAAGAAAAAGAAATACACACTACTTGACTCAAAGTTCGAAACTATACGCTCAGGGTTCTGAGCGCTCCACTCCGAATTAATTAATTGTTTCTTCTCTACTCCGCAAGTTTACGGAAGTGTCGTTTGGAGAGAGACACGTGTGTTTCCCTACAAACGCCAGGAACAACATGGTGAAGTAGATTCCTCCACTTTATAAATTAATCCTTCACACTCTGGCTGGTTTTTTTTGCGGCACTAAGTGTAACCATACATTGTAAACTGGTGAAATTAAACTAAAATTTAAATTGGTGACATTTATATTCCGTGGCCTTCATTTAGGCCAAGTGTACAATATCTCTTATATATATATATATAAGTGGAATACCGGGGACAGTGGAATATAACTTGAATTTCACAAAAGAAACTAAAAGAAGGGAGAGAGAAAGAAGCAAAACAAAAGGAGAAGGAAAGAAAGGGAGAGGGAGGGTAAAAAAGGGCAAGAAAAAGAGAAACAACGTAAAGCAAAGTGGCTCCAGTGATCTTGATTTAGTTGTGGCGCTCATATCTGTGCAAACAGGGCCTGAAGGCTAAAAGAAATAGAATACCTAATTATACCACACTAAATAGAAAGAATCAAGACAACACTAAAAAGAAAGGAAGAAAAAGAGGGAAGAGAAAGAAGGAAAAAAAGAGAAAGAAAGAGATGGAAGCAGAGAGATAGAGAAAGAAATAAGGAGAAGAAAGAAACAAGTAGAAATAAGTGGTAAGAAGAGAAAGAGTCCAATAAAGGAGGAAGAGAGGGGAGTAAGACCTAAAAGACAAGGGAAAAAGGGAGAAGAATATTAAAAAAATACAGATAACAAATAGAAAATCACAAAAAAATAGTACTGATAGCGGCTGGACCTCTTCATAGTGGTGAACTGCTACAATATGACTTCAAAAAAATCACATGAACTTAAACCCTCCACAAGGAAAGATAAAAAAGACTCCCTTCACGATAAATCCCACGACAAATCACTAGCAACTTACTTCTCTCCCCAGCAACAAAAGAACACCAAACAGAGATTAAACAATATGGATCTGACTTCGGAAAGCCTGGAGCCAGATCAAACAAGAAATCCTGACAAAGATTTAATAACTATCTCTTTGCTCCAAACTAGTCTTAAGGCTAACCTAGATGAGATTAAAGCTGAATTGGCTTCAACCGCTTCAGAAATCATTTTAGACATTAAAACTTAAATAAATGCACTCGCTGCAAAAATGGAAAGATTTGAAGACCAACTAAAACAATTAGATTTTCAAGTTAAAAATGTAACAGAAGATTGTGATAAGGTACACTTGGACATTTCAAATTTACAAAATAAATTATCTGATTTGGAAGACCGATCTAGGCGTAAATAATTACGTTTCAGAGACATTCCAGAAAAAGGTAAACAAGAGGACGTAAAGCAAACTTTGATGGAGTATCTGATAATAGAAAGATGCCATAGGACATTCAAACCACAAGTAATCCAAAATGATTCTCCTCGAGATATTATGGCAGGTTTCTACTCGTTTGACTTCAAAGAAACCATTTTGAAATTTGCAAGAACTAATCCAGTCTCTGAGGGTCCTTTCCAGAAAGTTAAAGTATTTCAAGATCTATCTTTTGAAACCAGAACAAAAAGAAGAGCATTCAGTCTTGCTACTCGATCCTTGAGAAACCACAATATAAAATACAAGTGGCTTTTTCCCCTAAAACTTAGCCTTTCATTTGAAGGCAAAAGAGAAATATTGAGAACAATGTGAGTCTAATAGATTGGCTCAAAAACAACAAATTATTGCTGCAACTTTAAAACCCTTTACTGTAGAGGGCAAATGTAAATATGTGTGTTAAAGGGAGGGAGGGGAAAGGGGGAAAATAGGATTTTTTTAAAAAAAATTCACAGAGTTTAGACTTGTCACTATAGGTTTCGTGTCGGATTATGAGAAATATATTCATGTTTAAGAAATCTAACTAATACTCTATATGCACTAAGGTAAAACTTTTGCGAAACAATTAACACTTGAAAAAGCAATATTTATTTGTCACTCTTGATGCTTTTATATACAAAAAAAAAATACTAATGTTTTCACAAGTTTAATATACTAGCTGTTATTAGCCAGCACTTAATAGATTTTTATTATATGCACTATGCTTAAGGTAATGCTAGAGCAATTAAGATATTTATAAACTTAATTAATTAATATTTTTTTTTATTTATTTTTTTCTTGCTATTGTACGTAGCTCTTACATGAGGCACTATAAGTAATATATATATATATATGTTTAAGAAATGTAATTTTTACTTTATATGCACTAAGGTAACATTTTTGCGAATGCAATTAATACTCGATAATGCAACATTTATTCGCTATTCTTGTTGCTCCAATATACTAAATTTATTAATTTCTTCACAAGTTTAATATTTTAGCTATAAATGGTTAGCACCATATAGATTTCTATTATACACACTAGGCTTAGGTAACGATAGAATAATGAATGTTATTCACAAATTCAATTAACCCCTGGGGCCTAAACTTCTGCAATATAAGGAGTCATGTCATGTCACCATGTCATGTGTCCTTAAGGGGGTTTTATTTTTATTTTTATTTTTTATTTTTTTCCCCTCTACAAGGGAGATCTATATTAAGAAAGAGGGAGGGCATTTTAGCGGTGGGTTTCCAACTCAGGCATGGTTTGGGGTTTCCACTCTTGTGTAGTTTTGCTACTCTATTTTCATTGCGCCTTTATGGCTGTCAATGATTACTATAGTATTAGGTTTTTACCTAATAGCTGGATGATTGATGATGTTGGTCTTATTCAGAGCCCAACGATAGGAAATATATGTTCTGAGTTTCCCTTTTTCTCTTTTTCTTTTAGTGTGATATGTTTTTTCTTTTTTGTTGCTTTTTCTCAGGAAGTCAAAAAATATCGCTTTGATGTATTTCTATGTTGAAGTTTCTATCCTTGAATGTCCAGGGGCTTAATACCAATAAGAAAAGGCACAGATTGTATGACTCCTTGATAGAACAAAATATACAGGTTGCTTTTATACAAGAAACGCACTGGCTTAAAGATACCAGACAAACATGGGGTGGAGACAATTTTGCAACTGTGATCCAAGCCTCACTAACTAAAAATAAAAAAGGGGTGTTGCAATTATATTCAAAAAAGATACTAATCTAGATATTCTACACATTGAACTCGATCCAGAAGCGAGGTTTATTATTTTGGTATGTAAGATCGAAGATAAAATCTTTACATTGGTCAATGTGTATTTACCTAATGTTGATCCAATGACTCAATTTGCTCTGATAATGGATAAAGTTGATAAAATTAATAAGGGATATTTGATCATTGCTGGTGATTTGAACTGTGATAGCGATCCATCCCTGGATAGAACTACTTTATCCACCTCCCCTAATAATAAAGGACCTATTAAGCAAGCCAAAAAACTAAATAATATTTGTAAGCAATATAATTTATATGATATCTGGAGATTACTTCACCCCCTTAAAAAAGATTTTTCCCACTTATCTGGTGTTCACGGTACTTACTCCCGGATCGACTTTTGTTTAACAAATGCCATTACAATTCCGCTCTTTAATCATATTAATCTTAAGGAAAACACATGGTCAGACCATAGTTTTGTTTTATTTGATCTTGGTAATTCTCCTCCTCTCTTTCGTAACACCTGGAGATTGAATGATGCCATTTTAAAAGATACAAACAATCGGGAGGATTTGACCAAATTATTAGAATATTTCTGGGCAGAAAATAATCCGGGAGACACCTCCCCTATAATAAACTGGTGCTCCCATAAATCTGTAATGAGGGGCTATATAATTAAAATAGACCATCTCCTTAAGAAAAATAATGGCACAAAATTGCCTGATTTATATATTGAATTTTATGCATGGTCTAAAATGAATAAACTACAATCTTCCCCGGAGCTGAGAACTCGCCTAAAAGAGTTACAAACTCAAATTAATTTAAAAGAAGAGGAAAAAATTAAGATGAATATAAATAAATCAAAATTAAACCACTATATTTCGGGCAATAGAGCGAGTAAAAGTCTTACTAGGAGATTATGCAATCATTATGCTAAAAATAAGGTAGAAACACTGGTGGTCGATCAAATTGTATACTCCACCCCATCTGAGATTGGACAAAAGTTTAACCAGTTCTATCAAGACTTGTACAATTTAAGGTTGTCCCCAGAAATAAAGGACATCAAGGGATATTTATCAAGCTCCCAAATTCTGAGAATCTCTTCCCAGGATCTGACCAAGAAGTCTCCAGAAGAAGTGCAATTTCAAATTGATAGACTAGCCACAAATAAAACTCCTGGCCCTGATGGCTTTACAAATTTATATTATAAATATATGAAATCTTATCTCTTAAAACCCCTTACTGAAATGTTTAACCAAGCTGCAGAAAATGAGGTCATACCAAAGGAACTATTACAATCAAATATTGTCCCTATTTTAAAACCGGGTAAAGACAGTTCAGACCCAAGAAATTACAGACCGATTGCATTAATTAATGTTGACATGAAAATATATTCCGCCATTATTGCTGAGAGATTGAAAACTATTATTACTACACTTATTCACCCAGATCAAATAGGGTTCATCCCCGGTAGATGGGCATCAAATAACACCCGAAAGCTCATCGATATTATTGATCTAGCTAAAGTTCATAATGAGCCCCTCCTGGCCCTGTCTCTAGACGCAGAAAAAGCGTTTGACAGGGTCGGGTGGGACTATTTAAGAGAACTCCTTAAGGCATATGGCTTTAAGGGCTGGATATACACTGCAATTATGGTATTGTACTCTTCTCCTTCGGCCAGAACCGTAGGCCCCAATATTACTTCGACTTGGTTCGATCTTAAAAACGGAACAAGACAGGGATGCCCCCTGTCACCGCTTCTGTATATCTTATCTCTTGAACCTCTCGCTGTTAATATTAGAAATAATCAGTTAATAAAGGGGGTTCATACGAAATTTCATGATATTAAGATTGCACTATATGCCGATGATGCTTTGGTTACTCTGACATCTCCGGAAGATTCATTAGTAGCACTAATGCAAGAAATTGATCATTTTTCAAATATTTCTAATTTTAAGTTAAATGTTTCAAAATCTACTGCTTTAACTATCAACTTATCTTTGACCCAGGTCGAAAGGTTATCCCAAAAATATCAATTTATTTGGACTGATACAGAAATTAATTACTTGGGTCTTAATTTCCCTGCTAACGCCTCCCATATAATGGAGAGGAATGTTATGCACTTAATGAAAGATATGAATCAAAACTTAAAAAAATTGAAAAACTTAGAAACTTTATGGACAGGCAGAATTAATATTATAAATTCTTATATTTTACCAAAATGGTTGTATTTGTTCTCAATGGTCCCTCTTAAAATCCCTAAGGTGTGGCTATTAATGATCCAATCTGCTATAAATAAATTTATTTGGAAAAATAAAAAGCCTAGAATAAGTCAAACAAATATCTGTAAAAAACTGTCCCTGGGAAGGCTAAATTTTCCAAGAATTACTCATCTTTATTATGCCAATACCATACGGCATATATACATTCTGCAAAACCCACACTTTTATTCTGAACCTTGGTATATTATGGAATCTGAAGCTTTACATGCTTCTAGTCTTTATTCTTATATATGGTCAGATCCTGGGAAGCTCTCGAGGGACTTACCTAACTGTTTAATATCACTGGCTCAGTCTTTGGAAACATGGGCCGAAATTAAAAAAAAATTGGGTTTAACCAATCTAATTCCCATAACATGTAAATTAAATATACTAGAAAATAATATAGAGGATATATCATTGAGACACTGGCCTAACAAAGACACACTAACTTTATCAGATATTATGCAGGGTGATAATATTCTACCCTTTCAACAGATTGTGGATAGTCTACATTTACCATCTAAAGAATTATTTACTTACTTCCGTATTAAACATTATATTCAGAAACATGTTATTCAATTCTCTTTTCCTTGGGCTAAAGAGTTGCAAACTTTATTTTCTTTTCAAACTGTACCCAAGGTTATTTAGGTCGCTAATTCGCTTTTTAAAGGCTTAGATACCTTTCCCTATAAACTGGTTAAAATATGGGAAAACTAACTTAACTTTTCTTCTATAATTCTTGTAAATAAATCTGTGCATGGCCTAAATCTGATTGAGTGCCATTATAAGCTACTCCACAGGTGGTATTACACTCCGACAAGATTGGCCAAAATGTATACTTCTCAAGATCCTACTTGCTGGAGATGTGGTACCTATTCTGGTACATATATCCATATATGGTGGTCTTGTCCAGCACTTAAGTCACTATGGACCTGGGCTTTTAATATCTTTTCCGAAATATCTTTAAATGAGGTATAATTTAAAGATATAACTAAAAATCCAGCTTTAGCCCTTCTCCACTTGAACTGGCCTTTTAAATCAAGTAAACATATTTGTTTAGCTATTCACTGTGGAAATCTTCTGATTCTTTTCAGAAAATTTCCTTGATTAATCAAATTAAATTCCAATTGACAATGGAACATGATATTATTAAAAACTGGTCAGTGGTCTCCAAAAAAAGAGACTGGTATTCAATTTGGCTAAAAAACTGTTCTCTACTTTATGGTAACTAATAAATCTCTCTGGTGACGGGGTAATGAAAGATGGAGTTCTATTTGGTTAGTGGAACCTACCTCATGGACAACATGCATCTAAAGTTGTGTTTACTTCCATTGATACACTTCTTACTCATTTTCTATAGACTCTTGTTTATGCCATATTAACGACTTCCTGTTTTTGTTTTGTTTTTTGCCATGTATTTTTTTTTTCCCATATCTGGTTGATAGATTATTATATCTTAAACAATTTATTCTTTCTTCATCGAATAATTTATTTATATCAATCGGATGTATTCTGTATGACTGTATGTATGTAGTTTTTGAACTGTTTTATATATATAAAAACAAAATTTCTTAGTAAAAAGTATTACAATAAAAATAATATATACAAAATCAAAAAGCTCATGCATTGCACTCTGATACCACGGGATCCACATAGAAATTCCTTGGCAGATGACCATTTATTACAAATTTGTGTCATAAATACAAGGCAGAAAAAAAAACATAACAGTTCTATCGTGTGAGTGTGCCTTGATTCTAGCCTATAATTTAGTTAAGGTAATAAAATAATATTTATTGGATCTCTGTACACTTTGTGACTTGACATACAAATGGTAGATGATATTAGATGTGTAATAAGAAATGATAGGAGCCAATGTGATCTGAAATACTTTATATATGAAAATGTGATCTGAAATACTTTATATATGAAAAACTTTATATATAATGGCAAACTTTTTAAAAGATATTATAACAGCACATTATATTTATGCAATGATAACTGTATGGGTAACTATTATACCAATGAATAAATATTTTCCCTAAGGTAATAAGTAAACTCCTTGATGTAATAGGTCTGCAGTCTCTGGTTCCTTGCTCATGCACAGCTCTGGATGGAGTTCTCTGGTAACATGAACATACAATCCTGGAAAATGTCTTAACTCCCACTAACCTCTCAAACAAACCCATGTTAATTCTCTTTTAATACCAGCCTTACATCCTCCACATCCCTTTTAGTGATATTTAAAACAGTACTGTTATGAATGCTGCTACATTTTAAATGCGCCATTTTGACAATAATGTTTTGAATTTATACCTGTCCAAGGTAAAGCTACGTATAATATGACAGGATTAGTCACTACATTCTAAATTGTCAGGAATTCAGCGAGGAATTTCAAATGTTATCCTAAAATAGCTTAATTGCAAATGTTATAATTAGGAAAAATCTTAGAATTATGATATAAATGTTGTTATTCACTTAAGAATTGCTGTCTTTCATTGTTTGGTAAATAGTAACTAAGTGTACTGCACAAACAGTTCTAATTTTCCTTGAACATATGCTAATACCCATCCATTCTGGATTTTTTCAGTATATTTACTTTGTAGCGAAACGCTGGTCTCTCACAGACTATTTCCGCTGGTAGTCCAGGTGTGGCTCAGGAACCAGCAATCATCCCAGGCACAATAGCCACACTGAGAGAATAATCCAACAGCATAGTAATCACCATCAGCAATAAAATCCAATAGTGTCCCATCACCTTTCCCAATCACTGGACGACACACAGTATCAGGAGTAGAACTGAAGTTTAATGGCAACATTCCTGCTTTTATGAGATTCTCCCATGCAAGGGAGGGACTCATCCTGATTATTACAGTAACCAATCCCATAGACGTTAACTCCCACACATCTCCTCCCCTTAGATTAACAGTTAACATAATTATACAGTGCATACTTTTCCCCAATTCTTGGATATACCCCAAACATGGTAGGTACCCCCTGATAGCCCTGATCTGGGTGAGGAACATATCCAAAAATCACCCAGATCAGACTAGGGGTTCGGGAGTTATGAGAAGGTAAAGATTTGACTGACCGCATGGGTAAAGTAGCCAAAAATAGTTCCATGAGATCTGGCCCTGTGGTCGGTCTCTGTTCGTGCCTCAAAAGTCCCGAAAGGCTATGCCATCCATAGTTAAGTTTGTAACCGGATGAATCCCCTAGTTCATGGGATTCATCCTACCGAACGACGGGCCGTTCGTGCGTTTCCATTGGTACTTTCTGATGCCCTGGAGGTCTTAGTGGTGTTCGGTTAGTCCAGTGTCCATTTTGAGTTCCAGACACTCGACGACCAAACACCGCTGTTCGCGGGTTTAAGATGGCCGCCGCCACGTGTTCGGTTGCCGAAATGGCGGCCACCCAGGGAATACAGCAGAGTGTTTGTGCGTTCAAGGGAATGTAACAAGTAATCAGAGAGGTAAATTACAGCCACCCTTCACACCAGGGTGGTCCGGTGTTCGGTAGATTAAGTTCGTATACCGAATGCAGGGAGATAGTACAGGTGAACAATCAAACGATTGCTTCATATACAGGACAAAGTACCGGAAGCATTTTACAACCCACAGTCTTGCACACAGCTCAATGTTCTTTGCTGCATAACTTATATAGTCTGAAGTCTTTGGAATGTTATTTTATATGACCCTGGCTGGTTCTTAAAGGTCTAGTAGTGCCCTACCAAAAATCCTATTAAGCCAGGCCATATTGTTTAAAGGGTCCCATCTTCCCCGGACCATAATCACTGGGCAGGCGGCGAGCAAGCAGTCCCCTCCAGGAAACCAGGGCAGATTCTTGTACAGCGGCTAGTCCGCTACATACTTATATTACTCATTGCTACATTACTCTCCCTTTCAAAAAGGAAAATCAAACATATAGAAATCTGCATATACATCTATCTATCTATCTATCTATCTTTCTATCCATGTTTCTATCTATCTTTCTAACTCTGTCTTTCTGTTTGTCTGTTTGTCTGTATGTCTGCCTGTCTGCCAGTCTGTTTGTCTGTCTGACTGCCTATCTATCAAATAAAAACAAATTAATTCTTACACAACACTGGGCATTTTTCAATGACTGTTCTTCCTTGGATGTCGAATAACTGTAGAGCAAATTGTTCCCAATTTTGCCATGAAATGAGACTGCAGTCAGTTTAAATTCCTACTGTTCAACAAGAGAGTTAGACATTATTACAGAATAATCTTCCAGTATATATTGGTTAAGCCTTCTGCCGCTGTGTAATGACTTTCCAACTGGGAGACTGTGGATATTTATTTTGACAAAGTGAGGGAGATAATGATAAACTCCGTGGTGGTAAAAAAAAGTAAAACTAACCATTGTTTCATGTGTGCTATTTTTTTACGATTGAATAAAAATTAATACATAGAATTTTTTTTTTAACAACTTAGAAAGTTTGATAACACAATAGATTGTATCCATCATTTTTCTTCATTAGGTATTAAATATGTAAGATTTGACACATTTTTACAAACAAATTCAAATAAATATATTAACCCCTTAAGGACCAAACTTCTGGAATAAAAGGGAATCATGACATGTCACACATGTCATGTGTCCTTAAGGGGTTAAAGTGATTGCAGATGTTTACATTTAAAAAACATAATTAGTTTTTTATGCTGGTAATTAATCTGTATTAGCACATCAAAACTACATTTAGTGCTCAGTGCTAGTTTCCATGTTTAATACAACATGTGTCATTTTGTTTAAGTCCCTCCATGAACAGCAACAGCATCAGGAAACCCCTCTTCGGCCTGGCATGTCCTATGCCTACTTACTTATTTCCCCCTATAGCTTTTCTTCCCCCTTAAAGGAGCACTATAGTGGAAGGAATACAAATCTGTATTCCTGCCACTATAGCTGTGATATCACTATTTACACCCTTGCAACCTATAACCTATTTAAAAGAGGAGTGTCCTCTCCTTTATTCCAGGACCACACTGGTCCTCCTGGACTGGTCCCACCCTTGTTCTTCCTACTTGGCTGAGATCATCAGAATTGACAATCTCAGCCAACTCAATTCTTTCCCATACAAATGCATTAGGAGGGTATTGCGCATGCACAGCAAAATTATGCGCTGAACAATCAGTATCTCCTTATAGAGATGCATTGATGCTGTGTATCTCTATGGGGAATGTTTAGTGTCTTTATACAGAGAGATTCCATCTGACTGACGGCCACTGGAGGTGGCCCTCGGCAGTAATGTGGGACACTTTCTCTGAAAAGGCAGTGTTACATCAAGATGCCTGCAGGGACTGACTATACACACCAGAGCAACTATATTAAGGTGTAGTTTTTCTGGTAACTATAGTGTCCCTTTAATGTACCCCTTTTTACAGTCATGAGACACACTGTTATAACAGTGAGTAGATGGCACATACTTGTCTGCACACATACATGTGAAAAGAACACATTTTATTCATTGGTAATATTGGATAAAAATACAGACAAGGCTTTTCACTTTGAATTCACTTTGAATGTCTGACAATTCTCACTTAAGAGAATAACTGTAGGTAGAATATGAGGCACTGGGTGTTAATAGAGTACAGAGCTACTAACAATTCTGGAATCACTTTTTTTTGTCTCTAGTTGGTAATTATGGAGATAAGTTCAGCATGATAGCAAACATTCATGAGATTGATGTTTGTGAGCGCACATGCTTTGAAGGAGCGAAAGAGATTCTGATATCTCCTAACACGCACAGCTCATTTTATTCTACAGAAAATAATCAGTCCATACTGTGCTATGGGAAATAATCAGTCCATACTGTGCTATGGGAAATGAACAGTCCATACTGTGCTATGGGAAATGAACAGTCCATACTGTGCTACGGGAAATGAACAGTCCATATTGTGCTACGGGAAATGAACAGTCCATACTGTGCTACGGGAAATGAACAGTCCATATTGTGCTACGGGAAATGAACAGTCCATACTGTGCTACGGAAAATGAACAGTCCATATTGTGCTACGGGAAATGAACAGTCCATACTGTGCTACGGGAAATGAACAGTCCATATTGTGCTACGGGAAATAAACAGTCCATACTGTGATATGGGAAATGAACGGTCCATATTGTGCTACGGGAAATAAACAGTCCATACTGTGATATGGGAAATGGCCAATCTATATTGCGCTGTGGAAAATGATGAATCCATATTACGCTACGGGAAATGAAGAGTCCATATTGTGCTATGGGAAATGAAGAGTCCATACTGCACTATTGGAAATGAACGGTCCATACTGCACTACAGGAAAGGAACAGTCCATACTATGCTATGGGAAATAAACAATCCTGTAACGGCACCCCCAGGCATAAAAGGGTTAAAAGCCATTTAGAGGATATTCCCTTCCAGATATACAGGCAGCTACTGTAGACACCAATCCACCAAACTGGAGGAGCATATGAATGCTCTCAAACATACGAATGCTGTAAACAGCCGAATAGGAAAACCATACGAATAGGTTTACACTCCTAGCAGTCAAATTGAAACAGCATACAATAAATCCCCCGCAAGAATGAGACAAGGCTCAGTGTTGAGGGTCAAGCAGGAACAGACAGAGCAGTGGGTTTATTGTTCTTATATACACATTCCTACACATTTGTACCACCCACAGGGTTTTGGAAAACAACCAATAAACACGTACAATACACTCAGACACTCCCACACAAAATCCTCCCCTCTGCCTGTGATACAATTACCTTACACAATTGGTAATGTAATTATCACAGGCAGAGAAATACAGTTTTTCCACATTATTCATCACTTTAAAAGTATGCATCACATTCACATAAAACTTACATTTTCAGAATCCAAATACAAACATATGTCAAAATCATCCAAATTGGTCCATTGGTTCAAAAGATAGATCAAAGTCCTTTGTGACCAAATGAAGTATGGCTTTTCTGCCCAAAACCAGTTCCACAGAGTCTTCTATCCTGGAGATAATTGGTAAGTAATCCAATTATCTCCAAGGACAGAGGCAAAACTCCATTGAACACATGGCAGCAAAAGACAATAAAATATATAAAAATATATAACTGTGCAGCCATTGCATAAAACAGGTACATTCCACATATCCCCAGATAGCTCAAATCTGAGCGCACATCATTACTGAATGGCGCTCAGATCACACACATACAGTTCAAATGCCATGGAGCCAAAGTCTTTCCCTTAGTCTTTCATTATACGAATGGGCTCCATGGCATAGCTATCTTGGGTATCACCGCTCAAACAGGGCAAGCACCGAATGACCCGGCTTTCATGTCTTTGCAGGGGAAAATCAAGCGTTTCAACATGGGGTCATAGTCTAAAGGCAGCAGGCGGGCAACCAGGCTCCTCCAATGCACAGTGGCGAGATTGGTCTTGTCACAAGTCCATACTCCAAAATAAGAAATGAAACAAATGTTAAAACCAGAGTAAAATGCAAAAGTTGAAATAGAGCAAGTGCTGTAAGGCTTTAAAAAGAATACAAAGAGGAGAAATATATTTCCGTTAAGGATAGGTAAATTCCCAGGAATATCCCACTGCTGCCATGCAAATCTAATCCTTTTGAGTGTAAAGGAAACTGGTCATGGGCTCCTTCTTTTTGTTTCACTCACGGTTAGATGCATTTACTTTTCTTTAGATTAGTACATTGCTGGTTTTCACTTAGGAACTTTTAGAACCAAGATTTTCTCCTGGCACAGCGGTAACATATTTAGAAATAGACATATAACATTGATAAAAAGAAGTCATAATGGTTACGTTACTCCTAAATTTATGGAAATAAATGTTAATTAAAATATATTCCACAGTTGTTAACTGTTAACATTGTTATTTTGCAAGTGATATCTCTTCCTACTCGACTGACTTTTTAATGAGCAGCGAACTATCTGGCATGCTATTATTCAATATAGTCTTTAGCAGAGCATTGTGTATTGGAAAAAGCAGCATCAGATGATTGAGAAGTGTTGATGAGTGTTATACTGCATGCATTTGACTTGTGAATTAAATTTTTAGGGTTTGATTTAGTAGATAATTTTTCCGAGACTGGTGTTTCTTTTTTTAACACGTTGGTTTAATAAAACAGAGAGTTTCACTATTTCATAAACATATATATACACGAAAACACTTTAAAGAGCCAGGCACGTTTAATGCATTTGGAATTTAGAAAAAAAAAAAAACTCATTCATTTTCAAGATGCATGACATTATTGTGCCTCAACAGGGACATGTCTGGATCCATCTGAAATCACACTGACCTGTGGCTCTTAACAACCATTATTGCTCTTGCACTTCAAGCACCTGTTGAGCTTATTCACATTAGCCACTCTTGAAACATTACATTGAGCTCAGATGTATAGAAAACCAATTTAGAAAATGTGGGCCAATAATGACTAATTTTCAAGAACAAGGAGAATAAAACAGACACCTATAGTATTCTGACTGGTCTATTTATATTCATTAATTAATTTAATTATTGAATGTGTCTTACCCTTTTGAAATCTTTTGTAATAAGCTTACATAGGGGCCAATACAAATCATTGTCATAAACGGGACTGTAAATAGGACTCAAGGTCATACTAGTAGACTGAAAGAACAGAGATTTAGTCTAAACTGGATTTTTTTGCCTTCTTTTGGATCAACAACAAAAACAGAAAGACTGAACATTATGGACACGTGTCTCTTTTCAGCCTCTGTAACTATGTTATTATTATTATTATTATTATTATTATTATCGCCATTTATACAGTGCCAACAGATTCCGTAGCAATGTAACAATATTATTACAATATTATGTAACTATGAACACCTGTGTGAACATTGTTGGAGTATAAGGGGCATGTGGTTGGACCGGTGCCTGTTCGTGAATTGCTATGTGTTATTCCCAGTGTTTCCCCTGTGTTGTATTCCTGTGTTTTACCTGCTCCCCGTTCGGGAGATCCAATACAAATGAGTTCCAATTGCCTCCCGAACGGGGACCACCACGAAACCTCAAATAGAATGTTGTCTTAGAACGTTCACACCTCGTAATGAGGTGTCAAAACCACAAACCGCAAGGGAAGCCCCGGTGCATGCTGACCCTGGGTGGCGGCCTGTTTGTTAGACAAACGCCATCTATGGGGAGCAATCGTGAATTGGTTCCCGAATGAGGCCCTCCCCAGTGCCCCTTCAATGTTCACAATCAATTAGAACGTTGGCAACTTGCAACATAAGTGTGAAACCGCAAGGAAAGTAATTATTGAGTGCTTCCCTGGGCGGCCGCCGTTCATATAGATGAACGGCGGCCAGGGGGAGCATTCGTGTCCTGAAAAGAGACACTTCCCTTGTCTGGTTTCACCCAGGGACCCCACAAGCAGAGGTGGTTACCATTCTGGGGTTCCCTGAGGTTGGTGGGGGCACTCTCTTGGGGACATTGGTGGTTTGGCCGACTTTCTGTGGCTGAGAGTCACAGAGGCGGAAAACTTTCCTGCACTAGGACTCCCAGGTACAGCAGCTCATGAGATAAAGAACCCTGGTTAAAAGGGACTGGAGATCCTGTCACACGCACAGGCCCCTGGGAGGGTGAGGCCCCTAGGAGGGGGCATGGAGTGGTGGGAACAGGGGACAAAGGGATTGGGGTTCCGGTTCTGTTATGCGACACCCAGGAGGGGGAGGACCCTGGGAGGGGACACTGTTGATATGTGTGATCCACTCCTTGCATAAGGAAAGTATAAAGCTGAGTGTGGCCAATAAAGTTGCTGTTGTAACCCCAGGACTGTGTGTCATCTGGTTACTGGGTGGGAAATGGGTCTCTCCATACTATAACTAATTCCCTTCCAGGGACAAGACGTGGCTGAACCAGGGCAACCAGGCGAGTTGCAAGCAGGCGCGCTACAGGGCATACATATCTTAAACTCCATATGCCTTTATTTAAAAAAAAAAACACTAAATTTATTTTAAATACAATTGCTTGTTTATTTTAAGAAGTAATCTTTATTTTTTTTAACTTTTTGTTTACTTTTGTAATGTCCAAATATGTGTATCTTCTATTTTTCCATATTGTTGATATATTAGAAATAGGATATCAATCTGTAAAGTGACACAAGTTGTGAAAAATTATTTAGCTTCAAATTGTGTATTTGGTTGATTGCACTAAACTCATTGCATCTATTGCTGGGCTGCACTTGATGACTTGACAATTAGATATACAGCTTAATGTATTTTCCTTGCTAAAATATAATATAAATATTTAATTATGAAGACAATTCTACTGTGCATAGAAATTATGCTAGGATGAACAGTCTTTGCATGCCTATTTTAATACTTTGTCGGTCATGTCACGAACAGTACTTTTTATACCTATCTACACTGAACAAAATTATAAATGCAACACTTTTGTTTTTTCCCACTTTTTTCATGAGCTGAACTCAAATATTTAAGACTTTTTCTATGCCCACAAAAGGCCTATTTCTCTCACATATTGTTCACAAATCTGTAACCACACCAGCCCAGGACCTCCACATCCAGCATCTTTACCTCCAAGATTGTCCACCCGGACAGCTGCTGCAACAATTGGTTTGCATAACCAAAGAATTTCTGCACAAACTGTCAGAAACAGTCTCAGGGAAGCTCATCTGCATGCTCGTCATCCTCATCAGGGTCTCGACCTGACTGCAGTTCATCGTCGTAGCAATTCATCGTCGGGCAAATGCTCACATTTGATGGCATCTGGAACTTTGGAGAGGTGTTCTCTTCACAGGTACATTTTATTGATGTCATTTTGAATGCACAGAGATACCGTGACAAGATCTTGAGGCCCATTGATGTGCCATTCATCCACGAACATCACCTCATGTTGCAGTATGATAATGCACGGCCCCATGTTGCAAGGATCTGTACACAATTCCCAGCTGAAAACATCCCAGTTCTTGCATGGCCAGCATACTCACTGGACATGTCACCCATTGAGCACGTTTGGGATGCTCTGGATCGGCGTACATGACAGCATGTTCCAGGTCCTGCCAATATACAGAAACTTTGCACAGCCATTGAAGAGGAGTGGACCAACATTCCACAGGCCACAATCAACAACCTGATCAACTCTATGTGACGGAGATGTGTTGCACTGTGTGAGGCAAATGGTGGTCACACCAGATATTGACTGGTTTTCAGACCTCCCCCAATACAGTAAAACTGCACATTTTAGAGTGGCCTTTTATTGTGGCCAGCCTAAGGCACACCTGTGCAATAATCATGCTTCTAATCAGCATCTTGATATGCCACACCTGTGACATAGAAAAAGTCTTAGATCCTTGAGTTCAGCTCATGAAAAATGGGGGCAAAAACAAAAGTGTTCCGTTTATAATTTTGTTCAGTGTAGTTAAAGAAAAATAAGCAGTTAAATAGCATGTGGGCACAGCAATGTAAGGTAAAAAATTACGTGTACATGAATTTATCAGTAATACTTTTGTTAAAAAATTGTGTAACTTGAAAGTATTAGAGTAAACACTTTCCTGGCATTATGCCTCCAAGCTAGTGTCAAACTGAGATACATCTGAGTTATTTGTTGCAAGTCTAACTCAAGTTCCTATTTTAAGTTTGCAAACCAATAGTACCATAGAATCTTTGATGTACTTTAATAAGGAAACTATTTGCATATCTACTACAATTTTATTTACCAATGAATATTGAAGCATTAATCAACGGGTTAGCTACTCTCCTCTTACATGAAAGGAAACAAAACTCTAAAACTGGTATAAATGAAAGCCCCTGATTGTACAGAGAGGCCACGGAGACAATCTAGCACATAATAGAGTCATAATGGAGTCACACATTAGCAGACGCAGCATATTACGAGGAGTAACCAATTTTTTGTGTACAGAAACCTCTCTAATTCTCTAGTGTACTACCCCATTTTTAGTGCAGATATGAGGGCAGGCATTGCACTTAATATATTAACCCTCGACGACCATACGTACAGAGAGAGACAACTCAGCCAGCCCTAGTGACCTATTGCAAATTGTTTACATTTTACAGCACGAGATGCCACACACTTATTTTATATCGTATTATGAGCGTAGCCTGCCAGCCATCGAGCGCTGACCACACCTAGTTGTATTCACTTCCCAATTTTACTATTTCTTCTCTACCCTATCTACATTTTTTTCTCTCTGCGCTATTATTCTCTGTGTTGTTTTATTGCTCCTCACTCCAGATTTGTTAGTTGATCTCCTGTTACGCTTAGGGCATTATTCCTTTATCTGTTTATTCACTTTTTGGCACTTATGGGGGGGCTTATTTTACTAGTTGAGATCTTCTATCAGTCTATTTTACCTACAGGGTGTATACATAATATTTAGCCTTACCATTTTTTCCACTCACTAGGGTTAGAGCTTTCTACCCACGTCCAGTGCTGACCATATTAAACCTGCTAGGGGTAGGAATGGGCTGACTACACAAATAGCTCACGGAGAGACAGCACAGCCTACCCAGTCATACGCCTTCACTTGATTTCTCCCGATTAGACGTGAAATGTTCAAGAGCTAACTACCACTAGCCTAACTATACTGTGTCTGCCTCATGCCTACAGCTAGATCTTTCTCGATGTAATTTAGGGCACTACTAAATGGTTATCTTACATGTAAAAAAAAAAAAATGTGCTGTAACTCATGACGTTCTATGTACCTTATACTTGTTTGAAACATTGTCTTGATCCAAGCCGAATGTCTATGTCTAACTATGTCATATCTGCACAACCAAAATAAAGAATGTAAAAAAAAAAGAAGACGAAACCTAAGAAAGTGGATAAATATCAAGGGCTAAAAGCGAAGCTAGAAAGGATGTGAAAAGTAAAGCCAGTAGCTGTCCTATTTGTAGAAACCCACAAGTTCTGAGACTGGCTTCATCTAATTCCAGGTGGTACATCTAAGATCTCTATCCAGAAAAGTGTATTTCTAGGAATAGCTACGTAGGATACTGCACAGAACCCTCAGACTCCCAGGCCCCTTGTAGAGGATCTCAGAATTAGGGACACCTATGCACTTTTTTATTTACTTTTTTCAATATATAATGGATCTTAAATTAAAATAGTTTAATGCAAATGTATTCAGAAAATGTGTGTTTCTTTCATTTACTCAGCTGATCTGCTACTCTGTATAAATTTATCACATAAACTGAAATATCTTCTTAGAAATAAACCTTGAATTAAGAAATTAAGATAATTACTAGTGACATCTTCTTTTACAGCAAATTTGTCAAAATGTTAAAAATAAAATCTGTAAGATATATATATGAAATAATGCAAGTTCTTTTTTTTTACTACGGTGTTGAAAAGAAATATAACAGTTCTGAAGAATTTGTACTTAACAGATTAGTTATACACACTGCTTTTCCTTATGAATCACTGAATAATTTAAATGGAAGATAATGATATATGCTCCAATAAAAATGCATTTGGTATAATTACAATTTTCTTTACAGGCCACTTAACTCAGGCTCAGTGAAGCTTCTTATTCTAAATTGCTAGTGACTTTTCCTGCTATAAAAATGTTTAATTATTTTGTCTTCCATTAAGTTGAACTTGTTTTTTTTTAATAATAAATATAAGGACGGACCCCTTTTAATGTCCTGTATTCACTGTGAGATGATAATTATGCTGCTCTTTGGTTTTTAAATCAACGTGAAGTAAGGCATGCAGTATATAAATCTATATAATGTATGCGATTAAAGCACATTTATGCAAACATATTTCTTATGTGTTTATCAAAGGGCAATATTTTACTTTTCATTTTTTCTTTATACCTTTTTGAAAAAAATGATAGTTGAATTTAATCTGGCTATAGATTATTGTGTCATTTAATAGCGAGAGATAAAATTAAAATAGGCACATTTTTAAATGTTTTTTTTTTTTTACAGTATATAATGTTTATTTACTTATTTCTTTATTTATTTCTATTTTTGCCATTGTTCACAGAGTTGGCAAATGTATAGATTGGAAATGTAAAAAAAAAAGATTCCATGTTCATTTTCATTCTGCGAGATTTGTGGAACCATGACCTTCTGAACAGCTGTGTCTTAGGCTGACTTTTTCTGAATGTTGACTTGGAATATACAGGTGAAGTGCAATGATACATTTCAGAATTACCTATAAATAAACAAAGACAGACAGACAGATAGATCGATAGATCGATATATCGATAGATCGATAGATAGACATATAGATAGATAGATAGATAGATAGATAGACAGATAGATAGACAGACAGATTGATCGATAGACAGATAGATAGAAAGATAGATAGATAGATAGATAGACAGACAGATAGATAGATAGACAGACAGATAGATAGATAGACAGACAGGCAGATCGATCGATAGACAGATAGACAGATAGATAGAAATATAGATAGATAGATAGACAGACAGACAGATCGATCGATAGACAGATAGACAGATAGATAGCAATATAGATAGATATATAGATAGATATATAGATAGACAGATAAATCGATAGACAGACAGATAGATAGATAGATAGACAGACAGACAGATCGATCTATAGACAGATAGACAGATAGATAGACAGGCACCTGGGGTATTTTGCAAACACTTGAAGAATCTAGGTCAATGATACCTATTATTTTGCAAATTTCTGTTAAAATAGCCCTAGTGGCATTGGTTGAGTTCGTAAAATGTTATTTCAGTTTGTTGAATATTATTCTATGTAGGATTTAGGTCACAAGGGGTAATTCTAACTGCAAACCAAACAGCATGTGTCCGCAGTAAAATTCTGTTCTTGAATTATTCATACGTAACAGCATAGGTGACTCTTCAAGCATTTTGAATTAAATAGAATTGATTTCTCACATTTGATGCTCAGTCTTACAAGCTTTTTGTACTTTTACTTCTCCTTCACAAATAAAATATTGATTGAGCTTCATTGAACATATGTTTTATTTAAACTTTGACCTTTGTCAACTTGTTAGTTTTTACCTGGGCATTTTACAGTCTTCTTTGCTGATCTAAATTGTCTTCCAATGTTGAAGGTGAGATTAAATTGAAAGCGTAGAACTGGGATCTTTTTCTCAAATAATTCTTTAAAAATAAAACATAAAAAAAGAAATGTAATCTTTCAATCTTAAAATGTTTTAGCTGTTTTTTTATATCTATTTTTTAATCCAGACCTGAAAAAAATATTGATATTAATATTGATATTAATGTTGCACAATTCATTTTATTTATTATTATTTTTTGTAAAAATTACACTTTCTTAATTAATTCTACAATGAAGAGAGCCCCACAAAATATTATTTTTCTTATACTCTACAGTGTATAAAAGAGACAGCATTAATCTTAGTGTATAATGTCTATAAGCTGGTGTCAGTAGCTGTAAGTTTATAAAACTATGCTGACATTAAATAGATGCAGGGATTCCTTATTATTATCACTCATGCTCAATTTCAGTTTTGTTCTTGAATAAAACATATTACATCCTGTATGCTTGCATTACTGTGAATAAATATGACAAGTGAATTTGGGATGGTGCCCAAAATTTATATAGTGTTATTTACATGTGGAATCACAAAGTGTGCTGTAGAGTAACATATTATAATGAATCACGTAATGTAATAAGTGTTTTTATTTACAGTACCCATATTTGAAGAATTTGGGTTTGCTTATTGGTTGATGTGCCACCTGATTATTCTGTTTTACGGTTAATAAACTAAATATTGTTGACTTGAGTAGTAGTAAAAATAATACCTAAACCAGAGATAGTATTCAAACATGACATAAGGTTTCATTGTATCAATGATGTTAAACTACCGTATATACTCGAGTATAAGCCGACCCGAATATAAGCCGAGGCCCCTAATTTTACCCCAAAAAACTGGGAAAACTGATTGACTCGAGTATAAGACTAGGGTGGAAAATGCAGCAGCTACTGGTAAATTTCTAAATAAAATTAGATCCTAAAAAAGTTATATTAACTGAATATTTATTTACAGTGTGTGTATATAATGAATGCAGTGTGTGTGTGTGTATGAATGCAATGTGTATATGAATGCTGTGTGTGTATGCAGTGTGTGTATGAATACAGTGTGTATATAATGAATGGAGTGCAGTGTGTGTATATGAGTGCAGTGTGTGTATAATGAATGCAGTGCAGTGTGTGTATGAGTGCAGTGTGTATGCAGTGTGTATATAATGAATGCAGTGTGTGAGTGCAGTGTGTATATCATGAATGCAGTGCAGTGTGAATGCAGTGTGTGTGAGTGCAGTGTGTGTGTGTGTGTGAGTGCAGTGTGTGTGTGTGAGAGTGCAGTGTGTGTGTGTGTGTGTGAGTGAAGTGTTTGTGTGTGTGAGTGCACAGCATTGGTGGGGGTGGGCATTTTATTAATTCTTATTATTTAATTCTTATTGTAATATATATTTTTTTAATGTTGTTATTATTTTTTTATTATTATTATTTTTTTATTTTATTATTTTATTTATTTTTTCGTCCCCCCTCCCTGCTTGTTAGCTGGCCAGGGAGGGGGGCTCTCACTCCCTGGTGGTCCAGTGGATGGGCTGTAGGAGGGGGGATGGCAGGAAGCTGTAACTTACCTTCACCACAGCTCCTGTCAGCTCCCTTCTCTCTCCTCCGTCCGTGCAGCTCCCAGGTCAGCTTCCTCTGCAACTCTCGCGGCCGCGCGGAGCGTTGCCACGGTAACCCGTGGCAATGCTCTGACCCCGCGGCTCTCGCGAGAGTTGCAGAGGAAGCTGACCTGGGAGCTGCACGGACAGAGGAGAGAGAAGGGAGCTGACAGGAGCTGCGGTGAAGGTAAGTTACAGCTTCCTGACAGCCCCCGGTCCTTGTCTGTATTATGGCAATGAAAATTACCATAAAACAGACAACTGACTCGAGTATAAGACGAGTGAGTGTTTTTCAGCACAAAAAATGTGCTGAAAAACTCGTCTTATACTCGAGTATATACGGTACTTTAATTACTACTAGTGCTACAGCTACCTGTGTGGAAATAACTGATAGTTTGCATTACATTTCTTAAGCTTACTGGCAGTATGACTCCTGAAACACAATGCCTTTCTGTATCCATTTGCATGTCGAGCTAGGAACTCCGGGATAGTTGAGTGAAAACATGATTTGGTGAGTTTCTACTCCAAAGAGGGACTTTCCAGTATCCATTTTGAGATATGCAGATGATACATAATGTAATTTTTGTATTTGCACTGTGAGAAGTTTTATCATGTTTGGTCTCACCACAATCTTTTTGGTACCATACATACTCTCAGAGATACTGTAACTTCCAGACTAAAACCGGTGACATTCTGATGAGCCCTACAAGGTCAAATCACTGTCTGACTATTTTCTGTTCTCTAATTCTATTAGTTCATAGTTCATGTTTTGTTTGAAACAAAACAAAAACTGTGTGTAAAACTGTACATTGCTAAGGCAGGGTATCTGATAAAATGCAGCGTGAAGTCTGAAACATAATTCATGTCTGTGCTCAATTGCATGCAACTCTGGGATAATTGTGCAAACATGGTTTATCAAGTTTCTTTGCACAAGAACGGTTCCTCAAAGTCAAACTTGATATAAACTGCATAAGACATGCAAACTATTTAATCAGTTTGGAGTACTGGCAAATTGTTCATAAAGGCCACATTAAAGCCAGGGAATTAAATTTTTTTAAAACTACTTACCAAGGATGTTGCAGGGTACGTTACTTTGTGTAAGAAGGCCCAGATCAATGTACTTTTACAAGCAGAGATTAAGCCCTAAATTTTATGTAGCTAGAATTTAGATACAAAATTCAGAATATCAACGTAACACACAGATGATTGATGATAAAAGAAAACCAAAGTCAGACCAGACAGAATACACATTTAAAATAATACGTCTAATCTATCTATGCATTCATAAGATAAACATGCATGAAAAATCAAGTTTATGTGAACCGAAGTGTCAAGATTAAAATTAAAGAAAAAAAGGTCGAGATATCACTGAGCCCTGAGCAAGGCACTTACTATTATAAACACTTGTATACACAGCATCCTGTCATTTCGTATGGTCTCTGGTATTTCTGTAAACAGACATGGTTTCTTAGGTAACGGTCGGCGTGACTGAAAGTTACGGAAGGAAATCAATCACATCACGGTGGAGGCGCCAACAGAGTTATGTACGTTAGAAAATATTTACCAACGGAGTAGCATGCTCACTAAATGCAAGCATGTCGGAGGTGTAGCAGGCGCATGCAAGTGCACTCACATCAGGGAACACCATTTCGATATCACTTACACCTGGGGGTAAGTTAATTTCACTTATTCTTCTCTTATAAATGTTACATTTGGCACTTTACATTTTTTACTTTGTCCTGAGGTAAACCCGCACCTGGACTGAAACACTGACCCGCTTATTTGTTCTGTGGAGACTGTTATGAAGTTTTGGATACTTCTACCTCAATGGAATAAAAGCCTACTGAAATAATGCCATGAGTGCAGACTTCTTTTTACTATTGTGGTGTTATATGGTCTCAATCTGGCACTCCGTGACTGAACTGTATTAGAAACTAAATTGGACAAGTGTGCAAGGATTTTCTATGGGAAAACTGTGGGAACTTAATTTGCAAACTTATGTAACCCTGTGTGAAGGGTGCTCACCTATGTGTTACCACCTCCACCATGATTTGATTGATCCCCTTCGATAACATTCAGTCATGCCCACCAATACCTAAGAGGTAGTGATGTCGCGAACATAAAATTTTTGGTTCGCGAATGGCGAACGCGAACTTCCGCAAATGGAGAACCGCCACAGACTTCAATGGGCAGGCAAATTTTAAAACCCACAGGGACTCTTTCTGGCCACAATAGTGATGGAAAAATTGTTTCAAGGGGACTAGCACCTGGACTGTGGCATGCCGGAGGGGGATCCATGGCAAAACTCCCATGGAAAATTACACAGTTGATGCAGAGTCTGCTTTTAATCCATAAAGGGCATAAATCACCTAACATTCCTAAATCACAATGGATATGGATTGACACCTGACATATGACATATTGACACCTTGACATAGGGATTGACACCTGTCCTCAGAGACCCTGATACACACTGACACAGAGCAGAATAGGAACTGTTCCCCCTACATAGGGTCACTTGGCAGATATAGATTGACACCTATCCTAATGATCCCTGATACACACTGACACAGAGCAGAATAGGGACTGTTCCCCCTACATAGGGTCACTTGGCAGATATGGATTGACACCTGTCCTCAGGAAACCTGATACACACTGACACGGAGCAGAATAGGGACTGTTCCTCCTACATAGGGTCACTTGGCAGATATGGATTGACACCTGCCCTCAGAGACCCTGATACACACTGACACAGAGCAGAAAAGGGACTGTTCCCCATACATAGGGTCACTTGACAGATATGGATTGACACCTGTCCTCAGAGACCTCGATACACACTGACACAGAGCAGAATCGGGACTGTTCCCCCTACATAGGGTCACTTGGCAGATATGGATTGACACCTATCCTAAGTATCTCTGATACACACTGACAAAGAGCAGAATAGGGACTGTTCCCCCTACATAGGGTCTCTTGGCAGATATGGATTGGCACCTGTCCTCAAAGCCCCTGATACACACTGACACAGAGCAGAATAGAGACTGTTCCCCCTACATAGGGTCACTTGGCAGATATGGATTGACACCTGTCCTAAGGATCCCTGATACACACTGACAAAGAGCAGAATAGGGACTGTTCCCCCTACATAGGGTCACTTGGCAGATATGGATTGACACCTGTCCTCAGAGACCATGATACACATTGACACAGAGCAGAATAGAGACTGTTCCCCCTACATAGGCCCACTGTCAGTCCCTTCGGGATCCATCCCTCATTCATCTTAATAAAGGTGAGTTAATCTAGACTTTTTTGACCTAGGTGACTTCTCTTCTCAGTGACAATACCTCCTGCAGGTCCTTTCTGACAGGACACTTGAAGCGGGGCAGGCTAGAAGTTCTATCGCAAATTGGGATAGCTCAGGCCACAGGTCAAGCCTGCACACCCTGTAGTCAAGGGGTTCATCACTCCTCAGAGTGTCGATATCTGCAGTTAAGGTGAGGTAGTCTGCTACCTGTCGGTCGAGTCGTTCTCTGGGGGTGGATCCCGAAGGGCTGTGGTGATGCGTAGGACTTAAAAAGCTCTGCATGTCCTCCATCAACAACACGTCTTTAAAGCGTCCTGTCCTTGCTGGCGTGGTCGTGGGAGGAGGAGCATTACTTTCACCTCTTCCCTTGTTAGATTCCCGTTGTGCTGTGAAATCACCCTTATACGCTGTGTAAAGCATACTTTTTAATTTATTTTGCAAATGCTGCATCCTTTTCGACTTGTTGTAATTTGGTAACATTTCAGGCACTTTCTGCTTATACCGGGGGTCTAGTAGCGTGGACTCCCAGTACAGGTCGTTCTCCTTCAGCCTTTTTATACGAGGGTCCCTCAACAGGCACGACAGCATGAAAGACCCCATTTGCACAAGGTTGGATGCCGAGCTACTCATTTCCCGTTCCTCCTCCTCAGTGATCTCAATGAAGGTATGTTCTTCCCCCCAGCCACGTACAACACCATGGGTACCAGATAGGTGACAATGAGCACCCTGGGATGCCTGTTGTGGTTGGTCTTCCTCCTCCTCCTCAAAGCCACATTCCTCCTCTGACAGCCTTCCACTGCGGTATCCCAATAGCCACAAATTTTTTGAACGCCTCAGACTCCACCAGCTTGTATGGTAAAAGCTGGCAGGCTAATAGTTCAGACAAGCCATCTGTCCGACGCTGGGCATGGGGGTGACTTTCTGACATTGGCTTCTTACGCTCAAACATGTCCTTGACAGACACCTGACTGTGGGCAGATGAGCGGGAACTGCTCAAGGCGAGGGACGGAGTGGCGGATGGTTGAGAGGGAGCAAGGAGGACAGCAGTGGTTGACGTGGCTGAAGATGCTGGACCAGGAGGAGGATGGCGGCTTTGAGTTTGTGTGCTGCTTGTACTCATGTGTTGATCCCATAGGCGTTTGTGATGTGCGATCATGTGCCTACGCAAAGCAGTTGTACCTAGGTGGGTGTTGGACTTCCCACGACTCAGTTTCTTTTGGCACAGGTTGCAAATGACATCGCTGTTGTCAGAGGCAGACACACAAAAAAAATGGCACACTGCTGAGCTCTGCAATGATGGCATTCTGGTGGTGGACACAGCATGCATTGATTGGCGTGCTGTCGGGCTGACCCCGGGTGACGATGCATGCTGTCTGACTGTGCCACTAGCTCCTTGCGACGACCTCCACCTGCTTCCAACTCGTTTCCTCCTCCTCTCTGTCTCCCCATCTGAACTTTCGCCCTGTTCTTCTTCTTGCCGAGCGGGCACCCACGGGACATCCATGGACGCATCGTCATCATCAACCGCTTCACTTGTATCTGAAAACTCAGCAAATTAACCAGCAGCGGGTACAACATCATCATCCTCACACCGTACGTCCATGTGTGTAATGCTGCCTGACTGAGACATATCCCTGTTATCTACATCCTTTGGCAATAATGGCTGCGCATCACTCATTTCTTCAAATGGATGTGTAAATAACTCCTCTGACAGATAAAGTGAAGCGGCCGTGGTGCTAGTGTTGGTGGTGGCGGCAGGCGGGTGAGTGGTATCTTGAGAGGTGCCCGAAGCTAAGCTGGAGGAGGATGGCGCGTCAAGGTTCCGAGCGGAAGCTGTAGAAGATTGGGTGTCCTGTGTTAGCCAGTCAACTATGTCCTCAGAACTTTTCAAGTTCAGGGTACGTGGCCTCTGAAAATTGGGCATTATTCTAGGGCAAAAGGGAATCACAGCAGCACGACCACGACGGCCCCTGTGGGGTGGCCTTCCTCTCCCTGTCATTTTTTTTTTATTAGTGGCGTGCAAGCTACTGTGAGACCAGTTATGAGTGGCACTGTGCAGTGGCAGAGGTTGGCAGAGTACACGCTGTAGGCCTGACACACCCGCTTGAAGACAACTAACTGCTATTCAATCTATAACAGTGAAAAAAGGTTTTGGGTTTTAAATGCACGCTATTGTGACACCAGATATGAGTGGCAATGAGCATTTGCAGAGGTTGGCAGAGTACACGCTGTAGGCCTGACACACCCGCTTGAAGACAACTAATTGCTTTCAATCTATAACAGTGAAAAACGTTTTTTGGTTTTAAATGCACGCTATTTTTACACCAGATATGAGTGGCAATGTGCACTGGCAGAGGTTGGCAGAGTACACGATGTAGGCCTGACACCCGCTTGAAGACAACTAACTGCTATTCAATCTATTACAGTGGAAACAGTTTTGGGGTTTTAAATGCACGCTATTGTGACACCAGATATGAGTGGCAATGTGCACTTGCAGAGGTTGGCAGAGTACACGCTGTAGGCATGACACACCCGCTTGAAGACAACTAACTGCTATTCATTCTATAACAGTGAAAGAAGTTTTTTGTTTTTAAATGCACGCTATTGTGACACCAAATATGAGTGACAATGTGCACTTGCAGAGGTTGGCAGAGTACACGCTGTAGGCCTGACACACCCTCTTGAAGACAACTAACTGCTATTCAATCTATAACAGTGAAAAAAAATTGTTTTTAAATGCACGCTATTGTGACACCAGATATGAGTGGCAATGTGCACTGGCAGAGGTTGGCAGAGTACACGCTGTTGGCCTGACACACAGACGCTTGCAGAAAACTAACTGCTATTCAATCTATTACAGTTAAAAAACGTTTTTGGGTTTTTAAATGCACGCTATTGTGCCACCATATATGAGTGGCACTGTGCACTGGCAGAGTACACACTGTTGGCCTGACACACAGACGCTTGCAGACAACTAACTGCTATTCAATCTATTACAGTGAATTTTTTTTTATTTTTTTTTTAAATGCACGCTATTGTGCCACCAGATATGAGTGGCACTGTGCACTGGCAGATTACACGCTGTTGGCCTGACACACAGACGCTTGCAGACAACTAACTGCTATTCAATTTATAACAGTGAAAACTTATTTTTTTAAATGCACGCTATTGTGACACCAGATATGAGTGGCACTGTGCACTGGCATAGGTTGGCAGAGTACATGCTGTAGGCCTGACACACAGATGCTTGCAAACAACTAACTGCTATTCAATCTATTAAAGTGAAAAAAATGTTTTTGGGTTTTTAAATGCACGCTATTGTGCCACCAGATATGAGTGGCAATGTGCACTGGCAAAGTACACGCTGTTGGCCTGACACACAGACGCTTGCAGACAAGTAACTGCTATTCAATCTATAACAGTGAAAAAAAAAATATTTTTAAATGCACGCTATTGTGACACCAGATATTAGTGGCAATGTGCACTTGCAGAGGTTGGCAGAGTACACGCTGTAGGCCTGACACACCCGCTTGAAGACAACTAACTGCTATTCAATCTATAACAGTGAAAAATGTTTTTTGGTTTTAAATGCACGCTATTGTGACACCAGATATGAGTGGCAATGTGCACTGGCAGAGGTTG
Source organism: Pelobates fuscus (assembly GCF_036172605.1). Taxonomy (NCBI): domain Eukaryota; kingdom Metazoa; phylum Chordata; class Amphibia; order Anura; family Pelobatidae; genus Pelobates; species Pelobates fuscus. Next base: position 25,808,722 of record NC_086320.1, read on the forward strand.
GCAGAGTACACGCTGTTGGCCTGACACACAGACGCTTGCAGACAACTAACTGCTATTCAATCTATTACAGTGAAAAAACGTTTTTGGGTTTTTAAATGCACGCTATTGTGCCACCAGATATGAGTGGCACTGTGCACTGGCAGAGTACACACTGTTGGCCTGACACACAGACGCTTGAAGACAACTAACTGCTATTCAATCTATAACAGTGAAAGAAGTTTTTTGTTTTTAAATGCACGCTATTGTGACACCAAATATGAGTGACAATGTGCACTTGCAGAGGTTGGCAGAGTACACGCTGTAGGCCTGACACACCCTCTTGAAGACAACTAACTGCTATTCAATCTATAACAGTGAAAAAAAATTGTTTTTAAATGCACGCTATTGTGACACCAGATATGAGTGGCAATGTGCACTGGCAGAGGTTGGCAGAGTACACGCTGTTGGCCTGACACACAGACGCTTGCAGAAAACTAACTGCTATTCAATCTATTACAGTTAAAAAACGGTTTTTGGTTTTTAAATGCACGCTATTGTGCCACCAGATATGAGTGGCACTGTGCACTGGCAGAGTACACACTGTTGGCCTGACACACAGACGCTTGCAGACAACTAACTGCTATTCAATCTATTACAGTGATTTTTTTTTTTTTTTTTTTTTAAATGCACGCTATTGTGCCACCAGATATGAGTGGCACTGTGCACTGGCAGAGTACACGCTGTTGGCCTGACACACAGACGCTTGCAGACAACTAACTGCTATTCAATTTATAACAGTGAAAACATTTTTTTTTAAATGCACGCTATTGTGACACCAGATATGAGTGGCACTGTGCACTGGCATAGGTTGGCAGAGTACATGCTGTAGGCCTGACACACAGATGCTTGCAAACAACTAACTGCTATTCAATCTATTAAAGTGAAAAAAATGTTTTTGGGTTTTTAAATGCACGCTATTGTGCCACCAGATATGAGTGGCAATGTGCACTGGCAAAGTACACGCTGTTGGCCTGACACACAGACGCTTGCAGACAAGTAACTGCTATTCAATCTATAACAGTGAAAAAAAAAATTATTTTTAAATGCACGCTATTGTGACACCAGATATTAGTGGCAATGTGCACTTGCAGAGGTTGGCAGAGTACACGCTGTAGGCCTGACACACCCGCTTGAAGACAACTAACTGCTATTCAATCTATAACAGTGAAAAATGTTTTTTGGTTTTAAATGCACGCTATTGTGACACCAGATATGAGTGGCAATGTGCACTGGCAGAGGTTGGCAGAGTACACGCTGTTGGCCTGACACACAGACGCTTGCAGACAACTAACTGCTATTCAATCTATTACAGTGAAAAAACGTTTTTGGGTTTTTAAATGCACGCTATTGTGCCACCAGATATGAGTGGCACTGTGCACTGGCAGAGTACACACTGTTGGCCTGACACACAGACGCTTGAAGACAACTAACTGCTATTCAATCTATTACAGTGAAAAAAATGTTTTGGGGTTTTTTAAATGCACGCTATTGTGCCACCAGATATGAGTGGCACTGTGCACTGGCAGAGTACACGCTGTTGGCCTGACACACAGACGCTTGCAGACAACTAACTGCTATTCAATCTATAACAGTGAAAATATTGTTTTTGTTTTTAAATGCATGCTATTGTGACACCAGATATGAGTGGCACTGTGCACTGGCAGAGTTTGCCAGAGTACACGCTGTAGGCCTGACATACAGATGCTTGCAGACAACTAACTGCTATTCAATCTATTACAGTGAAAAAAAAGTTTTTGGGTTTTTAAATGCACGCTATTGTGCCACCAGATATGAGTGGCAATGTGCACTGGCAGAGTACACGCTGTTGGCCTGACACACAGACGCTTGCAGACAAGTAACTGCTATTCGATCTATTACAGTGAAAAAAATGTTTTTCTTTTTAAATGCACGCTATTGTGACACCAGATATGAGTGGCACTGTGCACTGGCAGAGGTTGCCAGAGTACACGCTGTAGGCCTGACATACAGATGCTTGCAGACAACTAACTGCTATTCAATCTATTACAGTGAAAAAAAAGTTTTTGGGTTTTTAAATGCACGCTATTGTGCCACCAGATATGAGTGGCAATGAGCATTTGCAGAGGTTGGCAGAGTACACGCTGTAGGCCTGACACACCCGCTTGACGACAACTAACTGCTATTCAATCTATAACAGTGGAAAACGTTTTTTGGTTTTAAATGCACGCTATTGTGACACCAGATATTAGTTGCAATGTGCACTTGCAGAGGTTGGCAGAGTACACGCTGTAGGCCTGACACACCCGCTTGAAGACAACTAACTGCTTTCAATCTATAACAGTGACAAAAGTTTTTGGGTTTTAAATGCACGCTATTGTTACACCAGATATGAGTGGCAATGTGCACTGGCAGAGGTTGGCAGAGTACACGATGTAGGCCTGACACCCGCTTGAAGACAACTAACTGCTATTCAATCTATTACAGTGGAAAAAGTTTTTGGGTTTAAAATGCACGCTATTGTGACACCAGATATGAGTGGCAATGTGCACTTGCAGAGGTTGGCAGAGTACACGCTGTAGGCCTGACACACCCGCTTGAAGACAACTTACTGCTATTCAATCTATAACAGTGAAAGAAGTTTTTTGTTTTTAAATGCACGCTATTGTGACACCAGATATGAGTGACAATGTGCACTTGCAGAGGTTGGCAGAGTACACGCTGTAGGCCTGACACACCCTCTTGAAGAAAACTAACTGCTATTCAATCTATAACAGTGAAAAAAAAATGTTTTTAAATGCACGCTATTGTGACACCAGATATGAGTGGCAATGTGCACTGGCAGAGTTTGGCAGAGTACACGCTGTTGGCCTGACACACAGACGCATGCAAACAACTAACTGCTATTCAATCTATTAAAGTGAAAAAATTTTTTGGGGGGTTTTTAAATGCACGCTATTGTGCCACCAGATATGAGTTGCAATGTGCACTGGCAAAGTACACGCTGTTGGCCTGACACACAGACGCTTGCAGACAAGTAACTGCTATTCAATCTATAACAGTGAAAAAAAAAATATTTTTAAATGCACGCTATTGTGACACCAGATATTAGTGGCAATGTGCACTGGCAGAGGTTGGCAGAGTACACGCTGTTGGCCTGACACACAGATGCTTGCAGACAACTAACTGCTATTCAATCTATTACAGTGAAAAAACGTTTTTGGGGTTTTAAATGCACGCTATTGTGCCACCAGATATGAGTGGCAATGTGCACTGGCAGAGTACACACTGTTGGCCTGACACACAGACGCTTGAAGACAACTAACTGCTATTCAATCTATTACAGTGAAAAAAATGTTTTGGGGGGTTTTAAATGCACGCTATTGTGCCACCAGATATGAGTGGCACTGTGCACTGGCAGAGTTCACGCTGTTGGCCTGACACACAGACGCTTGCAGACAAGTAACTGCTATTCGATCTATAACAGTGAAAAAAATGTTTTTCTTTTTAAATGCACGCTATTGTGACACCAGATATGAGTGGCACTGTGCACTGGCAGAGGTTGCCAGAGTACACGCTGTAGGCCTGACATACAGATGCTTGCAGACAACTAACTGCTATTCAATCTATTACAGTGGAAAAAAAGTTTTTGGGTTTTTAAATGCACGCTATTGTGCCACCAGATATGAGTGGCAATGAGCATTTGCAGAGGTTGGCAGAGTACACGCTGTAGGCCTGACACACCCGCTTGAAGACAACTAACTGCTTTCAATCTATTACAGTGGAAAACGTTTTTGGGTTTTAAATGCACGCTATTGTGCCACCAGATATGAGTGGCACTGTGCACTGGCAGAGTACACACTGTTGGCCTGACACACAGACGCTTGCAGACAACTAACTGCTATTCAATCTATAACAGTGAAAAAAATTGTTTTTAAATGCACGCTATTGTGACACCAGATATGAGTGGCAATGTGCACTGGCAGAGGTTGGCAGAGTACACGCTGTTGGCCTGACACACAGACGCTTGCAGAAAACTAACTGCTATTCAATCTATTACAGTGAAAAAAACGTTTTTGGGTTTTTAAATGCACGCTATTGTGCCACCAGATATGAGTGGCACTGTGCACTGGCAGAGTACACACTGTTGGCCTGACACACAGACGCTTGCAGACAACTAACTGCTATTCAATCTATTACAGTGAAAAAATTGTTTTTTTTCTAAATGCACGCTATTGTGACACCAGATATGAGTGGCACTGTGCACTGGCAGAGGTTGGCAGAGTACACACTGTAGGCCTGACACACAGATGCTTGCAAACAACTAACTGCTATTCAATCTATTAAAGTGAAAAAAATGTTTTTGGGTTTTTAAATGCATGCTATTGTGCCACCAGATATGAGTGGCAATGTGCACTGGCAAAGTACACGCTGTTGGCCTGACACACAGACGCTTGCAGACAAGTAACTGCTATTCAATATATAACAGTGAAAAAAAATGTTTTCTTTTTAAATGCACGCTATTGTGACACCAGATATTAGTGGCAATGTGCACTTGCAGAGGTTGGCAGAGTACACGCTGTAGGCCTGACATACCCGCTTGAAGACAACTAACTGCTATTCAATCTATTACAGTGAAAATATTGTTTTTGTTTTTAAATGCATGCTATTGTGACACCAGATATGAGTGGCACTGTGCACTGGCAGAGGTTGCCAGAGTACACGCTGTAGGCCTGACATACAGATGCTTGAAGACAACTAACTGCTATTTAATCTATTACAGTGAAAAAAAAGTTTTTAGGCTTTTAAATGCATGCTATTGTGCCACCAGATATGAGTGGCAATGTGCACTGGCAGAGTACACGCTGTTGGCCTGACACACAGACGCTTGCAGACAAGTAACTGCTATTCGATCTATAACAGTGAAAAAAATGTTTTTCTTTTTAAATGCACGCTATTGTGACACCAGATATGAGTGGCACTGTGCACTGGCAGAGGTTGCCAGAGTACACGCTGTAGGCCTGACATACAGATGCTTGCAGACAACTAACTGCTATTCAATCTATTACAGTGAAAAAAAAGTTTTTGGGTTTTTAAATGCACGCTATTGTGCCACCAGATATGAGTGGCAATGTGCACTGGCAGAGTACACGCTGTTGGCCTGACACACAGACGCTTGCAAACAAGTAACTGCTATTCGATCTATAACAGTGAAAAAAATGTTTTTCTTTTTAAATGCATGCTATTGTGACACCAGATATGAGTGGCAATGTGCACTGGCAGAGGTTGGCAGAGTACACGCAGTAGGCCTGACACACCCGCTTGAAGACAACTAACTGCTATTCAATCTATAACAGTGAAAAAAGTTTTTTGGTTTTAAATGCACGCTATTGTGACACCAGATATGAGTGGCAATGTGCACTGGCAGAGGTTGGCAGAGTACACGCTGTTGGCCTGACACACAGACGCTTGCAGACAACTAACTGCTATTCAATCTATTACAGTGAAAAAAAGTTTTTGGGTTTTTAAATGCACGCTATTGTGCCACCAGATATGAGTGGCACTGTGCACTGGCAGAGTACACACTGTTGGCCTGACACACAGACGCTTGAAGACAACTAACTGCTATTCAATCTATTACAGTGAAAAAAATGTTTTGGGGGGTTTTAAATGCACGCTATTGTGCCACCAGATATGAGTGGCACTGTGCACTGGCAGAGTACACGCTGTTGGCCTGACACACAGACGCTTGCAGACAACTAACTGCTATTCAATCTATAACAGTGAATATATTGTTTTTGTTTTTAAATGCACGCTATTGTGACACCAGATATGAGTGGCACTGTGCACTGGCAGAGGTTGCCAGAGTACACGCTGTAGGCCTGACATACAGATGCTTGCAGACAACTAACTGCTATTCAATCTATTACAGTGAAAAAAAAGTTTTGGGGTTTTTAAATGCACGCTATTGTGCCACCAGATATGAGTGGCAATGTGCACTGGCAGAGTACACGCTGTTGGCCTTACACACAGACGCTTGCAGACAAGTAACTGCTATTCGATCTATAACAGTGAAAAAAATGTTTTTCTTTTTAAATGCACGCTATTGTGACACCAGATATGAGTGGCACTGTGCACTGGCAGAGGTTGCCAGAGTACACGCTGTAGGCCTGACATACAGATGCTTGCTGACAACTAACTGCTATTCAATCTATTACAGTGAAAAAAAAGTTTTTGGGTTTTTAAATGCACGCTATTGTGCCACCAGATATGAGTGGCAATGTGCACTGGCAGAGTACACGCTGTTGGCCTGACACACAGACGCTTGCAGACAAGTAACTGCTATTCGATCTATAACAGTGAAAAAAATGTTTTTCTTTTTAAATGCACGCTATTGTGACACCAGATATGAGTGGTACTGTGCACTGGCAGAGGTTGCCAGAGTACACGCTGTAGGCCTGACATACAGATGCTTGCAGACAACTAACTGCTATTCAATCTATTACAGTGAAAAAAAAGTTTTTGGGTTTTTAAATGCACGCTATTGTGCCACCATATATGAGTGGCAATGTGCACTGGCAGAGTACACGCTGTTGGCCTGACACACAGACGCTTGCAGACAAGTAACTGCTATTCGATCTATAACAGTGAAAAAAATGTTTTTCTTTTTAAATGCATGCTATTGTGACACCAGATATGAGTGGCAATGTGCACTGGCAGAGGTTGGCAGAGTACACGCTGTAGGCCTGACACACAGACGCTTGCAGACAACTAACTGCTATTCAATCTATTAAAGTGAAAAAAATGTTTTTGTTTTTAAATGCAAGCTATTGTGACACCAGATATGAGTGGTGGCACTGGGAAAGTGGGCACAGTATCCACTGTGAGCCTGACACAGAAGCTGGCAGGCAACTGCAATTAGATTACACAAAAAAAAAGCAGACTGATGTTCTAGCCCTAAAAAGGGCTTTTTGGGGTGCTGTCCTTACATCAGAGAACAGATGAGTCCTTCAGGACTGTAGTGGACACTGAATACACTAGCCTAGCTATACATTTCTCTATCAAATGAGCAGCAGCTTCCCTTTCCCTCCTCTATCTAAGAATGCAGCTTCAGAATGAATCTAAAATGGATGCTGTACAGGAGGTGGGAGGTTCTGTAAGGGAGTGTCTGCTGCTGATTGGCTGGAATGTGTCTGCTGACTGTGAGGCACAGGGTCAAAGTTTAGTCAATGATGACGAAAAGGGGGCGGATCAAACCGCGCATGTGTTCGCCCGCCGTGGCTAAAGCGAATACGCTATGTTCGCCGGGAACTATTCGCCAGCGAACAGTTCGGTACACCACTACTAAGAGGCCATGCCTGTACACAGAAATACCAGAGACCAAGTGAAATGATTGTATGCATGGCACACCGGTGTTGGTGCTTTTAATGCTTCATATGAATGTGATCTAAAATGTCATATATACAGAAGCAATAATAAAATCAAATGATACATCTCATGTACACCCTTACAGCTGCACAATAACAAATCTTGCAAACTATGTATACAAACCATATATATGCAAAGATAAGGGCATATTTACTAAATGTTTAAACCTCAGATTAATTAAAATAATTCCAAACAATCAAAAAAAATTCCAGACAATTAAAAAAGATGAAGCCATCCTCCTAAGACTTTGGTCCTTTAGGCAAAGTATACATCCCAGGTGGCAGCAGTCTTATCTCGTTCCCATACTGCTCCGACCTGCTCTAAGTGAAACTTCACAACAGCAATGCTTTGGATAATCCTTGTGGGGTGTGCCAAGACTTGTGCATTCATGGACTTGGTTGTTAAGCAACACCCTATCCAAGCCTGCATTGGCAAGACAATTGGAGAAGAGGACAGTGTTAACTTGAAAGGGTCCTCTTTTTCATTACTATACATCAGATGTGAAGTGCTTTGTTGCTCTGTGTTACTGTCTGAACACTTGGTCGTGTAGATTTTTGACCTCAGGATGGTTTATTTATATTGTCCTTTTGTTGTCTGAGCTATTGACCATTTGGACTGCCTGATTTATATCTGGATTTCCCTGTGCTTTGTTACTTCAGTATTTGTCATTGTCTGGTACCCTCTAACACTAACAATACCACATGTTGGCCTCTAGTTACTGACCCTAACTCTATCCTAGAATATAGAGCAGCATGTAAACCAAACAGCCTTAATGATGCTAATAACGAAAGATTACTTTCATGGGAGTAAGTTTGTAACCATGTGAAAAATCTCTGTAAGTTTGTATGTACAAATCATAAATAGGGTGTCTTGACATTATTAAAATGGTTTTTTTTTTAAAAATAGTATATGAATAAGTTATAACTTGGGAAAATATTTGCTTGTTTATTTGTTTGTAAGTATATATAAATATAAAGTATAAATTGTCATTTTTAAAGTGTCTTCAAAGATAATTTATCATCTCATGACACAATAGCCAAATTGAAAATGTCTCAGAATCAACTATGCTTTCAGGTAAGTTGTTTTGGCCCACAAGTTGAAATTCACTTTGATTTCAAGGAAATTTACACTTCATTGAATAAAAAATATCACCACTCATGTGGGCCAATTCTTGTATCTGAAAAAACAAAACACTAAAAAACGAAATACATTAAATAGACAACACTCAAGACAAATTATCCACAGGTAAACACATTATCCACAAGTAAATCTAAACATCTAAACTAAATATAGCAAAGTAAACATAACTAGATATCTGATTAAAAACACATATGTTCAAATTAATTAATGAACTCAATTGAGACTGACATTTGTTTCAAAACTTTGCAGCATGGGGGGGCGGAGCTTAACCAGCGACCAGAGAAGATGTGCACTGCACGAGCTCCGGCATAATAGGCACAAAAACGGCGGTCAAAACGAGCCAAAATGCCGGTAACCTCCTGCAAGGGGGCCCATCGGTCTGGGAAGACCGGTCCGAACCGAGTGATACCAAACCCGACACCCGGGATTACCGGACACCGCAACGGCAACATGGGGCCTACAGCGGGAGGCGACGGAGAACGGCGTCCGCCTTCCCGCAAGTCGCACACAGCCACCGGTGGGCATGGAATACTCCCTCCCCCCCCTATGGACCGGTGGGGGTTATCCCGGTCCCCGCCACCAGTGGAGCCCTACGCTCGACACCCCCCGACTATGCCCGCGACTAATCCAAGCAAGGCGGGCGATGGGGCCTCCAAAATGGCGGGAGCGTATGGCGCAGCACCACAAGCCACATACAAGCCTGCTGGGTCGGACGCTACATCCTGGTTTCCACTGGGGGAGCTAACTCGCACGAGCCCAAAGGGACAAACCGCAAGCACAGGCCAGCAACAAAACGGCCCTGTCCACGTGGCGGAAGAAGCATGGCTCCCACACTCAGGAGACATACTCACCCGGCTGGACGGGCATTTTAAAGAATTCTGGCGGCAATTACGACGTAAGTTCTATCCACCCGCATCACCACTGTGGCAGACGGGCTGTCCCGCCCCACAATCAGCAAATACCCACCGTGTGATAAGGAGAGCACCTCCCAAGCACCCAGACCCGAAAACGGGGAAAACCCGACCAAAGCAGCGGTCCAAGCCTCTTGCCTCACACGGCAACAAAGCAACACCACAGAAACCACTCAGGGGACTCCACACACGGTCGCAACCGCAGCCTAAGCCAAAGCCTGGGACCCTGAAAGTCAAGAGACTCAGAAGGCATCCCCCAAACCTCCTCAGCCTACTCCACATAGTCTCTACTCCTCTCTCAACCATGCTGCTGGACTCCCCTGTAACACAAATTACTAAGCAGCTGCACACTCTACGAAACACCGCTGAAACCGATCCCCGAACCGGAGATAGCAAACCCGGGGACTACAATAGGATGACGAGCTGTGACAAAGCCCAAGACCTGCAGCACACCCACAGACTGGGAATAGGGTAAGCGGGTTAGAAGACCCGGACTGCCTGATGGTCAGCTCCGGTGATGATCCCGGCACAGACAACCCCTGAATCCTGATACACATAGAGGATTCATGTAAACAAATCTATACCCTTGGACATAGACTTTTGCTTAATAACGTTAGCCCTACCAATAACTACGACCAGGCTCAGCCAGCCATACGTATACTACATGACCACGGAACTCTGCACACCACCAGGAGGGCCACCCACTATATCTAAGGGACTGGGCATGTAACTATGCAGAAACGAACGCTACCCTGCCTCTACCCACATGCTATTTTTATTGCTTATATGTTATAGTTGCACGATTTCCTTTTGCCTGTTTTTTAGAGAACCAGGTCAACTACTTAGCCAGATTACCTATATACTGCATACTCACTGTTTGCATGCCTAAACTTGCCAACCTATTTAAGCAAACGTTTAGTAACACTAGCGACACCGCCACGGCTCACTTTAAAGGTTTTCTCCACAACACACACCATAAAGTTACAAACGCCACTTTATTACATTAAAATATACTAACCGTGTTGTAGACTTGCCCACGTTAGTAACTTAGGGTAACACAGTCGACAATAGTTTATGCTCACTCTATAGCAACATGGTAATTTACCAATTCTGTGTACACATCTTGAATTATCAGTCGCAAGCTGTCAGCTGGCATGTACTGCTGTTATTGTTTCTTCACTTACTGGCAAAAGGGTGACACGTCTAACCTAGCTGTTTTAAGTCCTCTGTCTATTACCGCTATATTAACGTAAACTACATTGATGATCTTGGATAATAAGGCTACACCACTGTCTCAACACCATGTTTATGTCTAACCGTGAAAATGCTTATACTAACCGACGTCTTTAGCAATGTTTAATCGACTCTAATCACTTCCACATATGTTAAAATCATAGCACGTTTATTGTCTTCAGCTGGATGTATCCGCCGTGGCCTAACACAATAGACGAGCAAAACTAGCTTGTACTTATGTTTGTACTTAATATGTTTGAATCGTAAAAAATTTTCCAAGCCTGTTCTATTCATACAAAAATGTGCAGTATATCCTTGCCATAACAATGTACTCCATTGAAACGCCTGTGACTGCTGTTGTGGCACCACAGGTTACTCTGTTAAGTATTCAAATGCACAAAGAAAAATAAAGAATTTAAAAAAAAAACTTTGCAGCATAACTTGCATTAAAGTTTTTCGGTTCACAAGTCATGCACAACTGTTCAACTCACAAGTTTAACTAACAGAAACAAGTAGTAATGAGCTCAAACAAGCTTAATATCTAAAGAAGATGGGATACATATACACCACAGATAAGGGAAGAATACATTTTGTTCCAGGTAGAAATTAATTGCATTTACAGGGATGGCATAGTCTGTAAACAAAATGCGATTACTGTAAAGGTGCATGAAAACAAAATGCAGACTGTGTCAGAGGAAGGAAGGTAATAGGCCAATTGAAATGCCCTACTAAAAAGGTGGGCTTTAAAGACTTTCTTAAATGATTGAAGTTTGAAAAGTTTTCCTAAATAACTCCTGAAAATGGGAATTGCCAGTGAGAGTGTGAAATGGGGAGAAGCATAAGAGCAGAGTGGACAACATGGGGATATTAATTAGGGAGAATATGTAGGCTGGAACATTGTTGTGCCATATTTTTATAGATATGCACTGGGATTTTTTATTGAATATGGGAATGTATAGGAGTGTAAAGATATACTTTTAATATGTATACACAGAATACAATTTTTATTTATAAATAATGTATCTTCATGTTAACTTTACTTTTAATAATCATAGTATTAAGTAGCAGGTGGGAGACATAAGGCTGAGGATTATGAAAGCTGACATTTTCCCCTCGCTATTTCACAAAATCCTGTATAAATATTTGTAACATCATGGCAAATTTATACAAATGTATATATATATTTAAAACTTTTGTATAGCTACCAATACAGAACAAATATTATTCCAAAATTGATTAAAGCAGTCAATCCATTTTTAAAGCATAGGATAGTAAGGCAGAGGATACATTTTTAAACAATACTGGGGTAAACAAGTTAACTACTACAGCCTTGAAATGTATTTTCCAGAAATGTGTCCTTTAAATGATTGATTACTGTAAAAACACTGAAAACCAACTGACATTTCGATCCCATTAGGAACTTTTATGAAAATACCAAAAAGTGATCTTAGACGCCCTCAAAGATGACATGACTGGTCGACAGAGACACAAACAACACACTATACAAGCAAGAGCAAATATACATTACATGAGAAGTTCTTCAGTCACAGAAATTTCATTTCCCATGACATTAAAACCTACATACAAGTAATAACACACATATTTGCTCTAATTTTCCAGCCTTCAGATATATCCAAGCTAATAGCTCTATCATTGTCAAGTCTCAGGAAGAAGGCTATACTTACACTTCAATTTGAAAAGTATAGCATCTTATTCAGAGAAGGTTGAATGTAAGTGACTATAATTCACCATTACAGAGAAACTGGTTAATAAATATGAAAGCTACTATCTGTTTTTCCTAGATCAGGCACTACAAACTCTGGCTCCCCAGATGTGACTGAAGTACAACGCCCATGATTATCTGGCCATCTATTGCATTGAAATAATTTTTGGGAGTTGTAGGCTATTAATATTTGGGGGCCAGAATATGAGATTCCTGTCCAAGATTAGTATTGACAAGTTTGTTATAAAATAAGATAAAACCTGGAATATGTTTTGAGATATATAAACACAGGCCACCTCCCCGGCTTTGCATCCCTCCCTGTTACAGATGCCTTACTCAAGGGCCCTATTGGGACCTCTTGGACTTCTGATTTGGCACTTCATGCCAAAATTCCTGAAACTCACCTTGCTCCAGCGTCGATGCTCTTCCAGCAGTCTTCTCAAGGCTGGTCCAACTCCGCGCTTCACCGCTTGGAAGCCACGCTGCAGTCCTAGTCTCATAACCTGTCTCACAGGTTCTCCAGGTAACACGAGGTTGCTTTCGAGTGCCCACTGCTGGCATTATTTCAGGGTCGAATAAAAGAAGAGGAGGTTTTGCGCACACAATGGATAAATGGTAGTAAAATCTGACATATATAAAAGACTATCATAGGGCAATATGCATATATCCAGTATAAAATATTAAAATAACTTGGAGCACTCACAATCTAGAGAGCCATATAAGTCGGCTCGCTACTGTAATAGCATGTAGAATACCCCAGAATCGATGCTTTGGTTGAAATGGTGCCCCAGGAACAGAAGTCAAACTCTGTCTGGATAAAATCAGGAAACAAAATAAAGTGTAAATAAATACTTTATTAAAAATAAAAGATGAATAAGCACAACGCGTTTCGACCACTCTCTTGGTCTTCCTCAGGTGCAATAATGGTACATACCAGTGACATGTTTATATACCTTATACAAAAAAACTAAATAAAAAACACATGTATATAATACAAAACCCTCCCACCCAAGTTCACATATGGTGATTCCGGTCCTTTTTCCTCTTCTAATATGGAGTCCTTGTTCTATTAAGTCTATGCCAAATGACCTTCTTATTATGGCGTTTTTTTCGGATGTCTGTGTCCGATCACGTGACTGCCGGCCTCAAGCTGGAACGTCACTTCCATTTCTTGTCATCTGAATAAAGACTTCTGGTATTGTGTTGGGAAACGTCACTTCCGGTTTACGTCATCTGAATTGAGACTTCCGGTATTGTGTTGGGAAACATCACTTCCGATTCACGTCATCTGAATGACGGATAGAATATTTTTTCTTTCTGAAGATTTGATTGGCTACTTGTATAAAGTCCATAATAAATTGCTAAATGTTACTCATAAATGACATAGAAGGAAAAAAGAGAGGACAACGGAATACATAAAAAATAAAAAATAAAATCATTTTTAGTAAATAAATACAATACATAGTTAAATATAAGAATTAAAATATATGTGTATATAGAAAAATAATCATTAATCAATTGGCAGTACAATTAACATACATATAAGTTAAAATTAAATTAAATTAAAAAGGGATATTTCAAATAACACTAAAAGTGCTGTAAGATTAAATTATAAAATTGGACCAATGCCAAAATCTAGATTTAACTCCTTGGATGTAATGTTTGTAAGTAAAACATCCAGGAACTTTCCTTTTTACTGAGGTTTAAAGCATTATCACCACCTCTCCAATTATTTGAAACCTTTTGAATAGCCATATACTCTAAATCTTTAGGATTGGACTGATGTATTTCCAAAAAGTGTTTCGATACACTGTGAATTGGAAAACCTTTCTTTCTTTATTTATTTATAAAAATATTTTACCAGGAAAGATACATTGAGATTTCTCTCGTTTTCAAATATGTCCTGGGTCCACAAAACATTGCATTGTTACATTAGGGTACAATAAAATACAAATACAATACAAATACAAAGTACAAAAACAATGTTAATACACAATATATACACAATTTACCATAGAACATGTAGGAAATATATAATCACCCATGACATGGGCATTCTGTTTTGAGGTATGTAGAGAGGGATCTCTTAAAGGACTCTAGGCTTGGGGAAGATTTTAAAGTGTGCGGGAGGTAGTTCCACAATTGCGGTGCTCTGTAGGAGAAGGAGGATCGGGCCGCTTTCTTTTTGTATTGAGAAAGACTTAATAAAATGCTGGTACTGGATTGGAGGTTATAGGAGGTGGGAAAAGCTGAAGAGAGCATTTTGCTCAAGTAGGGTGGGAGTTTCCCAGAAAAGCTCTTAAATACAAGGCTGGAAAGATGAAGGGTGCTTCTGGATTCCAGCGTCTGGATAAAGTTTAGATGCAAGTTTTTCTATGTGGAGGCCAAAAGATAGATTGGGGTCTAACAACATACCCAAGTATTTGAAAGAGTGGACTGCGGTCAGTGTGCCATTTGAATTTGTTTTGATGGATAGGTGGGAATTGTGTAATTTGTGTAATTTAGGTACTGTTCCAAAGATCATTGTGACAGTTTTGTCAGTGTTTAGGAAACGTTTGTTTTTTGCGATCCCGTTTTCTACCTCTGTAAACTGGTCTTGGAGCATAGCCTCAAGCTGCGGTAGCTCGGATTTGTTCACATAGATCACTGTGTCGTCTGCATACATGTGTGCATTTGAGGATTTGCAGACATTAGGCAGCTCATTTATAAATAATGTAAATAGTAGGGGGCCTAGAATGGAACCTTGGGGAACACCTCACGTGACTGGGAGAGGGAGGGAGTCGCTGTTTCTGATATTGTTCATTTACACAAATTTTTAAAGATCTAGAGGTTTTTCCTATGTATTGTAGACCACACTTGCAATTTAACAAATAAATTTAATTTTTTCATTCACATGAAACAAAGGAAGCTACAGATAATTGTTTGTTAGTTACAGAGGAAGTGAAGGATTCTTTCTTTTTATTATTAATACTGGTACTTTTTACAGGCAGTTTCCACAGTGGAAAAAGCCTTTTTGTCTCTTAGACCAATCATCTATAAATGTTTGTTTTTCTTCCACATTTATATAACTTGAGGTTAAAATTTGCTTTAAAATCCTGGTACCTCTAAAAATGAATTTTGGCTTCTGTCCCAAAAATTATTTAATGTTGTGTTCCTGCTGAAGAATGTGCCAATTTTTATTGATGACCTTTTTAAGGATGCCTGTATTACTTGAATAATTAAAAATAAATGGAATTTGATTAGCTTTTAATGTCTCTTTTTTTTCTTTATATTTAAGTAAGTCTGGTCTTGCAATAGTGTTAACACTTTTTAGACTACTTGATAGTGCATCCTCTTTATAGCCCTTTTGTAAAAATAGTTTGATCTGATTGTTCATTAAAATCTTTTTGTTCTGTGCAGTTATGTTTCAACCGTAGTATCAAGTTTGGGTGGAGTTCTTTTGAATATGTTAGATCTAGAGATCTGGTTGTTTGAGGGCTTTTTGGTTCTCTTTGTACTACATTAGAATATGTTCTACTTTCAGTCTGTTCAGTTACATACTCTAACGTAGTACAAAGAGGACCAAAAAGCCCTCAGACAACCAGATCAACAAGACCTAAATTATTCAAAAGAACCCCACCCAAACTTGATCCAAAACCAAGAAGGGAATTACAGTATAATAGAGACTATAGAGCTGAAGAAAAACCTTTTCATATCCCAATTAGAAATAGATTTGAAAGATTAAGAAATGAAATTGATGAAGGGTTTTTTTTTTTAGATCAGAGATGGAGGAGAGAAGAACCTTTCAAAACCCTGAAAAGGCAAAGAATACCAGAAAAGGAAATAGAGGAGGGAGAGATAAGTCAGGAAAGGAAAAAGAAGGTAATGAGAAAAAAGTTTTCAATTTGTCCAAATTAATATTATCTTCTAACCCAAACAAAAGTTTTAACGAAAGGGTTTAACCCTTTAAGACCGGAGGGCATACTATTAAGTTTTATTTTAAGCGGCTCTAAACGCCGCCGGGCGTACTAGTATGCCCTCTGGTTTTTTGTTACTTACCCGGTCGCCGGCGATCCCACGCCGGCGATCGCAGTTGGGGGGAATCCCAGGGATCCCCCCGCGGCACGTCTGTCCTCCAGCAGCCCCCCCGGCCATGTGAGAGTGAGGTCCTTGCGAGGACCTCACAATCACGTGGCCGGGTTAGCTGGCTCAGGCATTGCCAGCAGGGGGACTAACTGTAATGACAGTTAGTCCCCCTGCAGGCTGGAAATAAAATAAAATTAAATTAATCAGTGTAAAAAAATATATATATACTTAGATCATAAAAGTTAGCATTTAGTAATTATAAAAAAACCCAGAGTGAGGAAGACAGAATGACCTATAAGATTAGGCAGAAAGAGGCTAAGCAAGTTATAAGAGCTTCCAAATCACACACAGAAGAGAAAATAGCACAGTCAGTAAAAAAGGGGGACAAAACTTTTTTTAGATACATAAATGAGAAAAGAAAAGTAAAACAAGGATTAGTTAGATTAAAAACAAAAGAAGGAAGGTATGTAGATGAGGATAAAGGTCTAGCTGACTGCCTCAATGAATATTTTTGTTCGGTATTTACAGCTGAAAATGAAGGAAAGGGACCTCTGTTAAAAAAAAGGATAAATGAGTCATTTATTACACGTGAGTTTACAGAGGAAGAGGTTCTATTTCAACTGTCAAAAGTAAAGACAAATAAGTCAATGGGACCTGATGGAATACACCCAAAGCTATTAAAAGAGCTTAGTGGTGTACTAGCAAAACCATTACCAGATTTATTTAACCAATCATTGTTAACAGGAGTAGTCCCAGAAGATTGGAAGTTAGCGAATGTTGTGCCCATTCACAAGAAAGGTAATAGGGAGGAGTCGGGCAACTATAGGCCAGTAAGCCTTACTTCAGTAGTGGGGAAAGTGATGGAAACCATGTTAAAGGATAGGATTGTTGAACATCTAAAAACACATGGATTTCAAGATCAGAGACAACATGGGTTTACTTCAGGGAGATCATGCCAAACTAATCTTATTGATTTTTTTGATTGGGTAGCTAAAATTATAGATAAGGGTGGTGCAGTAGACATTGCTTACCTAGATTTTAGTAAGGCTTTTGACACTGTTGCACATAGAAGGCTTATCAATAAACTGCAATCTTTGAGTTTGGATTCCAATATTGTTGAATGGGTAAGGCAGTGGCTGAGTGACAGGCAACAGAGGGTTGTAGTCAATG